>NC_056726.1:1564974286-1565239286 GCF_019279795.1 Protopterus annectens
CGGGTGTGAGTCTTGCATTTATACATACCAGATATGCTGTTTTTACCCCACCTGCATGTGTGCTTCCTGCACGTATTCCTCCTTCACATCGGTTATATATCTGCAGATGTTCGTCCGTGCCTACTATCCATTGGCATTTTGTCGCTGATAGTTACGGTGAATGTGGTCCTATACTTGGGGCGGCCTGTATGCTACCGGTAGCCTCCTATTCGTGTGCCGCTTGCTTAAGTCACGGTCGTGGAACACACCGCGGTATTTACCGGACCGTAAGTGTTCACGATCGGTGCCGGGATAGCACATTCGTATTTTCGCCGTACATGCCTGATGCTGTGTAACGTTGCCGACGGACCGTGTGGAGTCTACCTTATGGCCGCCATACCTACGGTCATGGTTTGTACATGCGTCCTTTGCATCTCCTGTTTGCTATGGCCCTGTGGTACACTTTGGGACATTTCCGCTTTGCATCATTTTACGTCGCCACGTGCATAGCCACTGAGGAGATGTCAGTACTACTTTGTGGGTACTGCTGTACATACGCCTATGGTTCCTGTACTGTATGCCTACACCTGTTATTACACTCCGCCTGTGACATGTCATCTACATACACAGTTTACACTGGCACACACATTACACACACACAGCGGAACACACGACAACCTCACCTCACACATACACATATTGCCGCCATGGCTGTCAACCTTCTATTTCCAGAGTGAGGAACACACACAGTAGTAATGTGAAACAAATGGGCATAATGTGGAACACATAGTAATGGCATAGTGACAACTTCAGCTAAGTAGGTCATAGGTTGATTATAATATGCTGATTTACTTACAGTGAAGAACCTTTACTGACTTACTATGAGTACATTCTATTTACCAGGATGTCATTTATATACATTCCTAACAATGGATGTTTGAGAGACATTTTCAATGTGGAACTTGGAGGAACTGCGAGGAACATGAACTGTTTTACACCCCACATGAGTGCGTTCCTCATGATGTCGTACACTTCACTGGTATGCTTTCGCTTCGCACCGACGGTTGAACACAATACCTCGTTGGCGCATCGCGGTGCCGGCGTGTATCTCCGCACTCATATCCTATGGATATGACACGCAGATATGTAGGGTTGCCACCTTTTCAAATGGCCAAAGTGGGACATTTTTTGTAGAAACGTCAGATTTTGCATGCCAACACATACCCACGGCCAGTACAAAGGACAGCGATTCACTTTTGACAGAATACAAACCTGTAGCATTACAGTTGCTTATTCTGTTTATTATCATATTTAGATGTTTCTTCTACAAAATAACTGTTTTATGCAACTAATAAAGTAATTATGGGAAATGGTTTTGTCCTACAATCTCAGGACATTTGCCATTTTGTCATTGTTTTTGCAGGACACAACTGCCCAAAGGGGACTGTCCCTCTGGCGTGGGACAGGTGGTAACCCTACACATATCCCGTTACTGTACCGTGGACTGGTGACCATCCCGACACGCGGATATGTATTGATGCAGGTTAACATTTCCATGGCTGGCGTTACCTGCCCTGCCCACCCTCCAGGATGATCGGGTTGTCGGTCACTATGTTTACTATGTGGTGATTTCGCGTCTTACTTATCTGTGAACTTGCATCCCTGGGTTCCATATTACCCTGTTGTACTTTATATCTGTGTATGCGTACATATATTTCTACATGTGTACTGATATGTATTTCCGTATCTGTGTATGCACATGCGTACATGTGTGGTCGACTTGCGGCGATAGTGGCAGCATATGGCTACGCCGTGTGCTGTAGAACCGGCGTGCGTTGAGGTGTTGGCGTTCCATGCTCTGCTGGCTATTGGGTGTGCAGTGTTTGGGTGGTGCCTTTGTTGGAGTCACACATACGTCCGCACATACGGTACACATTACGGGCGGACATGTTTGTGTGGCGTCCATTTTACTGTGTGTGCAGGTCAGGAGGTGTCAGTCCATGGGGCCTACACTGTCAAAGTATGTGCTATGCGTTCCCTCTTTGCCAGGGCGTAGGCATATTGGATGCGCCTCTGTCTACCTACTGGGGCTGGCTCAGTGTGTCCATGGCGCTGAGCGCCCTGTGCCTGTGCTTGCCCTGGCAGTTGTGGCGGGCTTGGTGGCCCTCGGCATTATGTCCCTGCAGCAGCTGTTTCCGCAGAATCATATTGTGTAGCATACAACATACTATGAATATGTGGGCACTTGTGCCTGGAGAGTACTGCAAGGCTCCACGGATGTATCCAAGCACGGAACCGTGATTTCAACATCGAACACACGCTCTATGATTATTCTCGTTTGTGCGTGTGCCTCATTATGGCGTTCTTGCATGTGTGTGTGTGCATTTCTGATGGGTGTCATCAACCACGGCTCCAGTCGTAGCCAGCATCCCCACAAGGTGACCTTGTGTGATGTCCCCACTGGCGAATACCTGATACAGCTGTGAGGCATGCCAGATATGGGAGTCGTGGTAGCTTCCAGGGCTGCCAGCACACACATCCATGATAATGCCCTGCGCATTGCACGACCTGGCAATTGATGGAGGGGTATCCCTTGCGGTTTATGTAGCGTCTACCCTGCTCCCCAGGTGGTGACTTGATTTCTATGTGCGTACAGTCTATCACACCCAGGACCTCCGGGTATTGTGCCACACGGTGGAAGCGGCGCATATTGCTAGCCAACTCCTCCTGAGATGTGGGGAACTTTATGTGCTCATGGGCATGTGGTAACATGGCATCCAGGAACTGGTGTAGTACCCTGGATGCTGATGCCTGTGAGATGCCCATTATGTCCTCGGTGGGCCTTTGAAAGGTACCTGTAGCCAGTATTCGCAAGCTCACACATACCTTTGTGTCCACTGGGATGGGCTCCCCTCTGTTGTCTCTTGTTCTCAGGCGCGCCTGGCTCCACTATTTGCTGTAACGTGTCCCTGTCCACCCTGTAGCGCTCTACTATCTCCAGATCTCGCAGCCCCTGGTAGGTCACCCTTGGTCTGAACACTCTCCTTCTCCTGTGAGGCCTACGGTAGTTGTCGGCACCACCCTCCGCAACTCCGTCTGTCTCTGCCACATACCTATGCATCACGGCCACGGCGGCACCCAGCATATACATGTTAAAAGTTCCCCATCTGTTTACACCCTACGGTGCGGCGTTTGGGAAATCGCTGTGTGTTGTGTGCATTCACATTTATTACTGTTGTGCTGTATACCCGGTGATGTCATTGGGTGTGTCTGTGCGGCCGTATCCATGGATTATTTCCGTGGTTTTACGGCTGCAACTGCAACGGTACTGCCTGTAGTGTTACATTATAGTTGCCTGCATTGCCTTCGCCTTGCATCTTACATTACTGCATCCTGCAGGCACATGGCATATGATGCATTTTATCTGCAGCCGCAGTTATGCTACCTCTGTACTTGGCTGTGCTATTTCGGTTCTTTGCTCTTTGCATTTCTACTACATCCCCTACTATCTTTGCACTCATATGCCTCCCCTTTCCCGTTATGCAGGAGTCTGCATGCAGAGTTATCAGCTGCCGGCGTTTGCCCTTCCTGCATTGATTGGTGTTAATTGCTCATTACGGATCCATTTACACTGCTTCCGCATTTCCTCGTATTCTCCGCATTACCTTCCTATATCCGTGGTTGTTGACGGTGAGGCCGTCACATGACTGGTTTAGGAGCGTAGTCATACTCGTGCACATGCATTTGTGCGCGCATTATGTACTCTCAGCACATCTATTTCCTAACACGCCAGTCCTGATGCTGTGATGTGCATTGTACAGCCCAGATTTGCTGACATCCAATATCCTTCCTCCTACAGTGGCACACCCTCTGTGGTTGACATGTATCTCGTGTAGGCCACTCCTCGGTGTAGTACCGCCACGCTTGCTCCATCCTTACGCCGGCGCCGTTTTTGCGATTCACTATTATCTGCCTCATTTGCATGGAATTGACTACTAATACATGGTTACGGCGCCGGACACCGCCTCCACTCCTTGACAACCATTGCGCTGGGGTTGCAGCTTTACATACATACTATGGTGTGTGGTGGCTGTGCAGCTGATTTGTGTTCTACTGCTCTTTTAGGACATTGTCATATTATTTCATTGCTTTGCAACTTCTGTGCACATATCCCGGGGGTCTGCTGTTCTTTCTACGTACATGCCATTAATGTCATTTTTTACATTTTGTGCATATTTTCTTTGGACATTCTCGGTGCCTTTCCACATTGGCATATTGCACCTATATGATACCTGACTTTGACAGCCTTCCGTTACTCCTCCGGTATGTTTGGGTAAATGTAAACCGTTTTTTTTTGGTTTACATTGCCGTGCCCTTACGCTACGCCTGCGCCACTTCGTGGATCGCTATTTGCCCTCATTTGCATGGTGCAATACCGCACACAGTGTGTTTTGCATACCTACGCCGGGGGGCGGAGACGGTCCGGCGCACGCCAGTAGTGCACGTGGGATTCATTCATACCTGAATCGCTAAGCAGCCATATTTGGCGTTATAACGCCGACGCTATGCTGGCGCCTGGCGCAAGGTTCATGAATCCCGGGGTTGGTCTGTTTTACTGAAATTTCAGAGAAGTGAAAGGTTGCTGCAAAGGAATCCAGATGATAAAGATCAGGGGATGAAGGTTTTACTTGTACATTAGTGAGAGAGGAGTACATTGTTAGAAAGGCTTGAGATGTGTTGGTTATGGCAGACTGCAAAAACTGAGCATAAGCATTAGCAAAGATGGAATGATTCAATTTGATTAGCTCCTTCTTGGAATCTGAAGAATTACTTAATATCCCTCTTAATTCCAAAACTGATTGGATCTAGACCAGTTTGTTTCCTGTTTATGTCTAAGGTACATGGCTTTTGCAGTATTTGTTGCAATGCTTGTTTCTTTACTTAACCTCATAAAAGTTTGGTGTAGCTTTGTGTTGTTGGATTTCCTTTTCCAGTTCTTCCAGGCTAAATTTCTGGGTTTAATTTTGTTTTTAATATCCACTGAATGCCTTGGGCAAAACTGTGATCTAAACCTTCTTTTTGTAAGGGGGTACAGTGTATCCTGAATTCTGGTCAGTTGTGTGTTGAAACATGCTAAAGCAGGGGTGGGTTCAAGCATGTCAAACAGAAAGTCCAATCTATAGCACTGAGTAGGCTGTTGAGATCTGGTAGTGTATTAATAGGTGAAAGAGCTTCCTTCAATTATTTGAAGACATTTTGACATGTTCTGAATGAGCAAATTAATTTAATGGGTGACTGGTCACTCAGAGAATTGGGAAATATTTCAGTGTATCTATTTTGCATGTTGGTTATTATTAGGTCCAACATGAAGCTAGAGACAGTTCTTGTATTGGTTCAAGTAGGATCTTGTATTATTTGGGACAGGCTAAATTGTAAGTGCAAAAATCACCACAGAAGTTTCAAAAGCACACCAGCAGGACCAGCCTTTGGTCAACTGGTGCCCTAGGCAAAAGTCTCCACAATGCCCCACACCACACCACCCAATGCCCCCATTCTTCTCTGTCTACACCATCCAGATTACTGGAAAAGCATCCCTGCTACAGCAGTGCCCTAATCAGCCATCTAGTTGGCCTATGCCTAAGGTTGGCTATGCACACCATCAGACTGACGTTTATTAATCCACAAGTAAAACACATTTAATGCCTTCATCTCTGGTGAATGGGACTTCAGAATAAGTACAAAACTCAGAAAATTCCTTTTTATAGATAAAACCCCTCCCCTACATTCAATTGAAAAGAACCATTAGCAGAAAAAAAGTAATGCCCACTGCTGTGAATTTAACTCTATAGCAAACAGTCCAATTGAAGTGAAAACAAGCAATCATGTAAATGGAACATTGTGCAGTTAAAAATTCAAAGCACAGTTTTCACTCATAAATGCAGACAAAATAAATAATATAACAATAAAAACATGTAAATATGTAAAATTATGTGTATGCATAGGATCATAAGATCATAGGATGTTACTAGGCTATTGGCCCTAAGGCCCTTGTGAGCCTAGCCAAGAGTTTGCATAGACAAATCAGCACCTGATTCCCCTGTCCAGCAGGGACACGGGTGGAATCCCAGGGATGTATTTTCTATTTCCCATCCAGTTATCCAGATTGCGCTTAAAAAGGGGTAAAGAGGTACTCTTCTTGATGTGGAGATGGAGTCTATTCCACAGATGGGGGAGTCTCTGGGACACAAATCTGCCCCGACAGGAAGACCTATTGATGTCACAGACCAGGTTGAGGCTGAGTGTGCGGGTTACTTGAGTGGAGCTTGACTTGCAAATATGCAGCAGTCCCATCAAGGCGGGGTCCGAGATCATCTTGTATATCAGATAGAAGTCACCCCTGAGGAGTCTGTATGAAACAGAGTAGAGGCATAGGGCTTTTAGCCTATCTGTGTATGTTAGATTTTTGAGGCCCTGGATTCTCCTGGTGAGGAACCCCTGTGGTCTGTCCAGCCTCTGCATGTGCTTTGCGAGATACATGCTGAATGGGGTGTTGTACTCAATAATGGGCCTTAAAGGGAAGAATACAGGGATGTTATGACCTCCTTATCCTTGGATGGGATACTCTTACTTATGAGGTGGGCCATTTAGAAAGCTTTCCGTACAATGGAAGCAACGTGGTGGTCAAAAGTCAGGTTGCTATCAACCTGGATGCCCAAATCCTTCACGACTGATTATGTGCTTAGAATGTTGTTATTAATGTGATAATTTGTGAGGATGTCACTCTCCCCAAAGGGGATGATTATGCATTTTTTGTATTCAGCTTGAGGCCATGTTTCTGGCACCAGTCATTTGTTTGGGTGAGACCATCTTGGAGGATGTCCACGTCACTAGGGGAATTGATGACAGCTCCCAACGTGCAGTCATCTGCAAATTTGGTCAGCCATAACCCATTGGTTTTGGCCTGTACCTCAGAAAAGTATATCCCAAATAAGACTGAACCCTGGGGTATGCCACTCGATACAGGTCTACTACGTGAGGTGGCTTCCTCTATTTTGATTAGGTGGGTTCTATCAGTGAGCCAGTTGGATACCCATCTTGTAACATATGGATTGATGCCTAGTTGAGAGAGTTTATCTGTTATGCCCGACTCGGGCATAGTGTCAAACACTTTGGCCAGGTCAAGGTAGGAGGTGTACACTGTCTTCCCCTTATCCATGGCTTTGGTGACTCTCTCAAAAAGGTTAAACAAATTTAACAGACATGACCTTCCCTTGATGAAGCTGGGATCGAGTGTTTGGAGGTTGCCAATGTCCTTGTTAATGAGGTCCATGATAATAAGTTCCATGGCCTTGCAGACCAGGCTAGTTAGACTGATGGGTCTATAATTTCCTGGATCAGTGGATGCTCCAGCTTTGTGTAAAGAGATGAAAGTGGCTGTCCTTTACTCAGCTGGGGTAAAACTGGTACTCAGGTTTTGGTTGAATAGGGTGCCTAATGATGCTGCAAGTTCCTGCTTGAGTTCATGTAGGATGCAGCCTGGGATGCTATCAGGTCCTATGGAGGTTGTATTTTTTGCCTTTGGGAGAGCAGTGATGACCTGATCCCTCAATATAAGGGGAAGGGGACAGGTACTGGGAATGTCCTGATTTACTGATAGGGGGGCAGAGGGGTGAAATTATCGCTGAATCTGTCAGCCAGCAAGTTTACTATATCTACAACATTTGTATATGTGGTGTCCTTGACCATCAGTTCTGAACAGATCTGGGTGCTACCTTTGAACTTACGGACATATGTGAAGAAGATCTTATGATTGTCTCTAGTAGATGTGGCCAATCTGGACTTGAAGTTTGCTTTGGAGTATTTCACTAGTGCTCTTATTTGCTTGTTTAGGCTAAGAAGAGCTTGCTTCCAATTGGGCACCTGCTACTTCTTGGTCCTGGTTAGCAATTCTTTTCTTTTGTTATAGAGTTTATTTATTGCAGATGTCCACCAGACAGGTTTACTCTTCCTTGCGGAGGATGATTTAGTCCTGTCAGGTATTCCAGATTCAGTGCATCTATATAAATGTTCATATAGTAATTTGGTATAGTTTTGGATACTGGTGCCAGTTCCTAGAGAGGGGGGAGAGGGCTGTGACACTGTTTATACCATCCCTCAGGAGGCTGTAATCAGCTTTGGAGAAGTTTTTTGACTGACCCTAGCTAGAGGAGGGGGTCGGGGGAGACAGTGACTTCAAATTTGACCTCTTCATGGTCGGATCTTACAAGGGAGGATGATACAGCAGGGATGCTTCAGTGGTTATTCATGTTGGTTAATACCAAGTTCAAGGTATTATCACCTCTTGTGGGGGTATTGACTAGCTGTTCCAAAGCACTTGCATTGACAAAATTGAGGAATCTCTGGGCATTTGTGTTCTGGCAAGAGTAGTTCTTCCAGTCTATGTTTGGGTAGTTAAAGTCACCCAGAATCAGGGTAAAGGGTTGAATTTTGATAGATTCAAAGAGGTCTAGATAGGCAGTTTGGGCATCCTGGGTCAGATTTGGGGCCGGTAGCTAGCTATGATTTGTATAGGGGTTTTGTCAGTAGTTAACTGCACCTGGAGTGTCTCCTGTGTGTCATACTGTTTGACCAGCCTGGAGGAGTGTATGCCTTTAATATATATGATGAGTCACCAGTTAAGGCTAGGGTGCTCGTCAAAGCTTTGAACCAGGTTTCTGTGACCACACAAATTTCAGCATTTTCCAGGGTTAGGAAGGCTTGCAATGAGTGCAGTTTCGCATTTAGACTCCTAGTGTCTAGCAGCATGACCTTTAATTTGTGTTTTGTTGAAGTTTTTATGTTGATAGTTTTAACCTCATCACTTTTCCTAAAAAGGCACTATAGGGGATGCAAGAGCCTTTGCCAGAATCCTGAAGCCCATGTGAGACAGATTCAGGCCATCTCTGGCAAAGCATTTTGGTCTGTCAATCATATCTTCCCAGGCTGTCAGGTACTGGATCCCCATGGAATGACACCAGAAACTAAGCCAGTTGTTAAAATCAATCATCTTCTGTTTGTATTCAGGCATCATTCTAGGTGATTGTAGAATGCTGCTTAAGGCTAGGGACATACCTGCCTGGGACACATATTCAGCGAGTTCAATCATGTCTCTCTTCATATAGTCCAGGGAGGTATGTCTCAAGTCATTCACACCAACATGGACTATGACAGAGTCATAAAAGTACCTTTCTTCAATTTGATAGTTTTCACCCGGCCCACCAAAAAATAAGTGTGGTTAAGGGCCAGATGGTTCAGATTTCAAGGTTAATTAGTGATGACATGATGTTCCAACATGAGATGAATATCCTTATTGGCATGCTTAAAACTAGGGGTACCCTATCAAAATGCTGTATAAGACAAAGAACGAGGTGAATAAAGGTAGTACCTCAAAATCTGCAGCCATCTTGAGAACACGACAGAGCTTAGTGAACACCTGTAGGGGAACTACTTTGAAAGATGAAGTATTTGTTGTACCCTACAACCAACTAATGCCTCAATTGATCCTCAAGTTCAACATTATTTGGGAGAATGTTTTTGATGCTGAGCTTAGGGGTAGGTTGGGGCAAAGTCCCAGAGTGGTATACAGCAAAGATAGGAATATTAGGGAATGGTTGGAATTGGATGACAAAAGTACAAATGGAAATTATAATTCAAGAATGAGGGCCATATGTAGAAATTGCAGGTTTTCATAGGAACCTGCAATGCCCTGGAAGGTATAATTGTAACACCAAGATGGTCGTCTATGTGGCCACGTGCATTTCCTGTCAGGCATTCTATGTGGGAAAAAATCACTAGATGGTTGAGACACAGGATTGCTGAGCACACCAGAGACATCAAAATCAAGAAAACATCCAGTTCACTTTTCCTACACTCATCTGTATGTTCAAATTACAAAAGATTTTTGTTTTTTTGCAATTGGCAGGTCCTACAGAGAAGATAGAGGGGTAACCCCAAGTTAGACATAGAAAGCAAGGAAACCAAATGGCAACTTAGACTGAATGCCAAGGTGGAACCTGGAATTAATGAATAGATTTCTATAGCCAGTGTGTTAAAACAAAAGAGGCAACTGTGTTAGGTTATGGACATGCATGTGAGTACTATGGAACTACTGTTTTTAGAAATACTGTTTACTGTGATTTTGTTAGTTCTGCAAGACTGAGGCACTACAGCACATATATTACATATATTTGATGTATAAGTCGGTTATTATTTATTATTTGTTATACTTTTTTCGAAGTTTTATGTGGTATTTTTTTATTATTTTTTATTTTATTCATTTTTTATGTCTGTATTCCTTGACCTAAATGAAATTACCAACATAACTGAAAATGTTTATGTATGGCAAGTGTTGAATTTCTGAAGGCATTGGAAAAAAAGGAAGTGATGTATAGTATTTAAGGTGTGTTTGAGTGAAAGCACATGACTCTGATTATGCCTTTTGAGGTGAAAATGCTTAGTCATAGTGTTTTGCTGTGTCTTGGGTATTAATAATTAATAAATCAGTGTTTTTAGCATGAAGCTTGTGTATGCCGGTTGAATTATTTTTGTTTTGTTTTGTTTATTCAAGTTTTTAGATATTAAAGTATTTTTGTTTGGTTCCAGGGTCATAAACTAGAAATCATAACTATAAAGGTGGCCTAAACACCTGGTTCACAGTACTTCACAGGTTCATAGGTTCATAGGTTTATACTAGGCTATCTGCCCTAAGGCATTTATAAGCCTAGCCCAAATTTTTGTGGCTTACGCCACCCCTTATATGAAAAAATACTGTGCCCATTAGTTTATTGTGCCTCTGTCCAGCAGTGACACAGAGATGATTCCCGGGGTAAACCTACGATCTCCCATCCACAGGTCTAGATTTCTTTTGAACAGAGTCAGCGAGGTGCTCTGCCTCACATGGACCGGGATTTTATTCCACAGCATAGGGAGTCTCTGAGTGATAAATCTATCCCTCCAGCACGTCCTATTTATATCCGTGCTAAGGTTTAAGTCGCTTGCTCTAGTGGTTTTGGTGGATTTGGATTTTTTGAGGTGGAGCATGTCCATTAATTCCGGGTTGGACATGGCCTTGTATGTCAGGCACATGTCACCTCTGAGCAGGCGGTATGGGACTGAATAGAGCTGGAGTTTCTTCAATCTGGCAGCATATGACAGATTTTGGAGTCCCTTTATCTTTTTGGTGAGGAACTTCTGGGGTCTCTCCAATTGCTGCAGATGTCTGGTGAGATACATCCCGAATGGGGCATTGTACTCGATCATTGGTCTGATAAGTGAAGAGTACAGGGGAACAATGACCTCACTAGATCTGGATGTGAATCCCTTCATGATCAGGTGGGCAATGTAGAAGGTCTTTCTAACCACTTTAGCAATGTGAGTGTCAAAGGAAAGGCCACTGTCAACCTGGGTCCCCAGGTCCCTGATAACCTCTTCTGTGCTTAGTGGATTGCCACCTATATGGTAGCTTGGGGTTACCTTGTTTTTCCCGAAGGGTATGACTATACATTTTTGGCGTTTAACTTCAGGCCATGGCTCTGGCACCAGCTATCTGTTTCCGTGAGTCCCTTCTGAAGGATATCCGTGTCCGATGCACTTTCCACTATGGTGCCCAGTTTGCAATCGTCTGCAAACTTTGTCAGCCAAAGTCCTCCCATGCTGGCCTGTACTTCTGAGAAGTAGATGCCAAACAATAGGGGGCCAAGGACCGAGCCCTGTGGGACACCACTTGTGACCGGCTTGGAGTCTGACACAGCGCCAGCAACTCTAACCCTGTGGGTTCTGTCCTTAAGCCAGTTTGCAACCCATCTTGTGACGTATGGGTTTACATTTAAGCTGGTAAGTTTTTCTACAATACCGAGTGGGGTATTGTGTCGAAAGCCTTTGCAAGGTCAAGGTAGGCTGTATGGACTGCCTTTCCCTCATCAATGGCCTTGGTGACTGTTTCGAAGAAGTCGACCAAGTTCAAAAGGCATGATCTTCCCTTGACAAAGCCAAACTGGGTTGGGTCCAATGTCTGCAAGTCCCCTATATCTTTGTTTATGAGCTCCATTATGATCCTCTCCATAGCTTTGCAGACTAGACTTGTTAAGCTTATGGGGGTAATTACCAGGGTCTGTAGAGGTGCCGCCTTTGTGGAGTGGGACCACAGTTGCCGTACGCCACTCCTTGGGCACGTATCCTGTGGTAAGGCTGAGATTAAACAGCTGCCTTATGCGGGGTTAATTCCTCATTTAGCTCGTGTAGCACACAGCCGGGGACACCATCCGGTCCCATTGATGCTGTGTTTTAGCTTTAGAGAGCAGATTTCACCTGCGCATTTGAGATGTCCGGGAGGCTACACTCGGCTGGGATAGTTATCTCTCCTTTAGGGGGGGGGAGGGGGGTGAAGTTTGCACTGAACCTGTCTGCCAGTATGTTGGCAATGTCTGTGGGTTCAGTGATTTTTGTATCATTTTGGACTAATTCTGAGCATATCTGGGAGTTTCCACCCAGGTTCCTAACATAGCTGAAAAAGGCCTTATGATTGTCCTTTGAATCCATGGCAATTTTTCTCTCAAAATTGGCCTTAGTTGATTTTATGAGTGCTCGTATTTTTTACTAATAATGATCAGGGGTGACTTCCCTTTTATGGATTTTGTTCTATCATGTAATAGCTTTCTCCTCTTATTGTAAAGTTTGTTAATGGCTGGGGTCCACCAGACTGGACGTTTGCCCTTTGTGGAAAGAGTCTTGGTTTTATTTGGGATTGCCTGATCCATGCAGTCCTGGAGGTGTTCATAGAAGGCATTTGTAAGGGCTTCCGCAGCTTGGGTTGTGGTTTCCTCTGGCTCAGGGGCCTTGAAGGATACTACACCAGTCTTGAGTAGTGTGAAGTTTGCTTTAGAGAAGTTCTTCACTATGGTCTTTTTTGTTTGGGGTGGGGGTGGGATGTGGATTTCCAGTGAGATTAGTTTATGATCAGATCTCACCAATGAGGGATATACTTCCGGTGTGGAGCATTTTGTCCCCATGTTTGTGACAATGAGATCTAGTATATTTTCTCCTCTCGTGGGAACGGTGACTAGCTGTTCCATGGCATTTGAATTTATGAACTCCAGGAACTGTTGGGCTAGAAAGTTAGGGCTTGAGTAATGTTCCCAGTCTATATTCGGGTAGTTGAAGTCACCCAATATGATGGTGTTTGGAGATACATTTATACCCTCCAGTGTCTTCAGGAAGGCTGTGTGGGGTTCCTGAGTTTGAGAGGGTGGCCTGTAGCATGCTACAATTTGTAGAGCAGTTTTGCCTATGGTTAGTTGCACCTGGATGGTTTCCGAAGCTTCATGCGTTGCCACCAACCTGGAGGTGTGGGTATCCTTTATGAATATGGATACACCCCTCCTTTTGTGGTGTGGTCCGGGTTTTGGGGCGGGCATGATATGAGGTAAAACCTAATAGTGCCGGGTGCTCTCAGGAGCCTTGAACCAGGTTTCAGTTACAGCACAGACATCGATGTTCTCCATACTGAGAAGGGCCTCGAGTGCGTGCATTTTGAGATTTAGACTTCTGGCATTGAGCAGCATTACCCTCAGTTTCTTCCCATTTTGTTTTCTAGGGTGGTAGGTTTAGAATTTGAGCCTTGCCTAAAAAGGCACTATGGGGGTGGCAAGAGCCTTAGCCAATATCCGGAATCCCAGGGTGGCAGGTGCAAGCCGTCCCTTGAAGCAGCGTGGCTTGTCAAGCATGTCATCCCAGGCAGACAGACACTGGATCCCCTTTGAATGACACCAGACATTAAGCCAATTGTTAAAGCTGATCATCTTGTCTCTATATTGTGGCATCATTCTTGGTGAAGGAAGGATACTGCTCAGGGTTAGGGTCATACCTGCCTGGGCTACATAATCAGAGAGCTCCTCTATGTCTCTTTTCATGTAGTCCAGGGAGGTACGTCTCAGGTCGTTCACACCAGCATGGACAATGACTGTGTCATATTTGTACTTGCCGTGGAGTGACCCGAGTGCTTGTGTTATGTGGCGGATTCTAGCGCCCGATAGGCAGCTTACTGTGACCCTCTACTTGTTCAGCCTGGTGAGTGGGATGTCAGTGTGTCTGACTATGGAGTCACCTATGACAAGTATGTTTGGTGTTGTATTTGGCCTTAAGGGCTGTGACTGCTTTGCATACTGCTTTTGTGGTTTATGTGTTGCTTGTGGGGTGTTTTGAGGTAGCAGTTGTTTGGGTGTCTGCTTTGGAGGCCTCTGCTGTTTAGGTAAATTTTTACTCAGAGCCTCCGAGTATGTCTTTGTGTGTTTATGTGTTTGATTCAGTGGAGTGGTAGCATTATGTGAGGCTGGTTTTGTGGTGTGTGTAGTTGCCTTCTCCTCCTGTCTGGTCTTGCCAGTCCTGAGTTGAGAGAGCTCAGCCTCCAGTTTGGCTAAATAGCTGCATCTCTCGCAAGTATTTGTGTTATGTGGGAGGAGGAGAGGGTTGTCTGTGTACATGAGGCAGTTATAACATTGCCTCAAGATTCCCAGATTCACCAGCTGGACTGGAGAGGAGATTGACAACTGACCTTTGGACATGCTAGAATAATATTGGGAAATCCTTAATTGAAAACAAGGGCCAGTGGGGA
Source organism: Protopterus annectens (assembly GCF_019279795.1). Classification (NCBI taxonomy): domain Eukaryota; kingdom Metazoa; phylum Chordata; order Ceratodontiformes; family Protopteridae; genus Protopterus; species Protopterus annectens. Next base: position 1,564,988,913 of record NC_056726.1, read on the forward strand.
GTGAGGGTGTAGTGCTTTTAATTTTTAGTGCTGACTTATATAATTGCTTTAGTGAGCAAGTGCCAGGTAACTTGAGTGCAATGTGTTACTATGTGTTACTGTGTGAGACTACACAGTACACCTGTGATCTAGGGAAGTTGAAAGTTAGGAACAGGTGAAATTACTCTGGTTCTGTACAGGAACATATCCAAGTTTTGAATAAGAGATTGAAAGTATATTTACTATTTAGACATCTAATGTCAGGGGGTAGAGGGTTCCAGGTCTTATAGGACTAAAGAGATTGGCCTGAGCTATGTAAGCAAGTGGTAGCAGTCAGTAGGGCGGTATTGGAAGATCTTAGTTGACACACAGTATTATGGAAGGTAAGCAGACCAGAAAAGGCAGGTATTTTATTTGGTTGGTATAGCAGTTGATGGGTCAAGAGAAATTGATTGTATTTTAGTAGGTTAGGTAGTCCTAACCTTCCTAGTTGTCTTAGGGAGAGGCAGTGATGAGAATGAAACTTAGCATTGGTTGCAAATTTTGAGATTTTATTGTAGCAGGTAGATAGTTTCAGAAGGTCAGATTTGTTTAGGTTAGTTAGAACTGGGGAAGCATATAGTAAAGTGGGGAGTAGATGGGTATGAGAGATAGTGATTTGGGATTCCTGTATGAGGAAGCACTTGCAGCGGCAGAGTGAACCTAGTTTTTTATGAACTTTGACAGCTGTTAGTACTATATGTTTGTTGAATTTTAGGTTTTGGTCAATAGTTACACCTAGTAGCTTGGCTTGGGTTACTGGTGTGATAAGGGTATTGTTGGAGGATGTTATTGAGAATGGCGAGCTAGGGGTGAAAGTTTTGGAGGAGTCAAGATGTCAAGAATTATGTGAGAATAAGTTGAGTTGGGAGTGGGTGTTTAAATCTTGGAAGATCATGAGTTGGGTCTTAGATGTCTTAAATAAGTTTAAGTAGGAGACAGTGGAGTTTTGAGAGAAGATCCTTAATTTTGGTTTGGAGATTGGTGACCTTTGAAGGAGCGTGGATTGCAGTAGAAATTACTTTCTAGTAACATAAGTGAATTTATTTTTGATGTTAGTCAATAGAGTGTGTATTCTTTTTTGATGGTAGTTGGCCTGAATATAGTTAGAGGGTTTCTGATATGGATACGAAAGAGGTAAAGTATCTGTAATTAATGCACTGAGGGCTAAAGTGACATACAAAGTAATGAGACAGCATGCTAATTAATGTGTCGAGAGATCAAAAATTGGCATTTTGAGTCTACAAGATAGTTCTGCTTATAATTTGTAAAGACAGATATAGAGTGTGGATGAGGAAATGTCAGAGGTGAGGTGGATAATATAGCAGGGTAGCTGGAGGGTGAGAGAGGTGGTAAAATGGAGAGATGGGGCTATTAGGAGTTTATGACCATAAATACTGTAGCAATGTATTTTCTGTCCTAATAAGAGGAGGTAGAAGGGTGGGTAAAATAAACACAACTGCCTAACGTTTGGGAGTGATGTAAATCCAGTGCATTCCTGTCAATTAAAAAGTAGAACTTGTAGACAGAAGATAGTATACTATATTATCTACAAAGGTTGTGTCAGGAAATTAACTGAAAGTGCAGTCTATATCTGCAACCTATGCTATGAGCTAAAAGAACTGTAAATACATACGGTCACCTAGGCTGAGTTAAAATGGACAGATAAGAGAAGGACCACAACCTACCTGCCACTCAGGCTGAATGCATAGGTTAGGTAGTACAGTCTATCTGCCACCTAGACTGTTGGAGTATTAGTACAGAGGATGCAATAGCTGGGAATCAAAAAAAAGTGAAACAACTAGTTGCTATTTATTAGACAATAAAGTAAATCGATCTGATTAGCAATATCTGCTACCCAGGCTGTGTGCAGAGGTTAAATTATAGAGTCTAACTGCTGCTTAGATTGTTGGAGTGGCAGAGTAAGCAGAAAAGGATGTAATAAGAGAAGGAGATAGGCCTATTTGTCACCTAGGCTGTGTGCAAAGATAAGTGGTACAGTCCCTCTGCCACCTAGACTATAAAAGTAGAATTTTAGAAGGAAGAGCTGTTAGGATCGGCAATGAAGATTAAGAAGAAAGAGGATTTGTCAAAATTACTGCCTAGCCTGTTGTAAAAATTGTATAAAGGATGAAATGAAATAAACAGGACATACGCATAGGCAAAATGTGAAAGAACATAAACATTGGCACAAGGTGAAAAGAGTGGAGTGAAAGGATGAGGGATATAGTGAAGGAAGAAGAAGGGAAAAAGAAGGGGGCAGTCTATCTTAGACAAGTTCTGTTTAAATAAAATTACTACTGTAGCAGCAGCGTACTTGTATACGCCAGACCTGTGTAAAGGAAGAAAGGAATTACAGAAGAGAAATGCAGAAGTTACAATAGGATGGAAATGTTTACAGTACAGCTGTAAGGAGAGTGAAGATAGAGTTTGTCTTGAGATGAAAAGGGAAGTGCTTAGGCAAAACGAGATCTCTGATCTCACTAAGTTAATTATTAGGAAGTGTTGTTATAGATGGGTTAATGTTGAGTCTAACACTTCTCCATGTACCTACTTATCTGAATAAACTACTTGAAACTTCAACAAGGCATCTTTATTTCTCCCAGAGGGAGGGTATCAGACATAGACAGTCTCCTAGAACTGCTTGATTTTATCTGGAATAATCCTTTGTACTCTTGTTTAATTTTAGATAAGGTAAGAATTGTGTTGTTGTTGGTGTATTAACTATGTAGTGAAACGCAGTCTGTTGCTAAGAGATTCTAGAATATAATAATGTTATACTGCCTGGGCAGTGGGATTGAGAAATAATGGGTTTTGAGTGTAACAGAGTCAAAGTCTACACAGATTAAAAGCAAACATTAGGTGGAGTCAGGATGTCAAGAATTATGTGAGAATAAGTTGAGTTGGGACTGGGTGTTTAATTCTTGAACAGAGGCTAGGCCTGCTGGATAAGCTTTATGAAGATCAGAAAAGATTCTTACTGGCAGAAGGCTAGCCGAGTGATATAATAGGTATAGTGATGTATTTAGTTTTGATTAGTCAAGTACCAGTGAAACAGACTGTAAGAGTGGTTAGGTAAGTATACATCTGATGATATATGGGTGTGTGGGAATCGGGGTGGGGTAGGGTAGGGAGCGAATTGAAGCCATGAGTAGCATGGCAGAGTGGAGTGGGCCAGTTAGTACACTACAAAAAACAATCAGAGAAAATGGCTTAAGAACCCTCAATGGCAACAAATGTGCTCTGGAAGAAAATTATTGAAGAGTTAACTCAGATCAACCATAGAAATGTAGGAAGTGAGTTAAGGAAGAAATTACTGTCAGGACACATTAAGTAGAACAATACAGGTAGCTGAGTAAGTTAAGATCTGGAAATACTAACAGAAATAAATATGTTTGTAGAAGTGGTTCATCTCATTTCTCATTACAAAGTTTACCTGGCAAAGCACAGCTATATGAAAAACCTTAACTTACTTAAAGCTGCAGTAGTGTAGCTTTTAATAAGGTATTTTTTAAACAATTTGTGGCTGGGATGGGGCATGGGCCGAAGTTTTTGTAGTGGAGCAGCAGAAATTATTGGGGATCTTAGGGACTACCTCAGTTTTCCAATATACACAGATACAGGATAGACCGGGGAAAAGTAACAGTATGTAGGAGAAAATGGAAGACATGTTCTGAGTGATCAGATCAGAATTATAATAACTGACATCTCAGAATTTTATGTATTTTGGACTGAGCCCAGTATCTTCTTATGCAGTTTTATCAACAGTAATTGAAACCTGATAAAGTTTATTTTGCATACACACACACACACACACACACACACACACACACACACACACACACACACACACACACACACACACTCACACACACAGCCACACACACACACAAGCACAGCCACATACTGAATATTTCACATGTGGTCTTAACAATATCTCTCCACTACCAATACAGACTTCCATGTCTTTATTTTAGGAAGGATATAAAACCTTGGAATTATCTGCATGGTATTATGACAAGAGGAGAACTCTAAGGAAAAGCCACTTGAAACTCAAAGGAAGAACTGTCTCTAGCCACTTGACACATTTTGTATTGCATCAGGGACTGTTAGATGCAATTATATCATGGTCCATGTCCATAATTGAGTGAAAACCCCTCTTGCTAAAAGGAAGTGCATGTAAATTGTTTTTGATATATGAAACATGGTACAGTCTGCATCATTATGCTGGACTCACAATACATATATTAAAATGCAAACAAATCTTATGGCTGCTCATTTAAAACGCCAATGGATATTTTTCTGTTGCTTGATGAGGTCAAATTGCAGATTTAGACTGAATTGTTCCAGTGCAGCACAAAAGTAACACTCCTAGTCTTATTGCTTAGAATATCTCTGTTTTTAAATCTGTTAATCAAAACCCCAGCTATTAATAAATATTAACAAATGTTCAGTGCAGTCTTTCTCTTTATGACACTAGCTAAAAGTGATTATTATAGCAATAAACAATGATGTGGGTGTGGTATATTGAATATCTATCCACATTTGGAGTGGTTTAATCACAAGGGTGAAGCCCTAGTGATTAAACAAAGCTGACCAAAGGTAAATCTTCAATATACCACACTCCAGAGTTGGTTATTGCTATTATACAATGACATTATTTTAGAAAAAAAATCCTTACTTTTCTTAAATAATGTCTTTGTATAAGGGTGCCATGGTGTTCTTCCATGTTGTTTCCTGATTGTGCCCTTTGATGATGTACTGCGCATGCGTATGGGACTTGTGTGCCCAGGCTTACGCATGACGCACTGCACACGCGTATGAGACTTGTGTGCCCAGGCTTATGCATGATGTACTGCGCATGCGTATGGGACTTGTGTGCCCAGGCTTATGCATGATGTACTGCGCATGCGTATGGGACTTGTGTGCCCAGGCTTACGCATGACGTACTGCGCACGCGTATGAGACTTGTGTTCCCAGGCTTACGCATGATGTACTGCGCATGCGTATGAGACTTGTGTGCCCAGGCTTACGCATGATGTACTGCGCATGCGTATGGGACTTGTGTGCCCAGGCTTACGCATGATGTACTGCGCATGCGTATGGGACTTGTGTGCCCAGGCTTACGCATGATGTACTGCGCATGCGTATGGGACTTGTGTGCCCAGGCTTACGTATGATGTACTGCGCATGCGTATGGGACTTGTGTGCCCAGGCTTACGCATGACGCACTGCGCATGCGTATGGGACTTGTGTGCCCAGGCTTACGCATGACGCACTGCGCATGCGTATGGGACTTGTGTGCCCAGGCTTACGCATGATGTACTGCGCATGCGTATGGGACTTGTGTGCCCAGGCTTATGCATGATGTACTGCGCATGCGTATGGGACTTGTGTGCCCAGGCTTACACATGATGTACTGCGCATGCGTATGGGACTTGTGTGCCCAGGCTTACGCATGACGCACTGCGCATGTGTATGGGACTTGTGTGCCCAGGCTTACGCATGATGCACTGCGCACGCGTATGAGACTTGTGTGCCCAGGCTCACGCATGACGCACTGCTCACGCGTATGAGACTTGTATTCCCATGCTCATGCAGTACATCACTGGTTTAGCAAGCAAGCAATGGAGAAGGGACAATCTCTGTTGTTATTTATTTATTTTTTTTTTGAAAGAAAAAAAAGTGCAACCTCCCTACAGTTTAGAGGTACGAGAGAAACTGCAAAATACAGTTTGTTTCATTCAGACTAATGCATGCCTAGTACATAATAATAGACAAAAAAGTCTGGCCGCTCAATGATAGTTTAGTGGCTGGACTTTTATCATTGGTATATTCTCAATTTACAACAGGCACCTGGTTGGGTTGACCAATCAGCATGCTCCTTTTTGAATATTAATGGCCAGCCATTGTATAATAGTAATTATTTTAACCTGTGCTATTCCCTCTTGAATGCCTCTTAGTATTTCCTCTTCATCATCAGTCCGGTACTCCAGTACCCTTTTTGTGAAAATGTACTTTAAGAGAGTGAGAGAATAGATAGCCCTAAAATCTGTTGCCTGTGCCCCCTCTTTCATCCACTTTTTTTCAGAACCACGCCCTTTATAGCCTCCTGACATGATCCTGTGCACAAATATCATGTCCCTACTGTCTTTTCTGGTTTCAGATGAAGAGCCACAGCTCTTCTTACCTTTCATCATATTCCTTCTCCTCTATTCCATGGATCTTTCTAGTAATTTTCCTCTGAATCCCTCCCAGCATCTTAATGTTCTACTCCTTATATGGGCTGCAGAGTTGTACTTAGTACTCATTGCGTGGTATGATGTAAGTCCTAAAGAGTAAACACGTTATCTGTTTTCTTCTGAAAGTATTAATCTCCTTTAAGAATCCATCCCATAATGGTTTCCCTACTTGCCACTGTCCTCTCACTCTGCCTCAATCCAGCTGTGGATAACATTCCCAGATTATTCTCCTTCTGTTGCAATTTATTCCACTCATCCCAACTGATACTTCAGTCTGGCTTTGCTGAGGCCCAGGTGCTGTATTTTGTGTCTGGTTTACACTAAACCTAAGCTGATAGCTTTTTGGGCCACTTATTCAAGTCTTTTCAAATCATCCACTGGACTCTTACTGCCAATCCTAAATGCTCCACCTGTGTTTATATCATCAACACAGGGGTTAATCATGTTCTATATTTCCTCAGACAGGTCTGAAAATAATACATTGAGCCATACTGGACCAATGACAGACCCCAGAGGTACTGCACTAATCACTTCCCTACTTCTTAACAATGTCCTTCTCAACATGTAACTATCCATTTCCCCAGTGTTGGTCTAATCCCTCCAATTTTCCTATCAGTCTCCAGTGTGGGAACAAGTTAAAGACTTTGCTGAAATTAAGGTATACTATATCTTTGGATACTCCCTTGTCAAGGCTACCTGTAACCCACTCATAAAATTGGATCAGCTCAGTTTTGCAATGAATCGATGCTGGTTGTTTTCCATTATAAATGCTCTAAGCCTTCCTCTCAGTTTTCTGTCCATGACATTCCCTGCTGCTATTGCCAACATAAGAGGCCAGCAGTAGCTATGATTTTTTCTTATCCACCTCCTCAAGTATTTCTCTTCTGAGTTGTTGTCTGATACTGAATTTTTAGGTTTATGAATAAATTCTGAAATCATTACGTCTGGACAAGAGAAGGATATAGAATCATTCTGTAAGGCAATTTCCTCTCTTGAAGTGGAAGATAAAATGCGCAAAAGATAAATAAAGATTACCAGGCATTCTTATTCAGTCCATTGTCCTATCTACTAATTCAAGCCTTGATCCTCAGGAGTTAATTCTTCCAAGAATTGTCCTATATGTTGACCCTTTGGCAGTTTCTGCTGCTCCATTTATAAATAAAAGGGAGTAGTGGATGTTAAATACTTTCATTCTGTGTGCTCTGGTTTGGAATTTTTCATCACTGTCTACTGTCCCTTAAAGTATAGTGATTTCATGACATCCAAAATATAAATATATGCATTTGTCTTTCTGTGCAATTTATTCTTACAGTAGTACAAAGAAGTGTTGCCATATGTCATAAATAATTTTTCATTATGTAATGCTATACGTTGCCTTTCCCCCATAAGACAGGATAAGCCACCAACCGCTTGGTCCACCACTGTTCCCATCACAGCCTCCTACATGTAAAGATGCTGGCTAAAACTTTCTAAGCTGTAGACCTTGCTCAGTGATGAGCAATTGGCTTAATTAAGGTTAAACTGGCTAAAAGACAGATAATTCCCTCTCCTTTGATCATCATGTAACAACAATACCCAGAAAGTCGTACTTAGCATGCATAATTGCCTAAAGAATATTCTTCAGATCTAAGATATCATCAAGATCTTAGGAGGTCATAGTTTCTTAATATTCAGCATTGATTAGGCCAATTATTGAATACATTTGCTTTATAACTATCATACTAATCATAGCAAACAACTAGAAAGATTACATATGTTCCTAAGACAATCACTGGTTTAAAATCCCTAAACTACCAGAAAAGATTGGAAGCATTATTTCATTATTCAGTATCTTACAGATATCTTAAAGGAGAACTATATCTTGTCATTGATGCCATTAGGGATCCAGTAGTCCTGGATCTCTTGTATCTGCACTGTCAAATAGTCCCACAAATACCAGAACAAAGGATCTACATTTTCATTAGCAAATAAAACATGGTAGTGAGACAGTTTCATTACACATTGCCTTACCCACCTGTGGAACAGATGATAGACTCCCAGTTTAAATAACACTGTGATGTATTGTCTTCCTTCATATGTGAGATGGATAATTGAATGGACATTCATATATTCATCCCTGGCTTGAGTGGCCCAACCTTCATTGAAATAGAGGGTACAGTGTAAGTGTGGACACTGGCAAGGCATAAATGGTCACAAGAATCATTTGCCTTGGATTTCTTATAAATTCCTGTGATTTCCATGAGCTATTGTCAACTGTTCTATCTATTGATCAATCCATAGCCAATACACATAAAATACAGGCAGTCCTTGCATTCTTGTTGTTCCAAGATGACCCTGATGAGGTTTTCATAACAACCTGGGTCATGATGTAGTGGGTATGATATTCCATACCCTGTACATTACACCTCCTGCATTAAGGAAATTCTTCAATATTGGATCATAGTCAGATAACAGAGATTTGTGTTTGACAGTCCAGCTATTTTGTGACAAAGCTTTACCACATCTGGTTCCTGCTTTTACCGTGCGTACTATAAATGGAAGGATCTCACTTTGACTGAGGGAGAAGAAAATGACTGCTTCCAACGTGTCATATTGATCATTTATCTGTATGTGTGATCAAGACAACCCTTCAGCATTTGCATGACACACTGTGCAATTATACCCGATGTTGTATTCATGTGCATTTGACAACAGTGCTTATTGTTGAATTCAAGTAGTTGCTGTGATAAAAACTCCCTTTTGCAGGCTAAAATTTTGAGACTAGTAGCTCAGTAACAAGAATAAAGTCAAAACAGATATTGGTTAAAATGCTTGACAGCCCACACAAGACTTAATACCCCTCTCTCAGTGTGAGATTAATTTTTATAAGCTGAAGAAAAGGAGCATGAATTGAATTCTGTAGTCTTCTCACTGCCATCCTCAAAGTTCCAGTAATATATGGAGTGGCATCACATGCCAGCTTCACCAAAGAGATCGATTACAGTGTGTCAGGAGTGTATCACATGTGACCAGCATCATGGCCTCACAAAATAAATATCAACATTCCTTAGTCCACTTCAATGGCCTAATAGTTTGAGTAAATCTTTTAGGGGATAACAGATTTGCCAAAAATCTACCATGATAACTCACAAAGCCCAAGGAGGACCTGAGCTGTGAAACATCTTGTTGTTGTAGAATCTTTAGTTCAGCCTGAATTTTACCTTAGCATTTATGCAGTCTTTGGGCATCTCTAATATACTCCTAGTATGTGAGTCTGGGCTTCAAGAATTCACACACATCTCACCTACATCTCTCTTCAGAATCCTCTGGATATTTTCTAATTGTTCTCATCTGTGATCCTGCAATGATGATGCCATCATCAAGATAACTCTGGACTCTGACCAATCTCTGAAGTACCTGGTTGATTATCAGTTATCAGATAGTTGGGGGAGAATCTACCCCAAACAACAATGTGCTTTAAAAGCAGAGAACATTAATTGTACTGACTGTTAGGAATACCTTGACATTTGCTTTCATCTCCATTAATGGATAGGCATCATAGGTTCATAGGTTGGTACTAGGCTATTGGCCCTAGGGCCTATACAAGCTTAGCCATAACAGATCATCTCCGCCAACCTTTGAAAAGTTTTGCTCATTTAGCAGACTGGCAAAAACATCCTCAATACATGTTAAATTATACTGTTTAACTTGCAGTGCTGAATTAACTGCGACCTTAAAGTCCCCACAAAGTCTAATCTGAATGATCTTTACTTCAGTGATTGGGTAGCTACAGATTCATAAGTTTGACTAGTCTCATTGGAATACCATGGAAAAAATTATCATGGAAATGTTATACCTTAACATAGGAATTCTTAAGACACTGGATCCATCTCAGTTCGGTTTTAAGAGTAGGTTATGCCAAATGAACCTGATTATCTTCTTTAGGAAGGATGCCAAAATAAGTAATGGATGAAGGTAAAATGGTGTACACTACCTACCTTGACCTGACTAAAGCATTCGACAAATAACTCACTTGGGCATTATTAGACAAATGCATGAAATTAAGTATAAACCCCTGTATCACCCTCTGGACAACCAGCTGGCTCAGGATCCAATAAGTTAGGTTAGGGAGAATCTACCTCTGTAAAGAGGCCTGCCACTAGTGGAGTTCTTTAAGGCTGAGTGGAAGGACTGCTCCATTTTGGCATCTACTTCTCTGATGTCAAGGCTAATGACAAGGGTCTCTAGATGACCATGTTTGTAAAAGATTGCAAATTAGGTGCAGTTATAGGCTCTGACAAAGACACAAATGAATTCCAAAAAGGCCCGAGAATGACTAGTAATTGGTGTCAGAGTCACAGTCTGAAATTCAATGCCAGGAAATGCATAATAGTATCCTTTGTGAAGATAGCTACCTCTGGAAACTACCACATTGATAATACACACTTAAAAGTGTCCCAGTGGACAAGAAGTTGAGAACTCAGTAGACAGTAAACCTGGACTTTGACTATCTTGTGTTAACAGTAGCAAGGAAAACATTCAAAGTTGCACAATTTATAAGCAAGGGTATAACATCTAGGCCCGATGATATCATTGGTCCGCTGTAGTCAGCCCTCATTGGACAGTCACTAAGTACAACACCCCCTTCAGTATGTACCTGACCAACCATATGCAATAACTGGAACCTCATAAAAAGAATACAGTGTGTATGAACATGTCTTAAGTGGGCCACCTCATATCCTGATCCTTGTACTTGTCTCCTACAGACTGTTGAGAGGCGATCTACACCTGGCCTAGATAGCATTATTTGATTCCACGCTGAATGACCTGTTGCACATATGCAAAAGAAAAGGCATCAGAAATACCCAATCTAATCACTTAAACCTTGTCTGCAACATAAATAGGGCATGTAGGAGAGACAGATATGGGTCTCAGAGACTACTCCTTTTCTGCAGCAGGCTTCTGATCAATGTGATGCAGCATTCTTCCCTAACCCAATTCAAATCGAATTTTTGACCAGTGAATGGGGATTCAGAAATTTGCCCCTGGTCTGGCATTTTTCTCTAATAGATAAAGGCAGACTGTAAATGTTTGACCACCCATGCTCAATTATACATACACATGTTAAAATAATGTAGCATATCAAAACTTGTCAGATGCATTTAGAGAAGAAGAATCTGCTTAAAAAGGCCCTCTGTGGATGTTACCTTAGTAATCACCTATGAACCCATGATCACTTCTGGGCAGCCTACCTAGCAATGGAACAGAGCATTATGAGAGGCAAACCACTATCAGAATCACAACTGATATAGATGTAAGAGTTCCTGAGATTTCTGTAATTGGTTCTAGACAGCTCTAGCATCTACAGTGGACTGATTGACATCGGTCCAGAGAAGCAGGCCACCTTACATATCTGTTGGTGATGTCCTAAGTGTGCATGTTTTAAAATGAAGTAATATCTGTCAAAGTACTTCATGGTGCTATTTAAGACAACTTACAATCACAACTTTCTTTTACAGAAACATAAGTGGTTCAAATTCAGAGTCCACCTACCCAAGATATGTTACCTATTGTTTTTCTTTACAACTATATTTAGTGCTAGTGTATTCATTGAATTTCAGGTATTGGTGAAGGATGCTTATTCAATATGAGTAATTTCTTGATGTTTTTATAGATAGTTTGTTATTAGGGTCCTCCACCATTGATATATACCTGCCTGATATCAGCAAACTATCCAGCTCTGATCAGGATTGCGACTAAACCCCTGAATGATCATGGGTCAGAGTATCAGTCGAAGACTCTGGCAATGTCTTCTCTGGGCTGAGACTGAAATTGGTCAGTTTGGGTCAATGCTCTGCCCAGGTCAGTAAATTATAAATAAAAATAGAAATATGATATCTGCATCCCTGTCAATCCAATGGACACAGTTTATGTGGCAATGCAAACCACCAATCAAACCCAGGATAACACATTTGGACAAGAAAATGAAGACACATCTGCCTGGAGAGGGGTCTCATCATCAGTTGCACAATAGATCATGGCTGCTATAAGATCCACAGGACAAGAAGATAACATTAGGGGAAGGTGTGCTGGTGACTGACCATGCCATGGATACTGTCCACCTAATGAGTTAAGTGTGCTCATGGTTGTAGCCCATGTTTATCTGCAGCCATAATACAGGGACAGGCAGACTGACAAACAGAGATGAACACAGGTATTGCTGAGCTGTTTATGGTGGTACAAGGTCTGTGTGATGACCTGACAGACTTCATGGGTTACATATATATAAGTTCACAAACATGTGGCATAGGGATTTACAAATAGGAGGTGCCCATGCATGGCTACACGTCACAGCTGAAGCATTTCTTGTGGTCGGTCCACAACTGGCTCTGGTGTGGAGGCCCTCCATGGAAGGAGGAGTGCACAGCCTGGAACCTGTACTGCCACAACTTCCACACCACCTAACAGTACAGTGCTGCATCATTTGCTGAGGTTGTGTCCTAGCAGACATACACACACACACACATACACACACACACACACACACACACACACACACACACACACACACACACACACACACACACACACACACACACACACACACACTAATACTCTAATACTGCTTTAACACACACACACATACACACACTAATACTGCTTTACCACGCACACACACACACACACACACACACACACACACACACACACACACACACACACACACACACACACACACACACACATGCTTCCTGTTGTTAAAAGTTGTCACCATAGTTCTCCTCACCTGTACACACAAAGATAACTGAGCTCTTCTCTCAGTACTCTGTTACTGAGGTAGCCCAGATCTAATGACAAAGTAGCCAACTTATGCATGTTACATAGCACAGCCTGGGTATAGGTTTGTATGCATCATTTTAATCTTACATGTGATGCTTTAATAGCCCATTGTTATAAATCAAGACACCACTTCTTAGTCAGTGCCATGGCAGGCTGCCCGATCTGTCTAGCATAATCATCCTTAGCAACTGACTCATCCATGGGTTCCTCTTTAGGCACCTTCTCCATCGCTGAGTCTAATATTCCCTTCCTGTGAATGTCTCTGCCCTGCTGTAATTGTTTGCATATCAGAATGTTGTGTAACATTGCACAGACTGCAAATATTTTATTGCATGTTGCAGTTTCATTCTGCAGTGTGCTGTCCATTCAATTCAAACAATGGAAGCAGGCCTTAAGCAAGTCAAATAAATGTTTGTCAATGACTTAGGTCTATGATGGGGCAGTATTATAGCTATTCTCCATCATGGTCTGGAACTTTCTAATAGATGTCATTATCCATGGTTCAATGGCATATCCGGAATCACCAGTAGGATGACTCTGGGCAAAATCACCCGTCCCCCACAGACAACCTCTTAGAACAAGAACTCTGGACAAAGCCACAAATAACGGGGGGATAAGAAATACAGACACTTTTTATATATTACAAACTGAGAATGTTGATAGAATAATAGGTTTTGCATTATAATGAATTTTCTAAAGATAAGAAGTCTAAAAATCAAATGTCTGCCATTATTTTCAAACTCGAGTCATTAATGATTGATCTGTGATTTGCCAGAAAACCACAATTTCATGAGAAACGGATCAAAAATATGAGTCAAAAATCTGAACATTCTGTAAAGATCTGGACAGATGAGAGCTATAAGTAACAGGTGTAAGTTGCTTGTTTGCCATATGTGGAAGTTGTGGGCTCTGGTTGGATGGCCTGCAGATGCATGTTATACACTGTGCATTACAGATCACCTGCCAGTTGATAGAGTGAAACCTATCCTTATAGGTTCATAGGTTCATACTAGGCTATCTGCCCTAGGGCATTTATAAGCCTAGCCAGAGTGTGTTTGGCTTTCACCACCCATTTTAAATTAATTTTGCTATGCCCTTTTCGAGGTTAGTATACTGTGCCTCTGTCTAACAGTGACACAGAAGTGATACCCGGGGTAAACCTACGATCCCCCATCCACTCATCAAGATTCCTTTTGAAGAGAGTCAATGAGGGACTCTGCCTAACCTGGACTGGGATTTTATTCCAGAGTGAAGGGAGCCTCTGGGTTATGAATCTGTCCCTCCAGCATGTCCTATTTATTTCAGTGCTGAGGTTCATGTCTCTTGAGTGCATAGCTCGATGGGATTTGGATTTTCTGAGGTGCAGCATGTCTATTAATTCCGGGTTGGACATGGCTTTATACGTCAGGCACAGATCGCCTCTGAGCAGGCGGTATGCCACTGAGTAGAGCTGGAGTTTCTTTAACTGGGCAGCACATGGTATCTGTTTGAGCCTTTTGATCCTCTTGGTGAGGTACTTTTGGGGTCTTTCCAGTTGCTGCAGGTGTCTGGTAAGGTACATCCCAAAAGGGACATTGTACTCAATTATGGGCCTGATGAGGGATGAGTAAAGAGGCACGATGACCTCCCCTGATCTAGATGTGAATTCCTTCATGATTAGGTGGGCTATATAAAATGTTTTTCTAACCACTTTGGCCACGTGGTTGTCAAATGAGAGATTGCTATCAACTTGGGTCCCTAGGTCCCTAATTACTTCTTATGTACTTAATGGATTACCACCTATGTGGTAATTTGTGGGCACTTTGTTTTTGCCAAAGGGGATGACTATACACTTTTTGGCATTTAGCTTGAGGCCATGGCTCTGGCACCAGTTGTCTGTTTCTATGAGGCCCTTTTGGAGGATGCTTGTGTCGGATGGAGAGTCGATTATAGCACCCAGTTTGCAGTCATCTGCGAACTTGGTCAGCCACAGTCCTTCCGTGTTGGCCTGTACCTCCAAGAAATATATACCGAACAGGAGAGGTCCCAGGACTTGAGCCTTGTGGGATGCCACTTGTAACTGGTTTGGAGTCTGACATGGCTCCAGCAATTCTAACCATGTGGGTTCTGTCCTTGAGCCAGTTTGCAACCCATCTAGTGACATAGGGGTTTATATTTAAGCTGGTGAGCTTATCTATAATGCCCGAGTGGTGTATTGTATCGAAGGCTTTTGCGAAGTCCAGGTAGGCTGTGTGGACCATCTTCCCCTCATCAATGGCCTTGGTGACTGTTTCAAAGAAATCGACCAGGTTTAAGAGGCAAGATCTGCCCTTAACAAAGCTAAACTGGGTAGGATCCAGTGTCTGTAGGTCCCCAATATCTTTTTTATGAGGTCCATGATGATCCTTTCCATAGCTTTGCAGACCAAGCTAGTCAGGCTTATAGAGCAATAGTTTCCAGGATCCGTTGAGGCACCACCTTTGTGGAGAGGGACCACTGTTGCTGTACATCACTCTTTGGGTACATATCCTGTGGTAAGGCTGAGATTGAACAGTAGTTTTATGTTTGGGTTTAGCTCTTCTTGGAGTTCATGTAGAACGCAGCCCGGGACACCATCTGGTCCCATTGATGCTGTGTTTTTTGCTTTGGAGAGGGCGGCTCTTACCTGAGCATCTGAGATGTCAGGGGGGCAGCACTCTGCTGGGATAGATATTTGCCCTTTTGGTGGGGGGGGTTTGTGCTGAACCTGTCAGCTAGGATGTTGGCAATGTCTGTGGGTTCGGTGTATTTTTTGTCATTTTGGACTAATTCTGAGCATATCTGGGAAATCCCACCCAGGTTCCTAACATAACTAAAGAAAGCCTTGTGATTATCCTTAGTGTCCTGTGCAATTTTTCTCTCGAAGCTGGCCTTAGATGATTTTATGAGTACCCGTTGTTTTTTGTCAACACTGATCAGAGATGCCTTCCCTTTTTGGGATTTTGCTCTAGCATGTAGTAGCTTCCTCCTTCTATTGTATAGTTTGTTTATGGCTGGGGTCCACCAGACAGGATGTCTGCCTTTGGAGGATTGGGTCTTGGTTTTATTTGGGATTGCATGATCCATGCATTCCTGAAGGTGTTCATAGAATGTGTTTATAAAGGATTCTGCGGTCTGGGCCGTATTTTCCACAGGCCCGGGGGCTTTGAAGGATTCCATCTCGGTTTTGAGGAGTGTGAAATTTGCTTTAGAGAGGTTTTTCACTGTGGTTTTCTGGGCAGGGGGTGGGGTCGGGATGTGAATATCCAGTGAGATTAGTTTATGGTCTGATTTTACCAGTGATGGATACACTTCTGGTCTGGAGCATAGAGTCCCCATGTTGGTGATGATCAGGTCCAGTATGTTTTCCCCTCTTGTGGGAGTGGTAACAAGTTGTTCCATAGCATTTGAGTTTATAAATTCTAGGAACCTTTGAGCTAGGGTGTTGGAGCTAGAGTAATGCTCCCAGTCTATGTTGGAGTAGTTGAAGTCGCCCAATATAATGGTATTTGGAGAGACCTTCATATTTTCCAGTGTTCTCAGGAAGGTCGAGTGGGGTTCCTGGGTTTGGGAGGGTGGTCTGTAGCAGGCTATAAACTGGAAGGCGGTTTTACCCACTGTTAGTTGCACATGGATAGTCTCTGATGCTTTGTGCTGTGCCACCAACCTGGAGGTGTGGGTATCTTTGACGAATATTGATACTCCCCCTCCTTTTCTGGTTCGGTCCAAGTTTTGGGGCCGAAAAGCATGGTAAGAGGTATAACCTGGTAGTGCTGGGGTGCTCTCGGGAGCCTTGAACCAGGTTTCTGTTACTGCACAGATATCAGTGTTCTCCATGCTAAGGAGAGTTTTGAGTGCATGCATCTTGAGGTTTAGACTTCTGGCGTTGAGTAGCATTACTCTTAGTTTCTTATCCCTTGTGATACCTATGGAGGTAGGTTTGTCTTTTGAGCCTTGCCTAAAAAAGGCACTATGGGGGTAGCAAGAGCCTTTGCCAATATCCGAAAGCCCAGGGGTGACAGGTGCAAGCCATCCCTAGCGAAGTATCGTGGCCTGTCGAGCATGTCATCCCAGGCTGACAGACATTGGATCCCCTTTGAATGACACCAATACTTAAGCCAATTGTTGAAATTGATCATCTTGTCTTCATATTGTGGCATCATTCTTGGTGAGGGTAAGATGCTACTCAAGGTCAGGGTCATACCAGCCTGGGCCACATGCTCAGAGAGCTCCTCTATGTCTCTATTCATGTAGTCCAGGGAGGTACGTCTCAGGTCATTCACACCAGCATGGACAATGACTGAGTCATATTTGTACTTGCCTTTGTGTGACCTGAGTGCTTGTGTTATGTGGCGGATTCTAGCGCCCGACAGGCAGCTCACCATGACCTTCTCCTTGTTCAGCCTGGTGAGCGGGACGTCAGTGTGCCTGACGATAGAGTCACCTATTACAAGTGTATCAGGTGTGTTGTTTAGCCTTAAGGGCTGTGACTGTTCGGCCCGCTGGCTTTGTGAGCTATGTGTTGCACGTGTTTTGTTTTGGGGTAGCGGTTGCTTGGGTGTCTGCTTTGGAGGTCTCTGCTGCTTAGGCAGATTTTATTTAGAGCCTCCGAGTATGTTTTTGTGTGTTTATGTGTTTGGTTTGCTGTCGTGGTAGGTCTATGTGAGACTGGAATTGTAGTGAGTGTGGTTTCCTTCTCCTCCTGACAGGTTTCGCCAGTACTGAGTTGAGAGAGCTTAGCCTCCAGTTTGGCTATATGGTTGCATCTCTCACATGTGTTGGAATTTGTTGGGAGGAGGAGAGGGTTGTCTGTGTACATGAGACAGTTGTAACATTGCCTCAAGATTCCCAGATTCACCAGCTGGACCGGAGAGGAGATTGACAACTGACCTTTGGACATGCTAGAATAGTATTGGGAATTCCTTTATAATTGAAAAAAAAAGCCAATGGGAAACAAGGTACTCAAGGGGAGTTTGTGAGGGTGTAGTGCTTTTAATTTTTTAGTGCTGACTTATATAATTGCTTTAGTAAGCAAGTGTCAGGTAACTTAAATGCAATGTGTTACAGGTAACTTAAATGCAAAAATGACAAATAGTAACTTTCAAGTGAAACAAGGAAATAAGTACAGTAAGCAATGCAGATGTCACTAGGGATCCACAGAAGCGCTGAAAAGCCACGTTTTAGGTGGAATTAGCATTTCAGGGAAATAACAAGCAAACAAGCATACAAACAAATATAGATTCAGCAGGCCTGGATCTAGTTTATGCTACAGCAAACAAGGTGTACCAATTCCAGTAAGAAACTGTTCAAATATGCAGGCACTATAAGCCTTTAACCAGAAATTCCCAGCTCAGAAGGGCAGAGTCCAGCCTCTCCTCCCACAAGAGTGCAGACCACGAACCTTCTTAATGTAAAATAACTGGCCTGAAGCCCAAGTGCTTAAACCAGAACTAATACACTTTTAGAATAACAGACACTGAGCCCTCAATCAGCAGTTCCCAACTTAGAAGGATGTAAGCTACCTGTCCTGCCACCACAGTGCAGGCAACAAACCTTCCTAATGTAAAACAACTGGTCTGAGCCCAAGTGCTTAATCCAAAAGACTTTGAATGATAGCTACACTTTAATCAAGTTACTACCAAGCAGTAATAAATACAATTGAATACTTTAAAGAATGCCTGGATTAGTGCTCAAGTTATACAAACAAAACTAGATTCAGCAGGCCTGGATCTAGTCTATGCTACAGCAAACAAGGTGTACAAATTTAGTAAGAAGCAGTACAAATATGCAGGCACTATAAACCTTTTACCAGAAATTCCCAGCTCAGAATGGCAGAGTCCTGCCTCTCCTCCCACAAGAGTGCAGACCACGAACCCTCTTAATGTAAAATAACTAGCCTGAAGCCCAAGCGCTTAAACCAGAATTAATTACACTTAATTACATTAATGCACTTTTAGAATAACAAACACTGAGCCCTCAATCAGCAGTTCCCAACTTAGAAGGATGTAAGCTACCTGTCCTGCCACCACAGTGCAGGCCACAAATCTTCCTAATGTAAAACAACTGGTCTGAGCCCAAGTGCTTAATCCAAAAGACTTTGAATGATAGCTACACTTTAATCAAGTTACTACCAAGCAGTAATAAATACAATTGAATACTTTAAAGAATGCCTGGATTAGTGCTCAAGTTATACAAACAAAACTAGATTCAGCAGGCCTGGATCTAGTCTATGCTACAGCAAACAAGGTGTACCAATTTAGTAAGAAGCAGTACAAATATGCAGGCACTATAAACCTTTAACCAGAAATTCCCAGCTCAGAATGGCAGAGTCCAGCCTCTCCTCCCACAAGAGTGTAGACCACAAACCCTCTTAATGTAAAATAACTGGCCTGAAGCCCAAGTGCTTAAACCAGAATTAATACACTTTTAGAATAACAAACACTGAGCCCTCAATCAGCAGTTCCCAACTTAGAAGGATGTAAGCTACCTGTCCTGACACTACAGTGCAGAGCACAAACCTTCTTCTTTTTTTTGAGTGAGCAAATGAGATGGGCCCAGGAGGAGTATCCAAGTGCAAATTTACAAGACGGGCGGGCAGTTTCAAAGCCACCAATATTAACACCAAGACAAAAACAGGGACGGTGGGTGGGGACCTACTGAAAAAACAGTCAACTTCTAGCTAGATATTGCTCAATGCAACACAAACAAATTACTTTAAAAAGTGCAGATAAAAGTTACTTAGCTACACTTATGCATTCAATTGATATCATGCAGGTCTTAACCGGCCATTGCTCTCCAGATGGGACCTTTATTTCAATGTGGGTGCAATCTATGTACCCCAGTCCCACAACTAAATTTGCTGTACCATAAAAATCATTCCTGATGTTACTTCTTTCCTCTCGGGTACTTGGAAATCACATATGCTCCTCCACATGTTTTAGAGTGCCATTGAGGAATTGGTGAACTATCCTAGAGCAGATGTCTGGGATATACCCACCATGTCTCCTGTTTATCACTGATAGGTCCTTGTAGCTAGTATTCACAAAACAACACATATCTTGATGATGGCAGGGAATCCCATGCATTCTCAGGCCTGAATATGTGGATGACACACCCTAATTAGCTCCTTCTGCTGCCTCTGTCCACACAGTACTGGTCCACAATTTGTGTATCATAAAAGGCATAATAACCTGGGCAAGAATGAATGATTTGGCATTGTTGATGGCAATAATGAGCAACACTTGACTACCATCAGTGATAAAAGCCTCTTTCAAATGCACATTTACTAGTGCAGTGGTTATCAGTATATATCTTCTCAGTCTGTCTCTCCTAACCTCACGTTTTTGCTGTGCTCAGTAACTCTGGAGTTAGCATCTACTGTCATGAAATAGATATATTTTGGAAAGACTCATCCATATTGTTCTCCTTCATTTGTATTTCTGATTGCCCTCCTTTAAATGCTGATGGTCATTTCTATCTCATTATATTGCCATTTGCATATAATGGTGACCATGGAGTTTCTCAGGTTTCCCACAATTGCACTCAATGTGTTTCGGAATTGCTCCCATGTAGGATATAGTGGTTTTTCTAGAAGGAAAACTAAGTCAGGGAAAGCAGCAGACTTAAGTCGGTGTAATACATTTTACTGTGGAACGGAATCCTATTGTCGTTTTTGGACTATTTTTCTGGTTTTGCTGCTGGTTGTATCTAAAGCAGCAGACTCAGATGTAGGCACAGCAGATATGAGTAAGATGTTGGGTGACTTAGTGGAGAAATTGCTCCTGAGGGTACTCACAGCAGTATGGGAGAAAGGAGTATCTCAGATTACTGTAGAATATGAATTCTACTGCCAGCAAACAAAGACAGGAGGGTCATTTAAAGTTGGACAATGCAAACATCAGTCACACTGCATAAAAGTGCTAGAGAGGATGATTAAAAAATCCTGAAACCTCACTCTTTTTATCTGGTGTGAGTTCTTGCCCAGATTCCAGTGTTCCCGATATCCCTTTACACGGCCCTCATTCATCCCACCATAGAATATAATGTGCCATCTGGCATGTATTTCTCTAAACAAATCTCCCAAATAGCAAGGCACAAGTATTTTATGACTAAAATAACCCAAGTTTTATAGAACAGATGTCATTTGGATAGACTAAAATCCTGGTCATTCTTTCCTGTTCCATATCAACTCTTGCAAAATAGTTTGTGACTTACCTTCCAAGCTATGCTTAATCCTGCTCTCCATCACCTCTTTTTCATTGAAAAGAAAAAAAATAAACTCCTCAGTTGATACTTGAGAAACCTAAGTTTATACCAAAATATCAACAATCCCAATTTAGCAATAAATTCCTCAACAATGGAACAAACAAACTTTGCCTATATATTAACACATATAATATATATATATATATATATATATATATATATATATATATATATATATATATATATATATATATATATATAATATATGGTAGTAAAAAAAGCAAACAAACTGGTGCAAGAAACTGGAAACAGCAACCTTGTAGCCGGAAAGCCAACTCTAACCAAAGGAATTGAGAATTCAAAGTAGCTTCTTTAATGCAAAAGTTTTTATTCTTAAAAAATAGCGTTTTCGCCGTGGCTCCTGCCTCAGCTTCGTCAGAAGGAAATACAAATGGAAACAGCTAACAAAAACATTTAAATACTCTCATAGAGGAAGTGACAAAGCAAACCTAATCATGTGAGCTTAATTAAAAACAATTACATAATTAAAAATAAACCGAAATAAGTACTTATCAAAAACTGTTTGTACTGAAATTAAAAATACATTCATTGTGTGTTGTAAAAATGTTACTATTAGTAATATAAAACCATTTTTCAAAAGAACCTAACAGTATTACTAAACAAGAAGTCAGTAACATTACTGTTCTTAAAGAAGAAGTCTGAAACATTTACCTAAAATAACTTTTCAGCTTCAATATACATGAAATATTGCAGTTCTCATTTAGGCCAACAGGTCTGAATGCATCTAGATTCAACTGCCAAGCTAATTCGGTACACTCAAGAATGGTTTCAACAGGACCACCCCTAATGTTAAAAGGTACCTGGTCAATTCCCATAAATCTAAATGAGTGCCCTGGGTTATTATGTACATGTTTTGCTAAAGCATTCTCCAGCAGTGGTTTTTTTATTATTGCGTAAAGGTGTTGGTAAACTCTTTCTTTTAATTTGCGATTCGTTTTTCCTATATAAAAAGATGGGCAACAATTGCACAAAGCAATGTAGACCACCGATTTAGATTCGCAAGATATCCTATGGTTTATCTGGTACCTTATATTTCTAACAAAGAAAGAGTTACCTGTCATTATAACTTTACACATATTACAATGGCCACATTTAAATGAGCCTCTAGTCCTTGCTGTGACATGGGAATGTGATGTTCGTTGCAATATTTCTTTTAAATTGTTACTCCTTCTGTATATAACAAAAGGACGTTCCCCTAACTTCTCTATAAGATTACCTGAATTAATGACCAGTGGCCAATTTTTTAAAATTATTGCCCATATGTCATTAGAATTTAGAGTGTATTGAGTGATAAAACTCAAAGAAAAATTCCTACAGGTAGTAGAACCATTTTGATTTGTTGATTGGTTGACAGTAGGAAATAGGGCATCAGTACACTGATTCAACAAAGGTTTGTATATACCGCTAACTCTCTTAGAGTCCACCTCTAAAATGAGGTCATTTAGAAGCTCAATAGGATAACCTCGGTTTAAAAATAAATCCTTAAGGAACTGACACTCAGTTCTAAAGTCACTTAAAGTAGTACACATCCTTCCTGCACGAACAAGCTGACCCTTAACTATGGATTTTTTCTGTTTGGGTGGATGTAAGCTAGTGTAGTGCAGGAAGGAGTTGCAATATGTTGGCTTCCTAAAAATCTTTGAAGAATATACTCCTTCAGTGAAGTCCTTCGTTAGTCTCACATCTAAATAGTCTGTTTCAACAGTGGAGAAATTAAATGTAAATTTTAACCAGTCCGTAGTGTTGTTTATATAATCAACAAAAGACTGTGCCTCCGGTTCAGTTCCTTTAAACAGGATGAATATATCATCCAAGAATCTAGTGTAGTATTTTATGTTCTGCATTATAGATTCATTGGATAGAATAAACTGCTTCTCCCAAAAGGCTACAAACAAGTTAGCAACGCTCGCCCCACAGGGCGAGCCCATGGCTATTCCACATTTCTGTAAGTAATATTTTGGTCAAATACAAAAAGTTAGAAGACAGTACTATGCTTAAAAGCTCAGTGATTATGTATATCTCCTCCTGTGGTGCTTTAAACTTTCCATCAAGAGTTGTAACCATTCCACTGCTTCATCATGTGGAATGGATGTGTATAAATCGCGACATCAACAGTTAGGAAGTTCAACTCAGGGTTGAAGTCAATACTGTTGATGTCACGGAGAAAGGACCAAGAGTCCTTGCAGATTGTGGAAATTTTTTCACATATTTTGATAAAATGTTCTCTATTAATTTCGAACAGGGGTAGGTCATAGAAGACCTACCATCTATTAATGCCCTCATGGGGGGGTTTTTTTGGTCTTTGTGTATCTTTGGTATTCCAAACATAACAGGCAACTTTGGTGTAATGATGTCAATGTAGTTGTATGTATCTAAATCAATTTTGCCTGCAAGAAAAAGATCACGGAAGTATCCCCTAATACGGCCTTGAGTTACATTAACCTCATTTAAGGAGGAAACTTCATAAGCCTGGGATGTGAGAATCTCAAGCATTTTCTCCTTGTATTGGGAGTCGTCAAAGACCACCAAACCTCCCCCCTTGTCTGGCTTTAGAAACCTAACCGGTAAACAACGCAAGCTATTTAACCAGTGGCGTTGTTCGTCAGAAATATTCATGCTTCTAGAGCCCATATTTGTTTTAGAAACAGTGAAAAGATGTCTTATGTCAATTTCACACATCTGCTCAAAAAGCAGTAGATTGGGTTGAATGGGAGGGTTAAATACACTAGGTAACCTTAGTTTATTATAATCTATTGTGGTCTCATTGTTAAATAACATTCTCAAATTCAACTTACGTATGTAACATTTCAAGTCAATAAGAGTTTTTGCTAAATTTCCATATGTACTAGGGATAAAAGTGTATCCAAATGCTAGTAGTTCGACAGAGTCTACATTTAGTTCTAAAGAAGAAAAATTATAGATAGTGAAATCTTTTTTAAGGTTGGTATAAATGGTAGGTACTTGTGGGGGAGTTCTAGGTCTTCCTAGGGTACTATTCTCTGTCCTTATCTCCTCCGGTTCGTAGCCGCCCCTTGTTTCCTCTGGTTGTTCCCTAAAAAAACATTCTCTTTAGTGGCTGTGGCTTGGCCTTGATTTTGTTGTCCAGGCCCCCCCATTGTTTTTTGAAATCTATTATTGTTATAAACTTTTGAAGTACCCTTTAATCTGTTGCTTCTTCTCACTCCCTGCGTAGCAGAGGTAGAAGGAAGCTCACCTTCTTCACCTGTACTAAATGTTTGCTCTGTTTCAGGCATGGTGGAAGCCTCATTAGATTCTGCATTCTTAGAAACTGGAAGTCTAATAGTTAAATTAGGGTAAGCCTGACTAGATGAGTACACTGCCCTGTCCCTAACTAATATTTTATTTTTATTACTTTTTAACTTATTTAACAAGGCATCTATACTCGAAAAAATACGTTCATAATCAAATTTGAACTGCAAAAAAGACATGTTGTTTTTGATTTCTTCATCAAGTATATTCACTTCAGATATAAGCGACAAAATATGTATGTCGTAATGCTTCACAATAACATTTAGTAATTGGAATCCTTGTTCCTGGAATAAACATTCAAGTTCTGCAATATAGGCATGATCTACTAACAGTCCCGAAGGGGTAAAGTTATTCCTTAAACCCTTTGGTATTAATTTTTCTTTTAGACATTGCCTAAAATAGGCAGCCTCCAGCTGCAGTTTTTTTAATTTAAGCAACTTTAGATCAAATACCTTTAGGCAGTCGTTAAGTTTATTCACATCATTCTCTATAGCTGAAGTGTTCTGGAAGTCCACACCAGTCTGATCGACTGGAAGGAAAGAGAAGGGATTTTCCTTATTAATCCAGCTTGACAAAGATACATCGACACGCTCCGGTTCGCCTTCATGTAAAGTATTCAAACCAGAGACTGGTGGTGTGCGTATGTTAGAATTAACAACAGCAGCGAAAGATTGTGCAGTGTCGTTCTGCACTAGGGAATTTGTAGGAAATGACACTGTCTCACTCATAGTAGGCAAACAACCTTCACGATGGTTTGAACGCACAGTGCCTTGTTGTTTACTCCGTGGAGGTAATCCTCTTGGCGGTTGAGCTGCCGGAATAGCACTTTCGGAATCCGAAAGTGGTACTGGAACGGAAACTGGTACACCAACTTGTTTAGTATTTCCGGGTGTTACTTCTTGTTCAATATTTCCGGTTGTGGTAGGTTTACGTTCAATGGCATCCATACGGATGTATAAAGCCTCTATTTTTTTATTTTAAATGAGGTTAATGTAACTCAAGGCCGTATTAGGGGATACTTCCGTGATCTTTTTCTTGCAGGCAAAATTGATTTAGATACATACAACTACATTGACATCATTACACCAAAGTTGCCTGTTATGTTTGGAATACCAAAGATACACAAAGACCAAAAAAACCCCCCCATGAGGGCATTAATAGATGGTAGGTCTTCTATGACCTACCCCTGTTCGAAATTAATAGAGAACATTTTATCAAAATATGTGAAAAAAATTTCCACAATCTGCAAGGACTCTTGGTCCTTTCTCCGTGACATCAACAGTATTGACTTCAACCCTGAGTTGAACTTCCTAACTGTTGATGTCGCGGATTTATACACATCCATTCCACATGATGAAGCAGTGGAATGGTTACAACTCTTGATGGAAAGTTTAAACGCACCACAGGAGGAGATATACATAATCACTGAGCTTTTAAGCATAGTACTGTCTTCTAACTTTTTTGTATTTGACCAAAAATATTACTTACAGAAATGTGGAATAGCCATGGGCTCGCCCTGTGGGGCGAGCGTTGCTAACTTGTTTGTAGCCTTTTGGGAGAAGCAGTTTATTCTATCCAATGAATCTATAATGCAGAACATAAAATACTACACTAGATTCTTGGATGATATATTCATCCTGTTTAAAGGAACTGAACCGGAGGCACAGTCTTTTGTTGATTATATAAACAACACTACGGACTGGTTAAAATTTACATTTAATTTCTCCACTGTTGAAACAGACTATTTAGATGTGAGACTAACGAAGGACTTCACTGAAGGAGTATATTCTTCAAAGATTTTTAGGAAGCCAACATATTGCAACTCCTTCCTGCACTACACTAGCTTACATCCACCCAAACAGAAAAAATCCATAGTTAAGGGTCAGCTTGTTCGTGCAGGAAGGATGTGTACTACTTTAAGTGACTTTAGAACTGAGTGTCAGTTCCTTAAGGATTTATTTTTAAACCGAGGTTATCCTATTGAGCTTCTAAATGACCTCATTTTAGAGGTGGACTCTAAGAGAGTTAGCGGTATATACAAACCTTTGTTGAATCAGTGTACTGATGCCCTATTTCCTACTGTCAACCAATCAACAAATCAAAATGGTTCTACTACCTGTAGGAATTTTTCCTTGAGTTTTATTACTCAATACAATCTAAATTCTACTGATATTTGGGCAATAATTTTAAAAAACTGGCCATTGGTCATTAATTCAGTTAACCTTATTGAGAAGTTAGGGGAACGTCCTTTTGTTATATACAGAAGAAGTAATAATTTAAAAGAAATATTGCAACGAACATCACATTCCCATGTCACAGCAAGGACTAGAGGCTCATTTAAATGTGGCCATTGTAATATGTGTAAAGTTATAATGACAGGTAACTCTTTCTTTGTTAGAAATATAAGGTACCAGATAAACCATAGGATATCTTGCGAATCTAAATCGGTGGTCTACATTGCTTTGTGCAATTGTTGCCCATCTTTTTATATAGGAAAAACGAATCGCAAATTAAAAGAAAGAGTTTACCAACACCTTTACGCATTAAAAAAACCACTGCTGGAGAATGCTTTAGCAAAACATGTACATAATAACCCAGGGCACTCATTTAGATTTATGGGAATTGACCAGGTACCTTTTAACATTAGGGGTGGTCCTGTTGAAACCATTCTTGAGTGTACCGAATTAGCTTGGCAGTTGAATCTAGATGCATTCAGACCTGTTGGCCTAAATGAGAACTGCAATATTTCATGTATATTGAAGCTGAAAAGTCATTTTAGGTAAATGTTTCAGACTTCTTTAAGAACAGTAATGTTACTGACTTCTTGTTTAGTAATACTGTTAGGTTCTTTTGAAAAATGGTTTTATATTACTAATAGTAACATTTTTACAACACACAATGAATGTATTTTTAATTTCAGTACAAACAGTTTTTGATAAGTACTTATTTCGGTTTATTTTTAATTATGTAATTGTTTTTAATTAAGCTCACATGATTAGGTTTGCTTTGTCACTTCCTCTATGAGAGTATTTAAATGTTTTTGTTAGCTGTTTCCATTTGTATTTCCTTCTGACGAAGCTGAGGCAGGAGCCACGGCGAAAACGCTATTTTTTAAGAATAAAAACTTTTGCGTTAAAGAAGCTACTTTGAATTCTCAATTCCTTTGGTTAGAGTTGGATATATATAATATATAGTATATATTAGCATATATATAGTAGCATAAAACCATACTAGCATTGAAACTTAAATTAGATGAATAGATGAGGTCTCATAAATTCATCCAAGGAAACATTGTAAATCATCACAAACAAATCCACAGTCATGTTATTTTGAATACCCAAAAGGCTTCTAGAGCATTCCTGTCTACAAATATCTTGCCCACGTGTATCAGTGGTTCATTTTTCTATAAAACAGAAATACCTGGGTATATTTCTAGACTACTTTCTTACTTTTCACAAACATACAGTCTTAACCACTACAAAAGTCCTGCAAAAATTTAAAGCTGCTTATAGCATTTCAAATTTGTTCACCACAGAGTTCTGACAGACCACTACCATCAACGGGCTTATACCTAGACTCATATATAGCTTACTTATAATGACCTACCCCAATACACCAGCAAATCAAAATACCAAAACAAAATATGCATACTTATACACATAGCCAATCCAAAAGAATGCCACTGCATTTCCATTCAAAAGATTACAATGGCTTCTAATTTCAACAGGAGCTTCCTTTTTTCCTCAGCACACTAATACTTAAATTACTCAGTGAGAAGTACTGCACTCCTTTGGATAATATGCTTTCTTTACAAAATACCCCTTACACTTTGAATTCCAATATTTCTCTGAAAATAACATAGTCACAGGGTTTATTAGCCATTGTGAAAAGTACTTTTCACGTTATATCTGCTTCATGGAATTCCTTACCTAATGATGTCACAGCACTAGATAACCTGGCTGTATTAAAAAGTAAAGAAAATATTTAAAAAAAATATAACACATACTTAAAATCAGAAATGCTTCTATGTTTGAGACACAGGTTGATTTACATCCTAAATTCCATGAAAGCTCATCTTCCATAGTTTTATTATTACAGTAGTACTTGCCTTGTACTTTGTAAGTTTTATTTATTTTTTGCTGATGCATTTGTCTTCCACAGCATATGTATATATATATATATCTGCATTATATACACTATGCTTTATGTTCTGGCATTGTGCTATTTATGTTGTTACATGTTTGGCTATTTGGCCTGGGTAGTGGCTGGAAAGGGTCTTGCGCCAGCACACAAACTCAGTTAATAAACAATAAATAAAGACATTTCTGACAATGCTAAACTAAATATCATCACATTTAAATCCTCTTTATTACTTCTATTTGTTTTTTTCCTTCCTTTTTTCCCATTTAAATCCATTTAATTTCTTAGTAATGTGACCATGTCTAAAATATGTTAACTATACTATCCAAATAAACTTTATTTGTACCATCATGCAAGCTATTAATTCATCATGAAAGATTCTTCTTTTTTAGAACAGTTGGGTAAGCCTGCAATAGCTGAAATTCATCCAGTGCATCAAACTGGATGTGAATTTTATAGTGGCCTCACAAACAGCTGCTCTTAATGGAGTTCAATAGGAAAAAACAGAAATAGATAGTTGGGCCTTTCTCATATAACATACATACACACACGCACGCACACACAAGCACACACACACATACATACATACTCACACACGCACACAAACACACACGTGCACGCACACACACACACACACACACACACACACACACACACACACACACACACACACACACACACACACACACACACACACACATACACACACGCACACACGCACACACACACACGTACATACATGCACACACATGCACACAAACACACGCACGCATGTGCACACACACACACACAAACACATACACACACACACACACACACACACACACACACACACACACACACACACACACACACACACACACACACACACATATGTGCATTCATAAATACAGGTTCTGTGTATGTACACACACACACACACACACACAAACACACGCATGTGCACACACACACACACACACACACACACACACACAAACACACACACACACACACACACACACACACACACACACACACACACACACACACATATGTGCATTCATAAATACAGGTTCTGTGTATGTACACACACACACACACACACACACACACACACACACACACACACACACAAACACGTACATACATACACACACACGCACACAAACACACGCACGCATGTACACACACACACACAAACACAACTACAGACAGTTTAGAGTTCCCAGTCCAACAGCTGCATGTCGTTGCGATGGAAAGGAAATGGAGTATCCAGAGAAAATGCAAATGACACAGACAGGACACTATCCAAATGACACAGACAGGACACTATCCAAATGACACAGACAGGACACTTAGCCTCCACACAGACAGCACCATATCTGAGAAACAAATGCATGAACCTCATTTGAGGTGACTCTGGTTCTCTCTGCACACATTGAGAAACCCAGTGTTTCAAACACTGCTGGCCTATTATAAACTTATGTACCAGTAACTTTGCATCCTCTTCCATATCTGGTCCACTTTGCCACTTAGAGGTGTAAGGAGTCTGTCCTTCAATCTGTAGACAGTTGGTAAACAGTTTGCCTGCAAGGGACAATGTGTAAAAGTAGACGATGACTTTGGGATAGCCACTCAGTAAAAATGGTTACTGTTTATCCCTCTATTGCACTTGCATAAAAATGGAATATGTGTTGAGTGATGCTATATTTCCTGACTCTCAAATTTAGATTCCAGAGGGTACTAAGACTATTACAAAACACTAAGAAAGCATAACATATTTATTGTCAGAGCTTTGTCTCTTTTCACACACATGCAGAGTCCCATTTGGCAGAATGATTTGGATCTCTGTCTTCAGTGATTACTAAATGTTCATTGCAAACTTGGTTTGCAATCTCACTCTTGAACAAAGCTATAATTTTTACAGTGTATGTACAGGGCAGGTTACTGGCAGGCCCAAAATCAGCAACCTTGCATAATTTTATGATGTGCATTGTTTTTTTGCTACACCTCTAATTTCAAACTTTTTCAGTAGAGGTCACAACACACAACCCTGGTCACTTATATTTTTGGGATTTCTTTTAGTGGTGGGAGGGATAATTTCATGTATTGAAATTGCAATGAGCAGTAAGAAAGGTTTATCCTAAGATAATTTTAGTGCTAATTTGTTGCTATATTCACTTAAACTGAGACACCATGTGTCTTTTAACTACAGTTTACAGCACATATTGTACACCACATGTCTTTTAACTACAGTTTACAGCACATATTGTACACCACATGTATTTTAACTACAGTTTACAGCACATATTGCACACCACGTGTCTTTTAAGTACAGTTTACAGCACACATTGTACAGCACGTGTCTTTTAAGTACAGTTTACAGCACGCATTGTACAATGTAGCTGCACGACTTCCATGTTTAGTAGTTTCTAACTTTGCAATTTTGTCAGTCTGCTGTATTTGATCTTATTTTACATAGGAGCTGATAAGGAAGCTCCAGATCTCTGAGATTTTTTTCCTCTGGGTTGCTTTAAATTCTCTTGCCATTTTTGAAAGCCTGAGTGCAAGTTGGTTCTTTGACAAGAAACCTTACAAAGCATTTTCACATTTGATGGTTGACAGGTAGCTGATACAGAGCCATCGTTAAGAAGGACGTACTTATCATGAGTTGTATCACTGTGATTCCCTCATTTATCCAGGGATATGACAGTCTCTAGTCAGTCACTCACTCTTACAGATTTCTTCCCTGTTGGGAGGTAAAGGTTTTTACATTTTTGCGTCTGCATCCATTTAAATACTGTACCTGCTTGACTTTGACTTCTGCTAAAAAAAAAAAATTAAAAAGATCCAGGAGGGAATATTGCTCACTCTTATTCTCCTATGCCTTCAGCTGTTACTTTCTTAAGTAGACATTTCCTTACCCAAGGTACATATTTTCTCTCTGGCATACTACACATCGATGGAGAAGAAATTAGAACATTAGGTCACAGGTGTGGTCTGTAAATGGAGATATAGACTGGGTTATTTCTGATGACCTGCCTCATGCCCTTTTATCCTGTAGATGAATGTGATATAATTAATTATGTGATTTGTTTCTGAATCATCCCATGAAATACAAGGAGAGGTAAAGCTGCAGATTTATGGATAATCTGGCTGTCTGGGCTATGATAGGGAATAATGCTGTTGTACTGATAGTAGGAAAAGGGGTTAAGAAGTTAAGTCAAAAGTGGATGAAGAAATGTTAAATGAGAAGTGAGGGAAACGTTGAAGGATCATATTATAATGAAGCCATTGTATGATTCTTCAGCAAAGTGGTGAGGAAGTTATGTCAAGAAGAAGGAAAATGTTGTTTGGAAGTTTTGAAAATGAACGCACAGAATAAGAGAAGGAAATACTGAAGCTTATTTAAATAATTTGATGATTTAATGGAAAAGGAAGATGCAGGAAATCTGAAAAGTGAAAGATATGTACAGAAATTGGAAAAAAAGAATCAAAGTAATGTTATTTAACATAATGCTCATCTTCGTAAGAAAAGGTAGAAAAGCTAAGGTATTAATCACCTGTTAATAAAGGAAAGAGAAAACATGTGGCAAAGAAAGGATAATGAGGTTTAGAAGAGTATGTAGTAAAATAAATATGCAAAGAAAAAAATAGTGGGACAAAATGTGTGAGCTGTTAAAAACTGAGTAAGGATGGTAAAGATATATTAGAAAAGATGTGTTGCAAGACGAACTTCAAATCGTTTTCAGAACTTTAAAGAACATTAAGTACACAGTAAAGGTGGCATCAAGCAGGGATGGAAATCGAACCAGAAGTAGATAAAAAACAGTCAGCAACTGAATGTGAGAAAAAACAAAGGAAAGAATATAAGGTGAAGGAGCCGATGAGATGGCAAGATATCATGCATAAATATAGTTGCAAGTATAGAAAACTTATGGAAGAACCTCATGTTGATCAGGAACAATTGCAGGACTGGTTAAGGAGAGGTGAGTTCAAACCAAGAGATGAAAGGTTAATATTGGCAGCCCAAGATAGTGAGCTATGTACATATTGGTTCACAAATTCCACTGAACCTGTGGGAGAAACAGACAAGAGTAGGTTTTGTAAAAGCAAATTGGAAACAGTCGCACACGTCATTGCTGGTTGTGACATATAATGGCAGAAGGACTGTATACTGAAAGGCATAATAATGTGGCAACACTGTTGCACTGGGGATTGTGCAAACATTATGGTATTGAAAGTATTATAAATATTGTGGGAAGAAATATCCAGGGAATTGTCCTGGCTAGGCTTGTATAGGCCCTAGGGCCAATAGCCTAGTACCAACCTATGAACCTATGAACTTTTGAAGTGGCTGAAAAATACTGGAAACATGAGACACAAAGCACCATAGAAAATGATGAAGACTACATCACATGGGATCATCCAGTACCAACACTTCAAAAGATAGATGCTAGAAAACTGGATATAGTAGTCCATGAAAAGAAGACAACAGTAGCATTAATCACTGAAATTGCCACACCCAGTGACTACAGTGTCTTGTGTACAGAGAGACACAAAATCATAAAATACCAGGATCTGCAGGCAGAAATGAGAGCAATGTGGAAGAAAGATACCCAGACAGTTCCAAAAGTAGCAGGAGCAATGGATCTTATCTTTTAGATATGTTACCAATACATGGAACCCGTACGAATTGCAGATGGAATCATTACTGGGCACACTGCAGGTGCTGCGAAGAGCACTTTTGGCTGACATCAAAGACTGAAACAATACTAATTTCATGAACTTTAATTGTACTTTGACTTAGGAATGGGGTTCATTCCCATCATGGTTTTATAAACTCAAAAGACTTGGATAAATTAAAGAAGTGGATTGAGTTATAAGTTCTATAGAAATATAGGAAAGGAACTAAAAAGGTTATTTTTCTAAAAGTATTAAAAGTATAGAAATGTGAAGGTATAAAAGGAAAGGATTTGTGATGGTGTGAGAAGACTATTGTAGAAGAAATATAATAAAGGAAATTAAGTAAGTGGTGGTCTATTACTCTGAATAACAATGACTGTAAATAAATTATGACAATTATGCAAAAAAGGATTGAGAATGTTTCAGTCCAAGTGCATCAGAATAAAGAAATTAATATTTAAAAAAAATACTTTGAAAAGATCTATTGGGTAAAGAGCATCCGAATAAATAAATGAATATTTTAAAAAAAGACTTGTTGCATAGCATTTTGTAAGAAACAGAAGTTGGTATAGATATATGAAATATAGCCACATTATTTAAATATGATATACATTCCTTTATATAATGTATTATATGAATATGAAGTATGTGAAAAAACTGAATTTCTTAAACTTGAGTTATAGTAGAAGACATTGAAAAAGTCTTATAAATGTATGGTTGAATAGGACTTTTAAAACTGAAAAGGGGTTACATAATCAGTGCTCCATGATTAGTATTTTATACCAATTATTAATGAGTACAGTAGCAGGGAATGTATAAATATATTTATAAGACTAAGTATCATAATTGCACTCTTATTGTATACAATGTCACTACCTGCTACTACCGTAAGAATTATCTTCTAGAAGCACTGTTATACAAGATTATTGGTCTTCTCTCCCACTTGACCAATTTATTCTGTTTCAGTCTTTTTACCATTAGGAATGTCTGTTACTATTTTATTTCTTTATTGTATTATATGATTTTCTTTCTACTAACATAATAGTCTACTAACAATGAAGCTTTTCTCCCCGGGCCTCTGATGAAAAAGGTTTTATGCCCATTCGGACTCTCCCGGTAAACAAATGTAAAATAAATAAATAAATTTAAGGATGGGAATATATTTTTAAAGATAAAATGAGCATACCTTTGGTTATATCATATGCAGACTATATAGTTTTACTAGAAAGAAACAGAAGCTGAATGTTAGAGTTAGTAAAAGACAAAGAAATGCACTTGATGCTAAATAAAGACGTGAGTATTTTGGTGAGGCAGTAAAGTTAGCAGATATAAACTTTACAGTGATGGAAGTCAGACTTTGGAAAAGTAAGGGAAAGAAATGTTACTGGAACTGCAAAATATTACAATGTTATGGGACATTTTTATAAATTATGGTTAGACCCTTTCACATTTGTATTTTATCTGTCCTGCTTCATGTGGCAAATTCCTGTCTCTCAGCAAAGAAAGTACAGTCTGTTCAAGTTCCTAGGTTGACTAAATAGTTACACAATTGTGTTATAACAGACAGTGAGTGCATTGTTTGTTTTTCTAGCTCATTGAATAAAGCAAGCTTTTAAACTTCTCAATTCATATTGCTGTGTTTTATCATACATTATAAAGTGAGAACACAAGGATCCATACAAAATTCACCACAATAAAATAAAGGTGGTTGTCAGAGTCTATCAAAGCTTTATTACTAAATATTATTGCAAATAACATATAAAAATTGTAGAGCTGACACATTCATACACAATGAAAATGTGAAAAGTCATGTTTTCTTTTGAAATGATACAAATAAAAAAGTTGGATATAAAAATCTACAGACATATATAAAAAATTAGTAGGAAATGTGTGACAAACAATGATGTCTGTATAAGCACCTGAGCAAAATATGCACATTTTTGGCAAAGCAGCAGGCAGTGTGTCCAGATCTAACCAATAACATGCTTTATCCCTTTGTACAGTTTTCCTTTATAACTGAAAATAAAATACAACATACGTTTTATTTAGCCCAATCCAAAAGGGCATGTAAACATTGTAACAAAGTAAAGAAACGTTGCTATACAGCATGAATGACACATAAATATATATGGATGCACATGGCGGTGCATATGCAACAGCTATGAAAGTCATTTTCAATACTGGAGAAACATGCAAAAATGCTTAAAAGGGGTGGAATGGAAGTTTACATAGTTACTTCTTTATGTGACAAGGACAGTGTCTTCTACAGAATACATAAAAGAAATGGATGTCACCAGAAATTTCTAATCTATACTCAGATCTCACAGTGTTCCTTCCTTCTTGGTCACTTAAAATGTACAAAATGCATACCTTTCAACATGTTGCCTCTAAACTCTTAAGAAATGTATATGTCTGTTTTAGCTGTTGTCTCCCAACATAAAAACGCTGTCTTTAAAGAAGCATATCACATGGAGATCTGTGTTGTTGATGTTGTTAGACAGTATTGGATAGTCTGTGCTCAATGAGAAATGTTTCAAGAGAGACTCATAAAAAAAAAGATATACTCAAAATTAGTACAGCGCATCTGCTTGGCAACAACTTTGGTAATAGGCCATTACATAAAAACTAATTTAATGATGGTACCATCATGTCGACACACCAAAAGAATACCTAGACCCTTGAAAAGAAAAACAAACTCCCCCACTCATTAAAAAATGTAACCTACCTCTAAAATTAACAGACAGTTGTGTATACTGGGAATAAATTTTACCCTTAGTCTCCTGGAGCTTAAATTAATCATCCCAGAAGTTAGCCTTACAGCTCAAGGGCACCATTTTTACTTTCATGGCCTCAATGAAATCTGTGGAAAAACTATCAGCCTATCAGTGTCATCTAACGCAAACACATCCTGGGGTGGTTGTGGGTGTGAGAAGGTGGGAAGGTTGTGGACAGTCAGGTGGGACCATCATGACTTATTACAGCTTAAAATGTCTCTTCTGCTGAAACTGTATTTATAAATGAAGTTGGGATGCTCTTAGTTTTTAGACTGCACTTGTATGAATATGTATTATCTGTAGTTCTGCTTCTTCAGTTTTGAATATTCCTGTAACAAGTCACTTTTATATATTTATATTTGCATACAAGGCCTCTGCAACTTATGTTGTGTAAACATTTATTCTATGGGCTGTATCATTTGCCACAGTTTTTAGTCTGTCTTACTGCAGTCTCACAGATGGCTTGCATAATTAAATAGTGATATAGTAAAACCATCTTATGTTAGCCTACTTCATATTCTGATTGATGTAATATATACATGTGTGTGTGTGTGTGTGTGTGTGTGCGTGTGTGTGCGTGTGTGCGTGTGTGTGTGTGTGTGTGTGTGTATGTGTGTGTGTGTGTGTGTGTGTGTGTGTGTGTGTGTGTGTGTGTGTGTGTGTGTGTGTGTGTGTGTGTGTACATCTGTTGTGCAAACATGCATTTGTGAGAGGATTTCCTGAACACTTGAGTGATGGAATAAAGTGTTAGTCTGAAGTTAATATCAACAGGAAATACTAAGCATTTACCTGTGTTATCATTCACGTTTTATCAATGCCTGTAACACTTTTCACCATCAGGAAAAGAATCAAAGTCATGGATCCCTGCAGCTCTTTAAAGACCTGGATTTCAACCAAACATTAATATATCAGCTAATATACACAAAAACAAATATTTGTCATATATTCTGTGGACTATAATGAAACTTGAGATGAAGATTACAATGCAGAAGCTTGTTCTTCAAGTCAACTTGAAGATTAAGTGCATCCAGATATACATTAGTGTTGTTAATGTATGATGCTGGCATGTGTACTTTGAGTGGAGTCATAAAAGGAGCTGCGAAGCTGTATGCCATCCATTGATCAAAGTTTAGAGTTGTATAGCCAGACAGTTAAATGATGGTGCATATAGTGGATAAAATGTACACAACTCCGGTCTTTCCATTTCATGAAACCTCTCCATGACTTGGTGACTTTTAGAACTGGATAACTTCTGATGTGGTGCTTAATAACATGGATCTCATATGACGTGGGTCTCATCTGATGTGAGTGCCATCTGACGTGGGTCTTGTATGACCCAGTGCATAACTTCGGACACGACATGGAGGTCCACAATAAGTGTTTCAGAGCTTATGTACATCAATATTATACACATGTAGTATAAAACTTCTCCTAGTGTTCATTTAGAAAAGTCATATCTCATTTAGTGTGATTTGGATTCTGCCTAACACCTCTGCCATCTCGACCAAAAAAGCCGCTTGGTTACTATAGTGCTGTACAATATTGTCATCCATGTTAACAAGGATTCTGCAAGAGAAAGAAAGGAACAGAAACATTACACTGAATTAAAATTGCTGGTTTTATGTACATACATATTTTTCCTTCTTAACCTTTATTTTTGCTTCATATGGCCAGCAATTTCTTACTACTCTTTTGATATTCAGGCTATCGCTCGCTGTTGCTCATTGTACAATCTGTATTATTGCTTTTTCTCATTTTGAAAATTCTTCCTACTCAACAGACATTTATTTTGCAACATGAAATTCAATTATACACACACATACATACGGCAGGTAAAGGTGATAAGGGATAATGAGGGAAACATACTCACAAGCAAGGAGAGTGTGTTGAGGAGAAGGAAAGAGTACTTTGAGGGGTTGATGAATGAAGAGAATGAGAGGGAGAGAAGGTTGGATGATGTAGGGATAGCGAATCATGAAGTACAATGGATTAGCAATGCAGAAGTAAGGATAGCTATGAAGAGGATGAAGAATGGAAAGGCTGTTGGCCCAGATGATATACCTGTGGAAGCATGGATGTGTTTAGGTGAAATGGCAGTGGAGTTTTTAACCAGATTGTTTAATGAAATCTTGGAAAGTGAGAGGATGCCTGAGGAATGGAGAAAAAGTGTTTTGGTACCAATTTTTAAGAATAAGGGTGATGTGCAGAGCTGTAGTAACTACAGAGGGATTAAATTGATCAGTCACAGCATGAAGTTATGGGAAAGAGTAGTGGAAGCTAGGTTAAGAAGGGATATGATGATTAGTGAACAGAAGTATGGTTTCATGCCGGGAAAGAGCACTACAGATGTGATGTTTGCTCTGAGAGTGTTGATGGAGAAGTACAGAGAATGTCAGAAGGAGTTGCATTGTGTTTTTGTAGACTTGGAGAAAGCATATGACAGGGTGCCTAGAGAGGAGTTGTGGTATTGTATGAGGAAGTCAGGAATGTCAGAGAAGTACGTAATAGTGGTACAGGATATGTACGAGGGTAGTGTGACAGCGGTGAGGTCTGCGGTGGGAGTGACGGATGCGTTTAAGGTGGAGGTGGGGTTACATAAAGGATCAGCTCTGAGCCCTTTCTTATTTGCAGTGGTGATGGACAGGTTGACAGATGAGATCAGACAGGAGTCCCCATGGACTATGATGTTTGCAGATGACATTGTGATCTGTAGTGAGAGTAGGGAACAGGTGGAGGAGACCCTGGAGAGATGGAGATATGCTCTAGAGAGAAGAGGAATGAAGGTCAGCAGGACTAAGACAGAATATATGTGTTTGAATGAGAGGGAGGATAGAGGAATGGTGAGGATGCAAGGAGTAGAGGTGGTGAAGGTGGATGAGTTTAAATACTTGGGGTCAATAGTTCACAGTAATGGTGAGTGTTGAAGAGAGGTGAAGAAGAGAGTACAGGCAGGATGGTGTGGGTGGAGAAGAGTGTCAGGAGTGATTTGTGACAGACGAGTACCTGTAAGAGTGAAAGGGAAGGTCTACAACAGGGTAGTGAGGCCAGCTATGTTATATGGGTTGGAGACAGTGGCACTGACAAAAAGGCAGGAGTTTGAGCTGGATGTGGCAGAGTTAAAGATGTTAAGATTTGCACTGGGTGTGACGAGGGTGGACAGGATTAGGAATATGTATATTACTGGGTCAGCCCAGGTTGGAAGGATTGGAGACAAAGCCAGAGAGGCAAG
This sequence comes from Protopterus annectens, assembly GCF_019279795.1. NCBI lineage: Eukaryota > Metazoa > Chordata > Ceratodontiformes > Protopteridae > Protopterus > Protopterus annectens. The sequence goes on from NC_056726.1 coordinate 1,565,028,356, forward strand.
ATTACATTGGTTTGGACATGTGCTGAGAAGGGATGCGGAGTATATTGGGAAAAAGATGCTAAGGGTGAAGCTACCAGGTAACAGGAAAAGAGGAAGGCCTAAGATAAGGTTTATGGATGTGGTGAGAGAGGACATACAGGTGGTTGGTGTGACAGAGCAAGATGCAGAGGACAGGAAGAAATGGAAACAGGTGATTCGCTGTGGCGACCCCTAACAGGAACAGCTGAAAGAAGATGATGATACATACACATATACAAACACAGTTAGAACTGAGTAATATAGTACAACAAAAAGCTGATTGGAAAAAGGCAAAACCAGTTTACTGAACATATTTCACTGAATTGAGGTTGAACAAAAGTTTCTGAGCTGGAGAACTCCATCACCAATGTGAGAAGAGATCGACCTGCACCATGAACTGCAATATTAATTATCCTGAGGTCATAATACCCTATGTTATATGCTACAGAGGGATATTGCAGCAAATGGCCACTTCAGTGGAACATTTTTCCTATTCCCTGAGCAGCCAGGCGCCATTCTTGCTATGATTAGCATTAAGGTCATGCTGGACTTATAGATTTGTGTATATTTTATTCAGCTCTTGCAGTAACTGGGGTTCTGTCTCATGGCCCAGGGAAATAGCTCTATTACATTTGAGTGGATTTGGATGGATAATTAAGATGATATATACAAGAAAGATTAAAACTAAATGTCTAAATTATAGATATGTTGTCTTTTCAGAAGTGATGTACAAATACTGCTACCTTGAACTTTTCATGAAACGTTCACTGAAAGATGATGTTATGTACACTTTATTTGACATCCTACATCTTTTAGTGGTAACAAACTGGTTTACCATTCTCTTTTCCACGCAGTTTATTGCAGATTACAACCACTTTTTCTGTGCTGGATGCTAGCCTGCAAAATGCATCAATGGAAGTTATCATGCTTTCTGCTGTACACTAACACCAACAGGAGGTGTTCCAGTTACAATTCCAGAACAAAATTCCAAGAGGAGATATCCCAGAAATTTTAAAATATGGTTTAAAATGTAAATAAAACAGTAGTCATCTAAGGTGGAGACCCTAAACTTTTCTTTAGTATAGGTTTCTGGGCTAGATATGTTTAGAAAAAAATGAAATATTATGGCAGCATATTCTTCAGAATATTATAACATCTTAGGAAACAGGAGATGTGGGTTAAAATGTTATTTTTTCACCCTTTTACAACATGAAACTTTATATCCATACTTGCAAAATTATATCTTTAGTGGCATTTTTTGATAAAGTGAATTGAGCTAGTGAAGTGCCCTGCCTTAGTTGAAATCCACAGTAGTACGTATGCTGGCTACTCTGTGTTGTCTTAGTAAAGCACTGCATGGGTGCCCTTAATTCAGTACAGAATCTTCTTACAGGGACTGTTAAGGTTTAACACAAATTCCACAGACTTAGTTCTACTAAAATCTGTAGGAAGGTGATGCTTGTATTATGACATTTACACATTTAAATTAATGCACAAATTCTATATTGAAGTATTAGCCGTTGTGTTGCACTTTGAAGATCTTAAGTTATAACATTCTTGAGATATGTTTTTTTATTAATTTCACATATTTACACACACACACACACACACACACACATATATATATATATATATATATATATATATATATATATATATATATATTTACACGTGCATATATACATTCATATATACATATATAACTCTGGAACAGCTAATAGAGTTACCATTAAACCTCAAGAGGTGGGCAAATATTATAAACATATTATATTAAACTTTATATATTACGTGGTCTTGCAGTGAAGAATTAAGTACACAGTACCACCTTACTGTGGTAACAGCCGTTGTACTGCAATATTAACAGATTAACATTCATTGTTTATTACATTTGCAATATCTTTCCAGTACTAACATGGGCTGAGAGACATAATATCTACCACAGCTTATTTACAGCATATCATACAAGTGCCACTGTTATAATTCAGGTATGTACCTTTTTGTCCAAGGTGTTCTGACAGATCTTACTGATAACAGATGCGGTTTGTCTACAGCTTAGATATGTGTTATGACTAAGGAAAATGTACACATATAAAATATTCAAGCAAAGATCTGTCATATGTCAAAACTTTTGTCAACAAACCTGACACAGCTGTACCTTTGGAATGGGCTTTATTCATTGTGAGAGCTTTTATGTAGTTTGAAATAAAGCTTCTCTGTTTGTTGACACTGATATTAATAATCTGTTACAATATAAACCTAATCTTGTTACTGGTGAAGCTTGAAAAATGATTACCTTATTTTATTTATGCATTCATTCATTACACCTTGGTTTCCAGGGTTTATGTATTCATTCATTACATCTTGGTGTCCAGGGTTTATTTATGTATTCATTCATTACGTCTTCATGTCCAGGGTTTATTTATGTATTCATTCATTATACCTTGGTGTCCAGGGTGGCTACTACTGGCCAATGCTCATTTAAAGAGAGGAATCTAGAGCAGGGGTGTCCAACCTTTTGGCTTGCCAGGGCCGCATTGAGTGAACAGAAATTGTCTTGGGGCCGCATATAAAATACATCATATAGTTAACGCTTTTGCTGTCACGGGTGACCAAAGTCGACCTCCTGGCTGTACTGTAGGTGCATTCGCACAATGAATAAATGCCTAATATTTGCCTTAAAATTCTAATTCTAATTCTCTGATCTAACAGTTAACTATAATATCTTAGTTAATATATATTTATATATATATATATATATATATATATATATAAATATATATATATATATATATATATATATATATATATATATATATATATATTTACAAATAAACAGATATTCACTACAGCACTAGCATTTCTCACTGGGAAAACCACTCTAGCAGTCCAACTACATAAAAAGTCAACATTAGCAGCCCTACAATAATATAATCCACAAAAATAAGCCAACAGATTTGCAATAAAGTAAAGAATTCACATTACTGACTTCAACAATTCTGAATAAGCTACAAGGGGTTTCACCCAAACAAATGACTGATGCCAGTAACATGGCCTCAAGCTAAATGCCAAAAATGCATCATCATCCCCTTTTATGAGCGTGATGTCCCCACAAATTATCACATTAATAACAATGTTGTAAGCACGCTTGGACACCCAGGTTGATAAAAACCTAACTTTCGACCACCATGTTGTCTCCATTGTACGGAAAGCTTTCTACATGCCCCACCTCATTAGTAAGGGTATCTCATCCAGGGAGAAGGTGGTCATAACATCCCTGTATTCTTCCTTTATAAGAGCCATTACTGAGTGCAAAGCTCCTTTTGGCATGTGCCTCAGCAAAACACCCTGCCAAAAGAAAGACTACAACCATTTCGGACAAAAAAGTCAAAGGACTAAGTTTCAACACAAAATGAAAGAACAGGAATCAGGCAGTAATCAAGCAGTAAAAGATTTATTCTCTCTAGTGCCTCGGCCGCCAACAGCCTTCAAGGAGTAAAAAAAAATACACTCCACACAATATATATATATACACATCATGAAGTGACAATTAAACAATTAAACAATTAATCTAATTAAAATTTAAAAATACAGCATCACTATTAAAGAATACTTTTCCAACAGAATTCTACATTCAACCCCCTGGGTACCAAAGTATTATACTTTAATATAAAAATAGCTTCCTTTTTTAAAAGTATGCATCTAACTTTATCTTTGTCAAGATCAGATGCCATAATATGTTGTAAAACAGTCGCTTCTAAAACCGCAGGGTTACTACTATGATATTCTTTAAAGTGTTGGGCTACAGGGCTATCCTCCCTGTTATTCCGAATGTCTCTTAAATGTTCTAACAACCTCACTTTGAACATTCTTTTTGTTTGTCCGATATAAAATTTTTCACAACTACACTTAATTGCATAAATCACGCCATTTGTTCTGCAGTTATAAACACCATTAGGTGAAAAAGAAATATTATTAATACAGGGAAAATAATTCACTGTATAAGAACAAATACTACACTTCCCACAAGGCTTAAAGCCTCTTTCCACAATATGTGTAGACAATCTCAATTCTGGTCTAATAAATTTGGTATAAACTAACAGGTCCTTAATGTTCCTTCCCCTCTTAAAGGAAAAGACTAACTTTTTATTCGCTAGACCTATTAGATCTTTAAAATTCCTTAAAAATTCCCAAAAGTGCAAAATGCACTGCCTAATATTTTCACTACAAACATTATATGTAGGGACTATAAAACATTTTTTTCTGATTCTATATCATAATTCATCCCATTATTTTGCTAATTCCTAAAAAATTTTTTATAGCCATTATTATGATACCTAATATTAAATACCTTTTGTATGTCCTTATTAATTAATCTGATATCATATTTTCTAGTAATGAACATATTTTTCATTTGTTCAATTTCCCTTAGAAATTTATTTTCTTCATTACATAATCTGGAGATTCTTAAAAACTCTCCATAGGGCAAAGAATTTATAATATGTCTCGGGTGACAACTGGTAACATCCTGCCATTCTTTGTGAAGGATCCTTAGCCACAGGTTTGGTTGTTTCTTTAAAGGAACAAAATAATCTATCTTGACAAGTATTGGAGGCTCAGAGCCCTGCCTTGATTACAAACAAGCAGTACCAGGCACCTCTTCATTGATTATATCTGAAGGGCCTAGGGGAATTCTCCAAATAGTAATCAGCTTTCATTGCCCATCAACATTTCTACCAGATGTATGCACAGTCTTAGACATGCGGGTAGACAGCTCCATGTTGGGTCACTAACAGTGGAAGCTGGCATCATGCCACACTTCCAACCCAAGAGAGATGTCCAGTGGAAACTGGAAAGTGGCAGACTCCACATATATATATATATAGAGAGAGTATATATATATATATATATATATATATATATATATATATATATATATATATATATATATAGATAGTTCTATATATAGATAGTTCTATATATATATATATATATATATATATAGATATATATATATATATACATATATATATATATATATATATATATATATATATATCTACATGGATTCACTTTGAATCATCGAATGTTCAGAACATCAACGTTCTGATCATTGAGACCAGAACATCGATGTTCAGAACATCGAAGGTTCAAAATGAACCATAAAAACACCAAAAAACTCATAAAAACTATGTCATGCAGGGGGACTTCACCCCCTGCACCCCCCATGTGGGGGGCTGTGCCCCCACATCCCACCTACTTTAATATTCCAACTCCGAGATTGCACTACAGTGGGGTAAGGGAAATCTCCCGCTACTGCTATATAGCTATATAGTGCTAAACGGGAGATTTCCTGTACCCTACCTGCATTGCCAACACTCAGATGGCACACACACACACACACACACACACACACACACACACACACACACACACACACACACACACACACACACACACACACAACATGCAGGGCACCTTGCTGCCCTGCATACTCACCCAGCATTCTACAATCTCACTTACCTGGCACTTCCACTTTAAACCTTCGATGTTCTGTTCCCGATAATCAGAACGTTGATGTTCTGAACATTCGATGATTTAAAGTGGAACCATACTCACACACACACATATATATATATATATATATATACATATATATATATATATATATATATATATATATATATATATATTTATATATATATAATATATATTTCCAAAGTTTTTGGGTAGGAAAAAATCATAAAGTCTGAATATGTAAACATGTAAACATTATACATATTCATTTGTGCATGTTTTTTGAGCTTGCAGCCTGCTCATGTGTGAAAAATATTCTTTATTGTCCACTGGAATCACTGAATGGTTGAAAAGTCTATTCCATGTGTGGAGAAAAAAACGAGATTTTAGAAGTTTTTTATCTGGTTCAGTATATGTTTGATTATTTGATTATCTGAACTACTATAGGTCCCAAATAGTTTGTATAGTTTACGCCCTACTGATATATATATACATGTGTGTGTGTATTTTATACGTGTATATATATAGATATATATATAGATATATATATATATATATATATATATATATATATATATATATATATATATATATATATATATATATATATATATATATATATATATATATATATATATATATATATATATATATATATATATATATATATATATATGGGTCTATTTTGTTTCATTGAAAGCTCATTTCACTGAATTTGAATATTTGAATTCACCCTGACCAAATCGCTGAAAGCTTAAATTTCTAAAAACTCATTTCACCAAATCTCATTTCACTGAAGGGAAGTACTGGCACTGTGTAGAGTACTGTAAGGCAAGTAAAAGGTATATGCCCTTTTCCTCACTGTAGTACGATCCTGGAGTTAGTATATATAGTTAGGGAGGTGGGGGGCACATCCCCCCACATTAGGGGGGTATGGGGGGTGTACCCCCCACCTAGTTTGGTTTTATATTATATTTCACCAAAAGCTTCAAAATAATACATTTTAAACCATAGGGATGCATACTTACAACACCAATGACTAAGTCTTTCCAGAAGACAATATATACCCAAACTAAGTGGGGGGAGGGGGGCTATGAACAAATTGATGTGCAAGGATTTTTTTCGATGACTGTTTTCCTGATAGGCATACCTACCATCAGTTTTCTCCCCACTTCACTCATATCTGTTAGTTCCTACATTATTAAAGTCACATTTAACATGATTTATTGTTATATATCTTGAAAGTTCTGGCTGGATAGTGTTTCTTACTTTAGTGTTTCACTTCAGGAGTACTAGTTTTGAGGGAAGGGTTACAGTTATGGGTGAGAGCTGGTGAAGGAAACTGGCATAAATTTAAAAAAATCTTGGTTACAACTTTGTTAGTCTGGTACTATTAAACAAACAGCTTTATGTTCTCAACTAGCTTTTTAACCTTTTTGTCTGTAGCAGGATTTTTTTTCTTTGACTGTAAACATATTTGCATAGTTGCCTCACAACTACATGTTTCTTAAAGAAGCTTTAAGTAACAATAGGTTTCAAATGACAAACTATGCTAGAATTCAAGCACAAAAGCCTTCAAGCTGTGAAACTGCTAAATGACTGATTTTTCAATTAGGCACGTGGTCTATTATCACATCAGTAATGTCAGTAGCAAAATTAAAGTCTAACAAAATTTCCTTCAACAGATAGCTAGTATTTGTAAATTGTGGGTTTCAGGAATATTCCCTATTGTTCCTTATACTGGGTACATTAAGCAAACATTTTCAGTTTACACACCCTACAGTGAAAGTAAATCTGTTTACTACACAGTAATTAGGAACTCAGTGCTAATGAAAACAAATATCTGATTGCAACTGTTGCTACTGCAAAACAAATCATGGTAGTTGGGTAGCTATAAATGTGCAATAAATGTTGACATCACATAGTATATTATTAATAATATTAGGGCAAAAGTGCAGTTGTTGTTTGTCTTTTCCCAGTTAGGGGTCTCCACAGCAGAACTCCAGTCTGCTAATGATTGGCAGCAGATTTTTATAGTGCAAAGTTGCCAGCCCGATGCCCAACCTTCAGCGAAGGAACACCCATTCACACATGTTGCAGACTCCACACAGAAGGCACTCCAGTCGAGAATCGAACAGGAGAACCTCTTGCTGTGAGGCAACAATGCTACTGCTGTACCTCCGCAGTATAGGGCAAAAGTGCAGTAATGATGTGAAAGAGTGGTGTCAAAGGAAAAGAAGAGCAGTTTTTAGTTAAAAGACGGGGGGGGGATATATTATTAGTATCTCAATTTTGACTGGGTAATGCTTTTAATATTACCTGCTATCTATCATTGCATGTTATAAAATGTATGGTAACTTAAAAATTTATAAAATATATATTTGATGGACATGAGTGATGCAATGTCTTTATTTTTCTAATCTCAACATCTCCAAACATTGTGCCTTAGCAACTGCTGCATCACTCCACTTATGCTTCTCCCCTGTTTAGTGGGACTACCCCTCAACAGCCTTTGTAGGACATTTCAGTGGGAAAAATAATTTTCAAGGAATTGTCACAGTGGGTGAGCTGGCTAGTGTTTTTGCTGCAAGCCCTAACATCTAAACCAATGATTGGCATACATGTTATTTACACAACAGTGTGATACGCCTTGTTTAATACCCTGAATAGAAGTTGACTGTGTGCATGTGACTTGCCAGAGTCTAGCAAATGCTTCCAGCTCACATGAGATATGCAGTTCACATTATTTTCCAATAGGTGTCAGTACTGCAGCAGACTAACCTACTGGCATCCTTCAGGATGGGTAAGTCAATGTCATTCACTTATTCCTATCCTACTCTGGTGGTCCCCATAGCACATAGGTCACTAACCAATCTCAGGTCATCCAGGTCACAGTCAAACCTTTATTTCTCTGTGTCACAATGACAATGGTTTAGTGCCTTTGACCTCTACTCTATTTACACCATTTCCCTTACCAACTGCGACTCACATTTATTTTAAACTGCCTGCTGGCTTTGCCACAGTTTCCTTGGTTCACCTTGGAATAACACCTGAGTTTTCTTTTGCATCTACATTATCTATAAACCTTATAAGTAATTTTTGATGCCTGGATGATAATAATATACAGCTTTCATGTAATGACAGCTTTTTTTCCAGGCTAGCCAGGAGCCTACAGGTGCACCAATTTTCCTTCTCAGTACTCAGTTCTTGAACTAGAGATGTTTCTTCTTCTTTTGACAGACTGTGATATTTTGCCTCCCTGGATCATCCTTACTTATGTCAGCTTACCTTAATTCTAACCCTATTCCTAGCCTTAACTCCAACCCTAACAATGACTGCAACAGTAACCCTATCCTAACCCAAGTCAATTTTCCAGATACATCAGTAATAGCTATACCTAACAATAGCGCTAACTCTAACCCCATCTTAACACTTACACCTAACTCTAACCTTAATCCTAGCCCTAACACACATCTATACTTAAAACTATACCTCAGAATATAACCCACTGTTTTCCAAAACGTTTGGAGGTACTAGTTTTAATCCCAGATACTTCATATTTACAGCAAACATTTGACTGTGTGATATAGATCATCACAGTCACAGCACAGCATCATCTACAAACAACTAGGATGTTATTCTCATATCCGGAAACTGGAATCTCACAAAATTTAGATAGGTATGCTGATATCCTGTCATTAAAAATAATGAACAAGAGGGGGAAAAGGCACACCCTTGCTGGAGGCCTCTACTCAGCTTAAATGCTTTTGACTTTATTTTGAGAATGGAGGCAGATTTCCTGCTTACAAAATGCAGAGTAAGAATGCCAAGCAGCTGCAGCCCTTGTATCCCACCCTAGTGCAGTATCTCTCAAAGTACATTTCACGAGAAGGTTTCATGTACCTCGTCAACTTCACATTTGGAGTCTTGAAGCAATCTCTAATGACCCTCCCTCCAATACCTGTGCAAGGATATGAGCCACTGTTCAGGGCCAGGACAACATCCCTTTCGGCATTTATGCAACATATGCTCAACTATCAGACAATCCTGGCACTGTCTTTTCCAAGGGGGCTGTGAAACAAAGTCTACCATTCTGTTTGGCTTTTTGAAACTGGAAAGTATCATCCAGAAATCCCAGTCCAGAAGCAGTGTCCTCACATTCTATGTTACGCTGAAAAACTGTCCTAACCATGACTCCCAAGCAATATCCGACAATTTTAGATGGCTCTCTTTCACAGTGATTTCAACTACAAAAATAAGTCTAATCCCACAAGATGCTTCCAGCACTATTCCCCCAAAGGAAAGCATGCCGACCATGTTCAACATTTTCTTTCCATTTCTGGATAATGTATTCAGTTAGTCTTATTTTTTCCTCCCAAGCTTGTAGGGAGGAATTTCAGCCACATATGGTGTGTCACTCCTCATCTCATGAGTCACTGGATGCTAGCACCTCTTTGAGGCTATTCAAATGTAATTTTTCGTGGTCTCACCGAACTCCCCCAACACTTGGGCCCTCACACTTCAAGATTGTTACAGCTGTTGCCTATCTGATCTGTTAAGTCTTACTGGTTAGATCTGTACACAATTTGTATTAGTTAGCTCTGTATTCCTTCCACACAGGCATTGCACAAAAAGCCTCTTTCTTTAGCTTGCTGGCCTCCTGTCTTGCAGCATACTGGTGGTCAATATAAGACCACTGGATTACTGTGGGTACTCAACAGCAAGAACATAAACAGAATTGACATGCTGTTTTTACACTGGCTGTACTTCTGAAATGGAATGCTACAAACATTTAGCAGGAAAATGTTTTGCAGAGTTGGGATGAAAACATCGTTAAGAAGAAGCTGGGTAAACTCTGATTAACCCAATCCTGCAGGATCATGAGATACAATGAAAGTCCTTATTCCTTTGGCTTGATTAAAAATGTAACTTACTTGAGCATATTCTACAGCCAGAAGCCTTACATGTGCATATTCTAAAACCAAAGGGCTTATTCCATACAGATTTGATTAACAAAAGTAACTCAACTACATATGCTGTACGTACAGCCTTTCACACACGTTTTAATGTTAAAAGAATAATGTTTCATCGCACAGGGAAGGTTTATTGTAACCTCTTAGGTAAGCTGTCAGGTATAATTCCCCCATTTATAACTGTCAAGTTATAATCATTCAGTGTCATAGTGACATTGCCAAGGAAAATGACAAAGCACAGGTTCCTTTTCATGCATGACCTACTACGGGGTTCAATAAAGTGAGGCTTGGCTTATAGTGAAAAATAAACTGAACACATGCCAACAAAAACATTAAGCTAACTAATCCTTAAAGCAACTGGCAGATTCAGTAAGTCTGATGCTATCTTTTGTTGTTGGAGAACCTTCTGTGCTGAAACACTAAACTGAGCAACATGGCTTCCTGGATCTCCCATTTACAAGATTAGAAGGGGGTGACTCAGACACTTGTTTTTAGAAAATCATAATGACAGACAATAATTACCACTGAATTCTGACTGACGCACCCAATGATTCTTTCTGTTTCTAAAATCATATGATTATGTCCATGGCCTCCTCTCAAACAAGTACTGTGAACTATAAAAACATGTAGAAAATAAATGCTCCAGCTATCTTCAAATCCTGTCTTGAGATTCAAAATACTGAACTTTCTATGACACCTTGGCAGCATTTAGTCAATTATTTTTTTTAAATGAGCTAGACTCATAGGGCTACCATAGTAGGTCAGTAAAAACAGATAAACAGATAAACAGCTGCCTTAAATGGACAAATAGATATATACTTTTATACATAGATAAATAGACAAAATAAATAAATAAATAAATACACATCAGACACGCTGACTTGCTTCCATGCCTTTCAGCACTGGTCAGCTCTCACTACCAGGCCTAAAAACAACAATATCTGAACTAGCCATGAGGAGTGGTTGTGAAGTCAGGAAGTAGTCAGTACTCTTACTGAAAAGTTAGGTTTTTGTGTTATTGTTATTACTATTATTATTATTATTATTATTATTAACTTTTTATTATTATTGTTATTATTAATTTATAGTAATCAAGAAATGATTGATGGGAGTAGCACTACAGGTGGGATAATGCCAGCCATGCTGCTGCAGCCACAACATGTGACATGTCTTTAGTACATCAACCATTTCCATTAAGGAAGTCAATACAGGAGAGGTCATGTAAATAAATGGTATAAAGGAGCAGCTTTTGTATGATCTGTGCTTGTGTGTGTATGTGTGCATGTGCATGTGTGTGTGCACATGTGCGTGTGTATGTGCTTGTGTGTGTGTGTGTGTGTGTGTGTGTGTGTGTGTGTGTGTGTGTGTGTGTGTGTGTGCATGTGCGGGTATGTGTGTGAGCGTGCGTGTGTTTGCACATCTGTCAGTTCTATGACTCCACTCTTGAACTCACTGTAGAAACACTGTACACATTTCAAAATGTAAATACACTGCCTATATGAATGAGCAGGGATATAAGTTTAACACCTGGGAAACCAAAATATCCTTATCTTTGAATCCATCCTCCTTTTTGGTGCATAATTTCCCTGCTGAAGGATTTATGGTAAACATTTACCCACTTCAGTCACTAGCTAAGCTTAAATGATGCCTCAGGTACTTCCACTTAAGCTTTATAGCAAATTGGGTAACAATTTTGCCGCTGCCTGTACCCTCAGGGAAATAGAACACACCTATAATTACCTTAAGATAAGTTACACTACAATTAAGTTGTGGTTTATGCAAAATGTCTGGATGAACTAATACCTGTGAATGTATACTTAGGAAATCAGACAAAAAACAGCTCATCTAAGTGAAATAAACTGTAAGAAGTGTGCCTCTGAGAACTGCTGGCCTCCTACAATTCCGAATGAAAACATTTTGATGCAAAATAAATGTTTCTATATGTAACTTCTCTGATGGATTCCTAGGGCCTTAAATATTATACTTCTGAAATAGGTCTGTTGATATGACTATTGCTTTCAACCAGGACTTCAAGTGATGGATAACCTTATCTGTTGCTACTAGAAGCAGAGTCTTAATAAATGCCTAATAAACAAGGCACTGCAGTTTGTGGCAACACTGCTTGAGAATATGAAGAAAGAAATCCAGAAAGTTTTAAACAAAGTAAAGACAAAGAGTTACTGTCTTGTGAATGAAATAATATCAATGTTTCAGCACTCGACAGTGAGTGCTCTATCTGCCTTACTGGTGTTCGTGATCAGTCAGTCCTTGAAGGAAAGCTTTGATCCTTAATACAGAAAGATTCTTGACTGGTATTTCTCTCTAAGATTGATCTCTTGGGCTTTGAAAACAATTGGTGGTTAATTTTACTGCTGAGTCCCAAGATTATACAGTATGGATGTCTAGGTTTATCATGTTGGAAGACAAGAGGTTTGCTATCATGGTACAACACTTCCCTGATTAAATGTACAAATTATATCTAAAAAGCTAGAGGAAACAGCAACCATGCTAGTACAATATTTTTTCTACCTTTCAAAGGCATTTCACGTAGCTCATCATTAACGTTTACTCAGAAAGAATGCAGCGTTCAGACTAAATAGATGTTTATTTGGTATTATGAGTTTGGGTTTATAAGCAAGCATGGTCAGTAAAGAATATCTGAAACAATTGCCTCTCCATCTGAATTCCCCCAGAAGGAATGGTATGCTTGAAGTAGATATGCTAGGACCACGTCAGGAGATATTTTTGTAAGTAACTAACAACACCTCCGTATAAACTGTGTATTGACTACTATTATTCTCAGCCTACTCAGTCAGTACCTGATCAAGCATAACTAAAAATATATATTTTTTACTACTATTACAGTTTTTTGTGATAGATTTTAAAGCAACTGTTTTTGCTGGGAGCTCAATCTTCCTATACCCCTATGTATGAACTCTAACCCAGACACCTGAAGCTTTATATACTAACTCTGAGGCAACACAAACTTAGAGAGAAGGGAGGTGTAAAACAAACAAAAATAGATGTTTCACTCTTCTCCAACTGTGAAGCAGAACAAAAAACAGTTTGTAGAGTAGTGAAATATTGACACCAAAAGCATGCAGTCCTTCCACTACCATGTTTTAATTCCATAACTGCAAATCAAACAATCAGCTGTAGTGCTCACAAGATGTGCCCTGCCTGGTTGCATAACACAGACACACCAGTTAGCTTCAGATTACCTTAATGTCTCTATTCTCACTTGTGGTCATTCCTTTTGCAGATGCAGATGAATGAATTGAGAAATTAAACTTATGAGAAATTTCACAATTTGGGATCCCTTTTTTAAATGCATCTTCAGGCAGGATCAATGAAATCTACACATAAAGACAAGGCTTCACTGAGGGAATATATTGATAAAGCAACATTTACCATTTATCCCAATTGGTACCCAATGGTAAATCCCAGTGAAATGTACAAATGCAGCACTGGCAAAATAAATTATGTAAGAAGTGCCACTACTGCTGGAATTCACGGAATTTCCTGACTTCTTTTATAGTTCTCTTGTAGAACACAGTTTCATTCATTAAGAGGTGACATTTTTGAATTTTACTGTGGTCTAAACATTGCTACTATAGAAGATGTTGCTTAAATCATAAAAAAAGATGTGTAGGAAGCCTAGATTTCTTTTCTGTCTTTTTATTCTTCTTTTCAGAGTGTCGGCATGTTCTGGGATGAGCACTGTAGGTATCCAGTTCACTTCTTACTACAAATGTTGTGTGATAACTTGCACAGCTGTATTATATATACAAATCATTTTGTAACTTTTGTACAAAGAATACTTTGCTGCCCTTTTGATGAATACTACCACTGCAATCACATTTCACAACAAAAAATACTTTCTGATGGTATATGTAGCACTCTGAAAGAATAACTTGAATAGCTGCACTATTACATTTCATTATTAAAATATTATACAAAGAGACCGTTTTGATGGGAGAAACACCGAACAATGGAACTAAAACATTTTGCTTTTTGTCAGCATATTCAGTACAAGTAAAAAAGCAGAAATAATCACAAAACAGGAGCTACATGACATTAGGCTGTAAGGCCTTACTGATGAATTACCACAAACATGAAAGAAAGGTATTGTTGCCAAAGACTGAGGTAAACCATCATACACCTCTTAGCATGAATTGCCTGTTACTATAATTATATATTTAAACCTAACAAATGGAACAGTAATAATCCATGTCTTTCCTGCCTTCAAAACGACATCACAGATGTCACTTCTTATAAACCTTTGCTAGCTTTTTTTTTTTATTAAGCACTGGGCTATTTTTTGAAGGATGTTGATGTCTGCAATGTCAGTCTGAAAGGTATAGGTAACAAGAAGACATTATCAAATATGGGATTCAGCTAATTTCTGAAGAAACTGTTTTGCAAAGAGCCATACAGCTAATAATATACAGATGGAGAAGGGGAAGTAAAAAGGGTTGTCATACAAACATAAAACATGGGTACTGTCAGACAAGGGTTGGATGCCGTCAAAATGTGGGGAGGAAATTGTATGCACACATGCATACATACAGATGGCAGACAAATGGTAATGTGGAGGGTTGTACAATGAAGGGAAATGACACATAATGGAGGGAAAAGTGAAAACACCAGGGTAGGATATAGTAGATTCCTATCATGGTCAGATTTAGGCCATCTCAAAGGCCAACAAACCTAGGTCTGAGTTGTCAATGTTATGCTTGGGTTGCCACATAGTGGCTTCACAGGCAAAGCTTGTTAGTCATGTGACTCAACGTACAGTGCCAGAAGTTAATCTGTGTTGCCAGGGTGGGCATCCAATTGCTAATGCAACTCAGCTGCTACCAGCCTTTGAAACTAATTCCATGAAACAACTGAACACTTCTCCAATCCAATGTAAGGACAGCAGCCTTCACTCCCACACCTCCAGAGATGCACCAACTAAGATGATAGTGACCCTTCCAAATCACCTCCTTCAGGTGGACAGAGGCAAAGCTGGTGATGATGGCTCACTATTAAGATGTTGGTACTCCACATGCCAAGTGCTGACACGCCCCCAAAAAGAAAGACAAACTGCAAGAGAAGAGCAAATCTAGAGCCTCACTTTTCTCCTTTAAATTTCTTTTTTTCAGGGGAGCAATGCCCCAGCACCACCTGATGTAGGGTCGCCCTTCCTGAACTTATATATACTAACTGCAAGATTGCCATACATTGGAGAAAAGGGAATATCCCAAGAAATGTCCATCTCAGACTTAGCATGTGAAGTCCATTTTCTTGGCTATTCATCCTCCATGTTTTGACTCACTGTAATGGATCCAAACATCTCAGATGGCTAATGGTGATCACTGATGGCTCAGCACTGGAGCATTGGCTGGAACAGACTGAAGTAACTGGGGCCTCACCTTCTCCAGTGAAGTGAACTTAAAGAAGGATGGCAGAACTGGAAAAATGATCACACATGGATTGCAAACACAGTAGCATTTGTACAGTAAACTGGCACAGACTTCAGTATAACCTGCTGCCAGAAGAGGTGATCCTGCCTTCTGCAGGACCCAACCATGTTCAGCTGCCACTCTGCTATTGTTGGAAAACAAAGTATGTACCTGTTATGACAGTGTCTGGGGTGCAATATGTAGTACAGTCACCTTTGGTGCAGGGGCTGTGGGTTATATTCCCACATGATGTAGATTGATTACTGATACTGCAGCACAGCATAAAGGGGGTGCTGCACTCCACATTGTACTGTCCTTAGGATGGGATGTTAAGCCAAGGCCCCATTTACTTGAGTTGGAGGTAGCTGAGGTGGATGTGAAAGATCCCATGGCACCTATTGAAAAAAGTAGGGAAAATTCCTTATGCTGCAGACAAATTTCCCATAGTAGTAATATAAATAGAGTCAGGTGTAGTTTATGTAAGAAACTGAAACGTAAGGTGTACAAAACAGTGGTTTAAGCAGTACTAATGTATGCTACAGAAACCTGGGCAGTAAAGACAGAGCAGATGAGAAAGTTAGAGGTGATGGAAATGAAGTGCCTGAGGAGAGTGGTAGGATGCGCACTGTGGGACAGGCGAAGAAATAAGGACATAAAAGCAGAAGCTAACGTAGCTTCAATTGTAGAAAAGATCAAAGATAAAAAATTACGGTGGTTTGGGCACATGCGCAGAAAAGCAGAAAACAATCTGGTGAAGAAGATTTGGTATAGACAGGAAGAAGGTAAGAGGAAATTAATGTGTCCTGCACAGAAATGGATGGATTGTGTGTGAGAAGATTTGTGCCAGGCAGACATGAGTGTCAAAGAAGGCAGGAGTGTAGCACTGAATTGAGAGAGATGGTGACAGTTAACACCCCCAACCCCATGTAGAAAATGGGAAAAATGGGATTGTTGATGATGATGATGATGATATAAGTACCACCTCTGGTCTCTCCTGAATAGAGGTTATTAGCTTAATGGGACAAACCTGTTCAAAAAAGGATAAGTAAATAAAATAAAACAGTAGAACGCAAAGCTGTTAAAAAAATGCTTACAATGTAATATGGTCAGAGTGCTGCAGCATAATGCTGTAGGTGTGTGTGTATATATATATATATATATATATATGTGTGTGTATATATGTACCATATACATGACATACACAAGCATACAGGTCACATGATTTGTGCATACCATGATGTGAGCAGCTCACAATAACGTGTATGGATATAACAGTGTGCACTGACATGCAACAACAGTGAGTCACAGAAAGTGGGACTAAGTGACTGCATTTGCATAACTACCATGCAAAATGTCTATTTATAAATTATCTCCTGGAAGCAAGTTTTATTTATAAATTATATAAAGCACTGGTGCCATTTTGTGCAACTTCACTTTTAAATGGCCAGTGTTGAAAGAGATGATTATCAGTGAAGCATCTGTAAACTTTAGCTTCCCAGGCTAAAGGAAGGAGTTCTGTCCAACAGAGTATCTCAACAATAACAACAAAACCTGTGCTGAATGTCACTGAGGGTGAGGCAGATGTCATGGTCTATGTACAGCTAAGAACCTGTGACACTGACATGGCACTGTACTGTCTGCCTGTGACTGGGGAGGGTTCAAAGACTGAACATAAGAGACCATGGGAAGGGCCTCCTACAGGGGAGGTGTGGGTTTCAAGGATCACATGTTGTGGCAAGCCAAGACTACCAAATGTGAATGGGGTTGGTAGTACATCGTACGAAATGAAGATGTCAACCAAATACATAAGGGGGGTTAAGCAGTGGCCTTGTTATGTGTATATTACAGCATACCATGCACACACACTTACTGATATGTTTTGCTGTAGGGGCTTACCCACCATTCTACCCCATCTTTGTTATTTTGGGGACACAGCTTGCCCCCCTAAGTCATGGCTCTCATCAAGGTCATGGGCAATGACATTCCTCAGGCTTAATACAAGAATGCTGAGTCAGGATACAAGTACACAATCCCTTGGGGTCCTACACAACCCTACCACACACAGCAGTGAACCCCAACAGTACACACCGCAGTGTACCTTGACTCCTTCCAATATGCCTATGAAATTCACCTCACATAACTATACCCCATATGATACCGCTGCAGTCACATGTTACTGTTTCTTTCTACCAGTGTAAATGGTGATGGCTACACCACTATCCATTTCCTAATGTCTGTGGGTATGGTAATGCTAATGTGCAGTGTGGCCAGCCTGATGCTGCACTACATACGCATTTGTATGATAATATACATATCCTATTAGTCTGTGTTGTCTGTGTCATGGCCTAGAATTTGTGGACTAGATGCCACCAGTGTGCCAGTCCTGTGACACGCAATACCTGCCTCTTCCTCAGCTGTGGCACTGCCACTATGCAAACTCAGGTATTCTGGGTTCAAATCAGAGCTTCATCCTTTCACATCATCAGTTGGGCTAGGGTCTGAGGGTTTGCCAGGTTCTCAGATTAGAAGTAAAACACTATGGTCATGTACTCGATAATACAGTAATATAAGAACATAGCTACCCTAAATACAAGCTAGCATTTATATTCTATTTTACTCAAGGACACAAGATACCTGAGTGAACTGAGCCCCACCATGGAAAAAAGACAAGATTATTAACAGTTCATCTTCAGTGTCATTAAACATTTTAATCCAATAGTTGATTGCTTACCACAGTGGGTTAAAGCTATGAGCCATTACATTTTATGTAGCCTAATTTGTTTATAGTGGTCTCTGCTTGAAAAGTACAGCTTATTTATTTTTATGCATTTCTTAAAGAGATGCACAGAATCACTGTCTGATCAAATGACTCAGAGTCACAAACATAGCAAATGCCAACTGTCGGAATCAAACCCAAAACTACAGGAAACAGCTAATTAGCAACCAACTCCACCTTTCCATGCTTTAGTACCAGAAAAGTTAAGTGCAGAGTGATCCTCAGGTATCCAGAATAGAGGTAATTGACCTTAATGGCCTTAAACAATTAACAACTTAATAAATAAGAAATAAAAAAGATAGCTGTGCATACCTTGAATGCAATATTGTATCTGATGCAATAATGAGGCGATTTGCTTTAACTGAATCAGTGTTTGAATGAAATAATGAAAAATAGGAGAAATCAATTTTTTTTCAAAACCAGTTTGTCATTCGTAGGTTTAGTCATACAGAATCATCATTATATATAGGTTCATAGGTTCATAGGTAGGTACTAGGCTATCTGCCCAAAGGCATTTATAAGCCTAGCCAGAGTGTGTCGGCTTTCACCACCCCATTGATTAATTAACTGAGCCTCTGTCAAGCAGAGCCAATGAAGTGATCGCAGGGTTGTATTTTCTGTTACCCATACACTCGTCAAGGCTTTTCTTGAAGAGTGTTAGTGAGGGGCTCTGCCTAATGTAGTTTGGAATTAAGTTCCAAAGCATGGGGTGTCTCTGTGACAGGAATCTATCATTCCAGCATGTTCTATTTATTGTTGTGGCGAGGTTTAGCTCACTAGAGCGCGTGGCTCGCAGTGACTTGGATTTCTTTAGGTGGAGCATGTCCATCAATTCTGAGTTGGACATGGCTTTGTAAGTCAGGCAGAGATCAACTCTGAGTAAGCGATATGCCACTGAGTACAAAATGCTAATTAATGGAAGGGATTATTGGCAGCCATATTTAATCAAAGTGGTAGGCATAAGTCAAGTACTTTCATTCCAAATAGTAAAAATACCAAATTATATAGCGTTATTGTGATGTTACAATAAGGTATACATAATAACTGCTTTTATTTGCAACTTCATTCACAGGGTTCATAACCTGCAATACTAATTACTTATGATGCATCTGTTTTTGTTTAAAAAAACAGGTGGAATATTTAGAACAACTTAAAATATATGATATGTTCTTTACTGGGCAAAAGAAACCTTAATGCATATTACAGATTTATCAGCTGCTATTACTTGGGATTTATAGAGCTAATACATACTGTGGTTTACATACACAGCTGGAAATGAACTGCCTGGTTTGCTGAAGCTGATTTTCATAAAAGGAGAACTAAGTTTATTTCACAAACAGACGTGCTGTTGTTGTTTTATAGGGCTGCCAAGAAACATGATCTAACAAGATTTAATTATTAGTTATACAAAGTTCAAAGGTCATGTGTCTGTGACTCACATGAAACAGATTCATAAAACTTATGCCTCTTGTGTTAAAAAAAAATGTATGCCGTTGCTATGGCGACAGCATTAAAATCACAAATAGAAAACAGCCTCAAGCTGGCTATGGGATACGAGTGTGAAATGCTAATATTACTTTGTTTAGCTTTCTTAACGTTACAATAAATTGCAATAAAGCACACTTTCTCTGTCTAAGGTTGTATGTTCATAGATCTTCTGGATAACACAAACATGCTGTACTTAGTACATTTTTGTGAAACAAATATTCATTTTGAGTAAGTACACCTGAGTTATATTCATTATGGGATAACATAATGTCTGCTAGGAAGAAAGAAAGGGCTATCTATTGAAATTAAAAAAAAAGTAGCCAGAAATTGTGTAAATTTGTTAACCACCTACACCAATTAGCTAGTTCCTCTTTAGAGATAACTGAGAGTAATATTTTATTTTTACACGACTTGATTAGAACCACACAGTTTAGAACCAAATCCAGAATTATTTGATGGATACTCATTAGCAGCTTGTAATTTGTACCCTTTGTCATTTTGTGTGTGTGTGTGTGTGTGTGTGTGTGTGTGTGTGTGTGTGTGTGTGTGTGTGTGTGTGTGTGTGTGTGCGTGAGATGTGTGCTTGTTCTTTATGAAATAGGGTTTGAAACATATAAAATGTTTGTTTCTCATAATTAAAAAAACAAAAAAAGCAGACTGCTTAAAGAGCTATTACTGAAAATGGTCACAGATTGTAGATTGGTTATTTTTTAACAAGTGCAATATATTCTCTGTTTTTCTCTATTTATATAGAATCCACACAGCTGGTGATTGTGGTCTTCCAGCTGTCATACCTGCTAAATCATTATGGAATGTTTCATACCTACAACCAGAAAACCCTCAAAAACTGTTTACAAATACACTACAAAATCCCAACCCGCAGAAATATAGAAAACACTGTAAATGGAGTATGTGAGGCTCACTATTTACATATTATAAACATATTGTAATGTAGGGCCTGTACACTCTTGTAACTCACTTGTATGTCATACACACTTCACACTTGTACTCCTATTTATGATACATGAATAAAATGATCCAGCAATTATGTATCTTTGTATCAGTTCATTCATTCATTCTTATTCATTGGTTTAGCCTTGTTTCCTCTCTGATTATCAGTTTGTCAGCTTTGCTAAGGTAATAGCTGTTGAGAGAGACAAACACTTACCCTCTTTTACATTTCTTATAAACTTTGGAAATGCTTTCTTCTAGTAGACCGTACTTCTCTGAAATCTGAAAGAAAATTCAAAGCACTTAGTTTATCAAGAAAGCAATTACAGAGTTTTGACTGCATGCTTCACGTTTCTTTATAAACACTGTAAACTTTTATGGGTGCACAGTGTAAGTCAATGTTGGGGATAACAGGATCTGGCCTGTGCTTCCAAGTACCAGTGATTAAAAAAAACTTTTGCTAAATTCTTTTTATAAACACCGACAGACAAAACTGTCTGTTTCATGAAGTCATTATACTTCTCTTCTTTCTTTTTTTTTCCTTTGTAGCACAATTTCTTTTAAATTTCTTTCTGCCCCTGCCTTTACCTCTTTAAACAGTCAAACTACTCCCCTTTCTAGTCTCTAACAGAAGCCCCATATAGGTTGAATTCTCTGATACAAAAGATCACAGTTATAAGCTGCTAATAACAATCAACAGGTAATTCTTGACTGGATTCTAAACCATGCACTTCTAATGACGTCACTAATCCTGCCACCTTGTTGTGTACTTCCTCCTACTGTCTGTTTTGCATGCTGTCCCATGGCACATGTTTCACTTTTACTCGTAATCCCAACAATGAAAGATCCTTCTGCCATCCATTTTATGGCCAAAAGACAGAAAAGGCAAGTGTTTTTTTTTTTTTAGTGACAATAATTTATGGGGATGCAACAGGGTCAAATAGACCTATGACCACCAAAAGATGATTTATTCGAGGTAGAAAGTCTCCCAAAGCTCCCATCCTGGAGGATATCCAGTCTGTACCCCTTTTACAAATTTAATCAACTCCAAAGCCACAACTTCAAGGAGAAAATATTTATCCTCTTCGTGTGTATATTCAAAGACAAATACTTTTGCTGAGTTTGGTTCAATAAGGTATGTTTATCAAAGTCTTTCACATAAAAGTCACTAGACCCTTCTGCCATACATTTAGATCCCTTCAAACCAGAAAATCACTACCACTAAAATCAACTCATTGCTGTAAATGTCCATCACTGTCCTAGCAATGCAGTTGCCCCTGTCATGCAGAACAAACCTCTGGTAACTATTTGTTGTGTTATCTCTACCTCTGATACAGCTTTACAGTTTGCATAAAAAGGATTACGATGGTTGTTATTGTCTAGATCTCACTACAACAATCTTTCTACCATTGCCAGCCTTCTTTCTTTCTTTTGGCCACAAAGTCCACAGGAAGTGCTCAGCTTAATGCAGAAGAGGTCGCTCTTGAACAGACAGTTGAGTGCAGATAGACAAATGGACCAAGTGCACAGGGGGGCTTCTAGATGAGGTGCTCTATTGGTAACTTCAGCAGTACAACAGGACAATGCGGCTAGAAATAATTAACACAGTGCTGGAAGGGGGATAGGTGCTCCTTTTTACAATGTCTGTTATACATTTTAAGGCCAGTAATAAGATTTGTTAATGTTCAGAGGTTGAGAGTTGTGCCCTTGTTATTCTGTTTTTATGAGTTGTAGTCATTTGTTTTCCCCATTATTTTCAAGCTATAACTATGTCACATTATGTTTGGATAAACATCTCATTCTCTCTTCTGTAGAAGAAGCCAAGTGATTTCAACATACAATTATAATGTCAGTGTACTATTAAATGTTTCATCTGAGTACCACACAGTACATCTTTTTTTTGCATTTCCCCTTTTTTTCATGTCCACCTGACCAAATCCAGTGGCTTCTCTACTTTCATCCAATTAGTGCATTTGTATCACCTTGAGCACAGCCGGCCTTAGGCATAGTACATCTAGGCGGCTGCCTAGGGAACCACTCTAGTAGGGGTGCTTTTCCAGTATTTATTTGGTATAGGTAGACCAGGATGGGGGCACAGGGTGGAGTTGTGGGGGGCGCTGTGGAGCCCTTTTGCTTAGGGCACTAGTTGACCTAAGGTCCTCCAGACCTTGAGTGACATAAGTAAATACCTTTCTGTGCAGGACTTGAGTGACATACGTAAATACTTTCCTGCGTAGGGTTCAATAGTGTTTCTACTCATTACTTCCCCCTGGTGAAATAAGCAGGTCCTGCATTCGTGGTAAAAAGTGGACCCATCTCCTACCTAAGGCAAGATCCCTAAGGCCTATTCATTTTCTGTGTTGGAGTTCACCACACATGTGCCTCATGAGAAGTGAGGGTTGGGTGGTAAGAATCAGGCCAATCAGAATGTCAGGTGGGCCTAGCCTAACCACATTCCATAGTGGCACAGCAATTTTTTCAAGTGCTGCCATTCCATGGAATCATAAGACACCTACTGTGTATATCATCATTGCTTGTGGTAGTGCAAGCACAAGTTGACCCCAGAAGTGTAGCTGGGGTGGAAAGGAGGCAGCCACCCTGGGTACAAGGTGTCAATTTTAGGCTCCTCATGAAAATGCAAGGGCAGGCAGTAGCATGGGAGGGTGTTTGAACCCGGTCCTCCCCCAGAGGTTGGAAGGAGAACCAGATGACAGAATGTAATTTATTTTATTTTTTTTTTGCTTCCACACAGCACATGAGGGAATTAGGGCATTAGAACATGGAGCACCAGATTAAAAAATAGTTAATGTTTTTTTTTTTTTTTTGCTCCACAACCTTATGTTTAGGGACACTAGAATGGTGAGGTGCACAAAACTCCAAATGAGTCAGCTTGACTCACTGCTCTTAGCAGTAAATTAGCTCTCCAGCAGATATCTCTGTTGCAACAGGCCATTTCTTCCTCTTTTCCCCAGAATAGCTGAGCCAGTATCTGCTACTCAAACCTATTTATCCCTGCCTGTTTCCCCCCATCCATGTTGCTAATTCAACATGGCTCAACTAGGTCATATTCATGGATTTATCTCTGTATGCCATGTGACAGAGCTCATCCTTTATGTCTCAGACTGGCAGTCAGTGGAGAGGATTAAAGCTATGAGCTGTTAAAGAGTTACTTCCTGTGCTACAGAGAATGATTCCCTCAGTCTTTATCTGCTCAGTGTGTGTGACCTTGAGCAAATCACTTAACTGGACAATGCTTTGGGGCACTGGAAATCTGGGTTAGGCATACTAATAGTCATCTGGATTGCATGCCTGGTAGCTAGCTATGAACCCATGAAACTATATCTGTTGCAAATAACCACACAGCGGTTTAGATTATTGTTTTGCTCTTACTTATGATTTTAAACTACACTATTTTTTTATATTTGTTAAATGGCACCATTATATAATGCAGAAAATAAAAGAGTTACACATAAATCAGGATTTTAGTTACAGACATTAGCAAGTTTTGTTGTCAGGCACATCATAAACCTTAAAAGCTAATACGGAAATGAAATAATCTATTCAAGTTACGAAAGCGACAGAACACTTGTTACATATTAGCATTCAAAAAAAAAAATCACCACCAAAAATCATAGAATTTAATAAAATACAAAATGTACTTAATATGAAGAATAGTGATTAATAAAAGTCTGGAGAGAAAGAGAGACAGAAGCTAAGATTAGAATAATATAATGAACTGCAAAAGTCAACAACAGAAAATTATTATAGAGAAAGTGAGGAAAGAGCTTTGCTTACAGCAGGCTACAGCAGCTGCATCATCAGAAAAACAACAGTAAAATTCTTTAGAAAATGCAAAAAGTTCCGTGAACAATTGAAGAAACATATATATATATATATATATATATATATATATATATATATATATATATATATATATATGTCTAAATTACAAAGTGAAGGATATTGAAAACGGTGTCTGAGAAAATACAAAGATCTGATGCATACTTGAAACAGCACTGCATAAGTTCTCTGTAAAGTAACTTATCCGACCAGCATTTAAATTAAAACATATTAATACTGTTCAGAATATTGCAAGAAGTGGTTTATTTTATTAATTTATTCATACATTTGTGTGTGTGTGTGTGTGTGTGTGTGTGTGTGTGTGTGTGTGTGTGTGTGTGTGTGTGTGTTTATGCATTTTTTTATTTAGTTAACTAACTGTGTGATATATATACAATCAGAAATTAATATTGCAGCTTAAGAAATGACCATACAGTAAATAAAAGAATAAAGAAGTTAAAGACAAAATTAATATTTAAGCCTGAAGCATACATATCCTAGCATTCTGTGCAGAGCAGTGTCCTATATAAATCAGGCATCATGTTCAGATAATAAGAAAATCAAGCCCTGAACACTTTGCAAGCTATCTTATACCCATTTGCTCTATTGTGAAAGCTAGCTTACATTCATTTGCTCTATTGTGAAAGCTAGCTTACATTCATTTGCTCTATTGTGAAAGCTAGCTTACACCCATTTGCTCTATTGTGAAAGCTAGCTTACACCCATTTGCTCTATTGTGAAAGCTAGCTTACATTCATTTGCTCTATTGTGAAAGCTAGCTTACATTCATTTGCTCTATTGTGAAAGCTAGCTTACATTCATTTGCTCTATTGTGAAAGCTAGCTTACATCCATTTGCTCTATTGTGAAAGCTAGCTTACATTCATTTGCTCTATTGTGAAAGCTAGCTTACATTCATTTGCTCTTTCACTTAAGCTCATTCCACATTTGCTTCAACATGCTGGCTCAATCTGGGATTTCCTTGGTGTTTTGGTGCTTAGTTCTTTGAAGAACAAGATTTAAGGCTATGAGCTATTAATAACTGTTTCCTGTAGTCCAAGGTTTGATACTCTCAGCCTCCATTCACCAAATGTGCACTTAAGGCTATGAAAAACACTCACTTATTAGTGAGTTCTGGGTAGTCAGAGTTTAGCTCTGAGACACAGCAAGGTAGTGAGTGCACCATTCTATCTCCAATGTGAAGTCATCTTGGAAATGGATTAAAACATTTTTGGTGGTTGGGGCTTGTCCTTGATATGGGATGTGGTGCAGACCTGTACAGAGAGGCTTGCTTTTCTGCAAAAGTGCATATTTTTATCACAGTTGGTCATAAATTGGCAGAACAGGTTCACGTATCCTAAGAATGTCTGCACACATGCCATCAGTTCCTGTTACTGATCCATTGCCTTATTAGGAAGGAGGGAAGTTTCTTTGCTTACCAGTGGGAGTGGGAAGCACTGAGCGGCCTTTTTGTCCGATTTGGTGAAGTTTCAGCCAGAAACTAGTAGTCCATTGGTCGATTTGGGCCAATTCCTAGCTCCCTTCAGCCCCCTGCTATAAAACACGCTAAATGTGTGTTAGCGTGATTTAGCTTGGAGTTGCCACTGTTGCACACAAGAGCAGCGGTGGTTAAACAAGGTTAAACTATTCGGGCCATCTAAATTCCACTCTTCAAATTTTCCCTTAGAACTACCTTCCTCGAGCTGTACTGCTGATCTAACCAGCATATCCTATAACTGAAAAGTTCATCTCTACTTGATTCCCAAGTAGACTATTCTCTATCTGTAAAGCCTAGCACTTACTCCTACAGTACTTGCACCTTGATAAAGCACTCTTATTATAGATAGTACCCCACCAGCCTAAAACCCACTTCCCCCGGAGTCCTTTGAAAGTCTCTTTATCTACTACTTCTAGTATATCGAGGGATCAGTTGCTAGTGTCCTCTCCAGCTCAACTGGTGAACCTGGGAATATTGAGGCAATGTTACAATTGCCTCATGTACACAGACAATCCTCTCCTTCTCCCACAAAACACAAATACATGCGAGAGATGCAACTATACGGCCAAACTGGAGGCTGAGCTCTCTCAACATAGGACTGGCAAGACCAGACAGGAGGAGAAGGTAACCACACACAATACATACCCAGTCACACATGGTACCATCACAACTTCAAATCATACACATACTCACACAAAGACATACTTGGAGGCTCTGATCAAAAATTTACCAAAACAGCAGAGGCCACCAAAGCAGACACCCAAACAACTACCACCTCACGACCCAACACATGAAACACATAGACCACACAGTCAGAGTATCAAACAGTCACAGCCCTTAAGGCCAAACAAAATGCCAGACACACTTGTCATTGGTGATTCCATAGTCAGACACACTGACATCCCGCTCACGAGACTGAGTAAGGAGAAGGTCACAGTAAGCTGCCTGTTGGGCGCTAGAATCCGCCACATAACGCAAGCACTCAGGTCTCTCAACAGCAGGTACAAGTACGACTCAGTCATTCTCCACGCTGGTGTCAACGACCTGAGATGTACCTCCTTGGACTACATGAAAAGGGACATCAAGGAGCTCTCTGATTATGTAGCCCAGGCAGGTATGACCCTGACCTTGAGCAGTATCCTACCTTCACCTAGAATGATGCCACAATACAGTGATAAGATGATCAGATTTAATAATTGGCTTAAATTCTGGTGTCATTCAAAGGGGATCCAATGTCTGTCTGCCTGGGATGACATGCTGGACAAGCCATGCTGCGTCGCAAGGGACAGCTTGCACCTGTCACCCCTGGGCTTCCGGATATTGGCAAAGGCTCTTGCCACCCCCATAGTGCCTTTTTTAGGCAAGGCTCAAATTCTAAACCTACCACCCTAGAACACCAAAAAGGAAAAAAACTAAGGGTAATGCTGCTCAATGCCAGAAGTCTCAATCTCAAGATGCACGCACTCGAGGCCCTTCTCAATATGGAGAACATCGATGTCTGTGCTGTGACAGAAACCTGGTTCAAGGCTCCTGAGAGCACCCCAGCACTAACAGGTTTCACCTCATATCATGCGTTCCGGCCCCAAAATCTGGACAACACCAAGAAAGGAGGGGGGGTGTCCATATTCATAAAGGACACCCACACCTCAAGGTTGGTGGCAACGCACGATGCATCGGAGACCATCCAGGTGCAATTAACCATAGGCAAGACTGCTCTGCAATTTGTAGCATGTTACAGGCCACCCTCTCAAACTCAGGAACCTCACATGGCCTTCCTGAAAACATTGGAGGGATAAATGTATCTCCAAACACCATCATACTAGGTGACTTCAACTACCCTAATATAGACTGGGAACACTACACAAGCCTGAACACTCTAACCCAAAGATTCCTGGAGTTCATAAACTCAAATGCCATGGAACAACTAGTCACCATCCCCACAAGAGGAGAAAACATACTTGATCTCATCATCACGAACATGGGATCAAAATGTTCAACACCGGAAGTATACCCCTCACTGGTGAGATCAGATCATAAACTAATCTCACTGGAGGTCCTCATCCCGTCCCCACCTGAACCAAAAAGACCACAGTGAAAAACTTCTCAAAAGCCGATTTCACACTTCTAAAAACTAGTGTGGTCTCCTTTAAGGCCCCTGAGCCAGTGGTAAACATTACTCAAACCACTGAATCACTTACAAATGCCTTCTACCAGCACCTACAGGACTGCATGGATCAGGCAATCCCAAACAAAACTAAGACTCTCTGTACCAAAGGCAAGCATCCAGTCTGGTGGACCCCAGCCATAAACAAGCTCTACAACAAAAGGAGGAAGCTACTACAAGATAGAGCAAAATCCTTGAAAAGTAAGACACCTTTGATCATTATAAGTAAAAAACTAAGAGCTCTCATAAAATCATCCAAGGCAAATTTTGAGAGAAAAATCGCCAAGGACTCTAAAGACAATCATAAGGCCTTCTTTAGCTATGTTAGAAACTTAGGAGGAAACTCCCATATATGCTCAGAATTAGTTCAAAATGATTTGAAAATTACTGAACCTACACACATTGCCAACATACTGGATGACAGGTTCAGTGCAAACTTCTCACCCCTCCCCCCCAAAAGAAGAGATATCTATTCCAGAGGATTGTAGCCCCCCAAACATCTCCAACGCCCAGGTGAGAACTGCCCTCACTAAGGCAAAAAACACAGCATCCATGGGACCGGATGGTGTCCCCGGCTGTGTGCTTCATGAACTCAATGAGGAATTAAACCCACAGTTAGGACAGCTGTTTAATCTTAGCCTCACCTCAGGATACGTACCCAAGGAGTGGCGCACGGCGACTGTGGTCCCACTTCATAAGGGCGGTGCCTCCACAGACCCTGGAAATTACCGCCCCATTAGCTTGACAAGCCTTATCTGCAAAGCCATGGAGAGGATCATAATGGAACTCATAAATAAAGACATAGGGAACTTGCAGACTTTGGATCCAACCCAGTTTGGCTTTGTCAAAGGCAGATCCTGCCTCTTAAACTTGGTTGACTTTTTCGAGACAGTCACCAAGGCCATTGATGAGGGAAAGGCAGTCCATACAGCCTACCTCGACCTGGCAAAGGCCTTCGACACAATACCCCACTCAGGTATCATCGAAAAACTCATCAGCTTGAATGTAAACCCATACATCACAAGATGGGTTGCAAACTGGCTAAGTGACAGAACCCACAGGGTCAGAGTTGCTGGAGCCATGTCAGACTCAAAGCCTGTCACAAGTGGTGTCCCACAGGGCTCAGTCCTGGGTCCACTCTTGTTCGGCATCTACTTTTCTGAAGTACAAGCAAACACAGGAGGGTTATGGCTGACAAAGTTTGCAGATGACTGCAAACTGGGTGCCATAGTCGAAAACACATCTGACACAGATATCCTCCAGAAGGGCCTCACAGAAACGGATAACTGGTGCCAGAGCCATGGCCTGAAGTTAAACGCCTAAAAATGCATAGTCATACCCTTTGGGAAAAACAAGGTTACCCCTAGCTACCATATAGGTGGCAATCCACTGAGCACAGAAAAAGTCATCAGGGATCTGGGGACCCAGGTTGACAGTAGCCTTTCGTTTGACACTCATGTTGCTAAAGTAGTTAGGAAAACCTTCTATATCACCCACCTGATCATGAAGGGATTCACATCTAGATCAAGGGAGGTCATCATCCCCCTGTACTCATCACTCATTAGACCTATGATTGAGTACAATGGCCCGTTCGGAATGTATCTGACCAGACACCTGCTGCAGCTTGAAAGGCCCCAAAAGTTCCTCACCAAAAGGATAAAGGGTCTCAAAAATATGTCTTATGCTGCCAGACTGAAAGAACTCCAGCTCTATTCAGTCTCATACCGCTTGCTCAGAGATGACCTGTGCCTGACATATAAGGCCATGTCAAACCCAGATTTGATGAATATGCTTCACCTCAAAAAATCTAGATCCCTCAGAACCACAAGGGCGGGAGACTTAAACCTTGACACGGTTATAAATAGAACATGCTGGAGGGACAGATTCATCACCCAGAGACTCCCTGTGCTGTGGAACAAAATCCCGGTACATGTGAGGCAGAGCACCTCGCTGGCCTTGTTCAAGAGGAATCTTGACCAATGGATGGGAGATCGCAGATATACCCCAGGGATTACTTCAGTGTCACTGCTTGACAGAGGCACAGCAAAATGATAGGCATAGTTTTTATTCAAACTAAAGGGGTGGTGAAAGCCACATAACTATGGGCTAGGCTTATAAATGTCCTTGGGCAGATAGACTAGTATGAACCTATGAACCTATGAACCTATGAACCTATCACTTATGGGCTCTTTTGATTACTGTTGTGTGAGCTTTGTAGTAGCAAGAATTCATAATGCAGCCCTGTGAAATAACATCTCTAATAAATTGCAGTTTCATCTTTATGTACTCTGCTAACTATGAGGAACCTGACTTAGAAGTATTGGCTTCAGGTGAATCTGTTCAGAGCTGCTTGTCACTTTCCCATGAGTGTCAGAGCATGAAATTTCTAATTATGAGGACGTATTATAAATCGTTTAGCACATTCCCATTAAATTTAGATAGTTTAGCTTTTCACTCAGCAGTCAGCAGATGTCCCCTACCAGTCACATGTCATGCAGAATGTGTTCATTATATAACCCTAGCCTTCTATTTAAGTATGGGTTCCCTAAAAAGTCATCATATGCCTGATGCTAAAAACGGCTATCCCCATAAAATTCTGGAGTACTATCCAAGGCATTTGCAACTCCTTGGGGACAACTGAGAAATGTAGAAGTACTTTCTGTAAGACAGTAGGTGTATAATCTCTGCCTGCTGCATCATCGCTTTATATGTTCTGTAGTCAGTTCTTTTCAAAAGGTATCATATTTATATCAACAACCTGGCAGCTGCAGATGTTAGTCATTGTTTTTGAAGAACTGCCAACTTGGACTTGTTTCTCTCAGTCTTTGTGTGTGTGTGTGTGTGTGTGTGTGTGTGTGTGTGTGTGTGTGTGTGTGTGTGTGTGTGTGTGTGTGTGTGTGTGTGTCAGTCTGTCACATAAATCTGACTCCTTCTTGACTTTATTTTAAGTTTCCTCATTCCTTTCTTGATGAAAAAAGTTGTCTTGTACACCTGTATAACCTGCATGCAGTCTCTGGCATCTTTACAAAGTAAATGCAAATGCTGTCATTTCCTATTAATCTGTCATCTCTTTTTTCTGGTAAGGGCCATGTTTTCGCAGAATATGTTTATTCTTTGGAGCAAACCCATGTCTTAGAACTTTATAAGCGTGTTACTTGCTTTCACTGCAGTAATATAGAAGGACATAGCCTGCATTGGTGGTGTAGAGGGATAAAGCCCTAGCTATGGCCCACGTGACCAAAGTTTGATGAATGGCATGGGTGCTTGGTGGTCAACCAGGAAAGATGGAAATGCCCATGCTAGGGCAGTAGGGGGGTATGCGCACTCAGATAGAGTCCTGGGATGTGCAGGGGTGGGGTTGTCATCTGTAGAGTGGCAGAACTCTGAATTACAGTGGAGGTATGGGCATTATGCCTTAGAGATCATTGTACACCAACCCCTGACATAGTACAGGCATGCACAGGGGCTATGAATAAGACAGAAATGCTACCACTCCAGGAAGCCTTGATCTCCCCAAGGGTCCAAACATAGTCTCGGGAGGCTAAGTCAAATTCAGTAGACATAGTGGATGAGTAGAAATGTCCCTGAGAGCAGTTGTTAGTCAGCTGTGAGGAGCTAAAATGTGTGGAAAAATAATATGGATGGGATCTACTGGAAGGGCTACAAGCCTGAATGCACTTTTTAGAATGAGTAAATTAACTAATGTGAACTAAGACTTCTTAAAATTTAATGTAGAAAATGCATGTTCCTGTTGGGTATTACTGAATGGAATTGAATTTTTTTGTTAATGTGGTACTTTATTTCTTTGAGTGGCTTGGATTATGTTTTAAAAGTTTCTGGCAGAACAAAGGTGCACATCCTGTTGACAACAAAAATAATAATAATTGTATACATATCTATATATAAAATGTTTTATCACTCTTTTAGTAAAGGTGAATCTTCCTCATTTGCTATCAGTAGCACATTATCATATCTTATAAATCAATCAAAGAAAATCTGGCAGTTGTCTTACTGTGAAAAAATTCACCTGCCTGCAGATATCATTCATCAAAGAAGGCCTGTAGGACTTTTTATTTACATTCCAAAGAATACTCAGCAGTCAGGCTGGTCCCGCGTGATTACATTCTGTGCTGATACCAATCAGCAAAACTCAGCATAAGGGTTACTGAGGGGTTGCAAAAGAAGCTGTGAAGCTGATGTAGTGGCATAGCTGAGTGCTGTTCTGTAATTGTCACTCTGCCATGACAGCAGCTTCACAGGCTTCTTTTGCAAGAATGTGTGGATGCATGCATTCAGATGCTCATATGTGTATGTTCATGTTTGTATAGATATGCATGCATGCATATACTCCTATATACAGATATGTATTTATTGATATCATTATGTTTGTTTGGATGCATGTATGTATATCCATATGCCATGAATGCACGTACAAAGTAGAAAGAACGTCTTGCAAATGCAGTGATTTTATTTTTTTTCTTTGGGTAGTCCAGTGTATAGTCCAATGTAACAGGTTTTAGCCCCATCCATTTTTAACTACAAAGTACATTAACTGGACTCTAGGTTATCCAATGGGATATGTCTTTATAATGAGGTTAAAACAGAGCCCTGGCTGCCAGGAAAGATTCTAAATGTGACTATGAAAGAAGCAAAATTACTGCATTTGTTTTGCACTGCAGAACTGTTATCCAGTGGACAACTGGCTCTCAGCTTATGGAGGAAATGAATAAGCAAATCAATCACAGGAGCCCACATCCCATCAGGCTCCAGCCGCTGGTGATGTCCACCTGTTGACTAATATGTACTCAGCATGTGCTAGGTATCTGTACTTCAACAGGTCCAACCTCCTTCTTCTCTCCAGGATGAACATGATGCCATCAGCCCCTCACTTCTATCCACCCCTGCTAAATCTTTCCAGAAACCAGCTGCTACATAAATTCATGCTGTATGTGTAACAATCAGGCCATTAATCCTGTACTCCATGAGGTTAAGCTCATGGTTGGTATAATGGTTAAGGTATTTACCTCATAGGCACAAGGTACAGAGTTTGATTCTCACCTTTGGGAAATTGTCTAGGCATAAAATGGTCCACAAGGGCAGATAGCCTAGTACTTACCTGTGAACCTATATATGCAACTGTATCAGAAAGCTGATGGATTGTATTGGTCAATTGTATTTAATTATTTCATAAAATGAGTAGTGGACTGATAACAAAGGATCCAATTCAACCACCACCCAAAAGAGTAGTGAAAGGTTACATTCGGACGATTGTCAAATGTTTACACTATATAAAAAATAAAAAATAAACTTTGAAACAGTGAAAAATGGTTAAGTAATGTGTATAGTGGAAGACAAACTCTACAGAAACCCACTTTCAAGGTAATTATCATACCATAACAGCCAGACATAGTAGTTAAAACAAAGGAGAGAAACAGTGCAATTTTGAAAGGGGGAGAGAGAACATGTATCTTATTAATGTGTTAAGTACTAGCAAGCAAGGAGAAGCAGTCCTACATTGCAAAATACAACTGGGAGTTGTAAATTATGATTGCTGGATTAATTGAGTACAATGTGAAGCTGTGGAATTACATAAACAGTTGAATGGGAAGTAGGGAAAGTTCATTTGTAAGAAACTGCAAAAATTCTTTCTTCTGAGTGAGCTGAACGCTTGTTTCAGATCTCTGAAGTTGGTTCGCTGTTCCTAATATTTGAGGCAAATATGTCCCATATTTTTGGATTTAGAATAGAGAGTGCTTGCTCTAAGGAGGCTAAGACATTATTAGATCTTTGGAAAATGTCTAAAACGTAGCTGTCTTTATTCAATAACTCTAAGGGCAAACAAGAACGTTCAAGCTCTCTTCACTGTTTGATGCAGCAACTGAACCATGATAGAACAAACATTTGTTCATATGTAGAAGTGACCACTGAAACCTAATTACAACATTACCACACACACACACACACACACACACACACACACACACACACACACACACACACACACACACACACACACACACACACACCACATTCTATACAACTTTTTATTTATGGTAAAAATCACTGAATTCTGAAACAAGTGGTCTGACCTAGAGTGACATGTTTCTTATTTGTGAAGCAGCTTCATCCAAAAAGTTGAGGTAAGCCAGGTAGGTGGGAAAACAAAACACTTTCTATGCTGTTAAAGTGTAAATATGTATTTGTCTCTATAGTGTGTATTGACATGTTATAGAAAATCTCAACTGAGTAATGCAGAAACAGGTAAATTAGTATCAGTGTCATATGACAGTCTCCTTGTCAATTTAACAAATTAACCCTGTGACAAAATGCTGTAGGTGGATTGGGCACTCTAAATTGGCCCTAGGTGTGAGTGTGCATGTGTGTGTGCCTTCTGTGGAAGGTTGGGTGCCGGGCTGGCAACTCGACACTGTAAAACTCCACTGCCAATCATGAGTGGACAGGTGATCCACTGCGGTGACCCCTAACCGGGAAAAGCCGAAAGAAGAAGAAAGAACCCTGTGACAAAACGCGAGTGTGGTTCTTAGTTGGTTTGCATTATTGTGGTCTGTAACTTCAGATTTTGCCACAATGAATGGAATCTATAGTACAAACCTTTGTTTGTAAACATGCAGAAACCTTATAATGCTCAGGAAGTTAATAAGACAAAACAGGGTTATGCACTTGTTTTTAATTCCTAACCAGATTCTTCCAGGTCTGTGATCTCAGGTATTTTACAACATTTAATTCAAGTTCATGACCTTAACTTTATAAACCTTGCAAGGCATTTCAGAGTATCAGTAAGCTGAAACCTCTACACCCCCACTTAGGTGCAGTCATTTTGATTAAAAAAGAATAAAGGCTTTGCTATCAATTTCCTGTTTATATCTTTCATTTCTAAAATATGGTAACATCAGTTATGCTGGTAATGAAAAAATATACAAAATCACAAATTCAGCAAGTATATTATTAAAAACATAGCAGCACAAAACCAGGAACAGATCTAAAAAATATAACAAGTGTTGTGATTGCGATGTTACGAGTTTAAGGCCTCAGTAGTATGTCTCAGACATTTTTAGAGTAATTGAAATATAAGACATTCCAATCTGTTTAGAATGTGAAACACTAATGTTCTTCTATATTATTCTTTTGGAAAACTTGGGACCCTTAAACTCATGGGCATACATTAATTATATTTAAAATTATTAGTATGGGGCATTGATGATAAAATAACAATTTAGCTTTTTTCATATTGTATGCCAACCATTGGGCCTCCTCTGATTAGATTGGACCATTCATTTTCATTGGTTGGAAATGGTGGCCTATACCCTTTCCTGTGGTAGTCTGAATTAGTGGAAGCCTCATAGTCCATTGCCTGCCACAGAACTTATACATTGTTGGGGGGGGGGGGGTTATTTCTGTGGTTTTACTCTGAACTTGCTAAATGACACAGTTTTCAATGTAAGTCTGTACTGCAATGTTTCAAGACTGCCATTTCTCTAACCAGGATGTGCAGGCCTGTATTAATCACTCAGTATCCTCCCTTCTCTCACCAGTGACTCCCTTCTCTCACCAGTGACTCCAGCTAAGGTATTTACCTTACAGACACAAGGTCCACGGTTTGATTCACATATGGGATAATTGGCTAAGCTTAAAATGGCTCACAACGGCAGTTAGCCTAGTACTAATCTATGGACCTATTAGCCAGTCTTGATGTTCTTAGTCACCATCAGGGTTTTATCCCTTTATACCATTGTCCCAGGTGCAGTTCAGGTAATTCAGTACTACAAAGGTTATTTAAGTCCATGGCTCTCATTCAATCCATATCTCTCAACCTCTTGGAGCAAAAAATCAGAACAAAACATAAAATAATGGTGTGTCTAATGCCCCAAAATAGGACAGATTATAAATATTATTCTTAGAAACTTAGAAAGTTGCTAGAATAACAGGATTTGTGTTAGTATGCACTTTGTTAAGGACATGAAGTCAGAAACTCAAATAAATGTCATCATTTAGTGGCTTCAATCTTCAATGATTTGCAAGAAAAATGCAAATTTTCTATGGAACAGACCAAAAATATGAGGCACAAATCTGGACAGTCTGCAAAAATCTGGACAGTTGAGAGCTACTATTCAGTCTATAAAATCTATCACAATTCAGTTACAACAAAAGGATGTGATAATAAAAAAATAATTTATATAGTTTTGGTTGTGTTACTGTATGCAACATGTGCATCCAGTATAGAACTTGTGCAATATTAATATACAGCATCATCATTCATTAGATTTCATGGACTATTCAAAAACAAACTCAACTACAGTACCAGAGAGCCCTATCAATTGTTTATACTGATGCTGACTGCACTACTTCAGAGAATTCCATCAGCTGCCCAATATCAAAAGTGTCACAGTATGAGAATTCCATCAGCTGCCCAATATCAAAAGTTTAACAGTATGGCGTGCCACATCATATTACGCATTACTATATTATGCTTTATCCACGTAGCTTCATCCTCTAAATTGCCCGTAGTTGTGTTAACATGCTCATTTTGTGTGTGTACATGGGGGCTATGAGTGTGTGTGTGTGTGTGTGTGTGTGTGTGTGTGTGTGTGTGTGTGTGTGTGTGTGTGTGTGTGTGTGTGTGTGTGCGTGTGTGTGTGTGTGTGTGTGTGTGTGTGTGTATGTATGTGTGTGTGTGTGTGTGTGTGTGTGTGCGTGTGTGTGTGTGTGTGTGTGTGTGTGTGTGTGTGTGTGTGTGTGTGTGTGTGTGTGTGTGTGTGTGTGTGTGTGTGTGTGTGTGTGAGTGTTCATGTGCATGTGTTGGTATGTTTGTGTTTATGTCTTTCACTCACTGAGTGAATGAACAGGATATGGCTTCCATAAAACCCAATACTGGATTGAATAGGTAATCAGGAAATGAGTGAAGAAATTAAAAGCTAATTGCTTTCTGGTTAATGGGCCTCCATCTTATAGAGACCTTCCTTGAGTCTGACACCCTCATGAGATACTGCAACTATAAAATCCCCAGTGGCACAGGCAGGCAGACCCCATCTGCCAGATGATCTGGGTTCAGTTAGTATTCAAGGAGATGGGAGAGAACATTTCTAAGTGTAAAGCATGATATGCCGATGTTCAATTGCCTCTTTTTGAGGAACAGCGCGGAAGTGTGTCTCTGCTGCACTCTTCTTTACCTGGAACTTTGGAGCCTGTAGGTGATCTACTTACAGGAAAGCTTGTGATTTATATCATACATTGAAAGCCAGTTGTGATGAAAGGAGTTACTGCCAGCAAAGCTAGCTGGACTTTTGTAAATAATTATATGTCATTGGTGAATACTGAAATGATTTATATAAGATGCTTGTGTTACACATTATTAGAACTGTTTGTCATTTGTATATTAAACTGCTTGTACAGACGTGTGTGTTGAAAAGGTATTTGTAAAAGTGTTGTATTTAAAATGTATCCACCGTGTGCCCTACTGGAAGAGAACAGAAATGTACACACAATATTGTAACTGTTTAAATGTATTTATTTTAACAGTGGAAACGGGGATACACCAGATTAACCTCAGTCTAGCAAACTTTACAAAAATATCTGAAATTAAATTACTTTATAGGACACAATAAACAGGCTACCTCAAAGCAGCTAGAGACACAGGGTCTGTGCTATGAAGCTCTCTGTATTGTCCTTGGAGTGAACTAACTTACTTTTGTTGCATGAAGGAATGAAATTGTTTTATGACTTCCATCATCTGTCAAAGATATGAGGAAAAGCCCTTGTCTGTATATTTTTACAGGTAAATGCTAAATGCTGCCAGCTTCTAGCAATGAGGGTTTTGACCTGGGAACTAGAAGTCAGATGACCAGAAATGATATCATTCTGCAAGCTGTCCTAGCAGTAATATTTAGATATTAATTTGAGAAGAATATCAGGTGAGACAGGGCATTCTTTATTCGGTCTTGGACCTGACAAGAACCACTCACCACATCTGTCTTAATCTACTAGTAAGTTCCTAGGTTACAGTATAATTCTCTTAGATACAGTCAAGAGTATAATGAAGCTTAGTTTAGATATTTTTCTATATTTGTGCGAGCCTATGCTGAAATGTTATTTTAAATATTTTAAACATTTCCTGTGGTTTTGAAGTCTGATGTCACTTTGAATATATATATATATTCAATATTGTCCTGTTCTTTTATTATTTATTATTAAATATATTTCAACCTTTCATGATGGCTGATCTGTGTAGAGATTTTTAAGTTTTGATAGTACTTGCATATTTATTTGGTGGCACTGTGTGTTTGCCACTCCTAAGATCCTTGCTCTTGGTCAAACTACAATTTGTATTAGTATTAATATTACACAGTAAGATTGGAAACCCTTTGTTAAGGGCTAAGTAGCTGATAAGGAGTGACTGGTGGCAGCAATAACTAGTTTATAGTCTGGGTAGAAGGGGGCATAGCTAGTTAATCTGTGCCAGCGTTTCCCAGGTGCGTGTGTGTGTGTGTGTGTGTGTGTGTGTGTGTGTGTGTGCTTAGGTGTAAATCAAACTGCAAAGTATGTGTGTGTGTTTGTGTCAGCTACTTGGGCAGTGACATGAAGGTGCTGGAGGTCATGGCTTGGTCACTCAGCTGAGATCTCAACCCTATAGCTGTGCCTGTGGGGAGTCTTACTGGGCCCTGGAAAAGGAGTAAGATACCAGCCACAGACTGACTGTGGTCTCTATGTGCTCTTAAGGGAAATTGCACTTGATGCAGAGAGATACATCTGGAAATACTGGAAATACTGTGTGGGCACCTGTCATCCTCTCACTGAATGTCCTCCACTGTTGCCAGTGGTAAGGATTGAGGCTTCTTGATTTCTGGTCCAGTAGAGGGTTGTCACACCAGTGATATGTCTAGACATCAGCCAGCTATTGCATGCCCACTTTTTAAACAAAACTGATCACTTGCAAGAAGAACATGTTAAGGCTATAAGCTCTACAATGCAGTTGCAGGTAAAGAAAGCAAAAACAATGCAAAAAAAAAAAAAAAAATAGTTTCATGGCAGTTGTGATGACACTTGTAAACAGATCAATTATTCTTTAGTTCTTCAGCCCCTGGGTTTTCCTCTAAAGAAATACACCAAAAATTTGTACTGATGATTGAGACATTTACTCTATGGTTTCTTAGGTTCACAGTTCATTATTAATCATGGAGTCCAGGACACTATTAAGGAGCAAAGCCCAAATTCCCAAATCCCCCCAAAGCACTGTTTTGTTAAGAGACCTGCTGATGGCCATACAGTAGGCAAACAAATTACTATACAATAGCTTGTTAGCAACACCCGACCTTAATTCTCTTCACTGATTGCTTGAACATAAGTTTCAAACCCTGCACCCTTAGCACATAAAGCAGTAGTGACCTCTTATGCTAACTTGTCATGTCATTCATCACACACCTTTAATCAACACTCTAGTAATTCAAACTTTTTCTGTGTTTTAAAAGCTGGGTTAAATGTCAGTTTGAAAAAGTCTTATGTAGACGAAAGCACTTATTGGTTTCTTGATTAAGGTGGTTTGGTTTGCTTGTTTCTATGCCTTTTATTTTGTTATTTGCTCTTTGCAATGTAATAGATGAGCTACCTTTTTGTCCATCATACCCCTGCATCAACTTTTTTCTTTTTCTCGATGCCAGCCATGTTTGACACAGAAAGCAATAACACTTACTAAAGTACAGATATTTCGTATGCAGTGGATTTCCTCTGCTTAGTCTGAATTTGAATCCAGTTACAGAATAGAGACACATTCGAGTGGCAATTTTTTCTTGGTTAAAAGTATGGCTGATGCTGACTCATTAAACAATTAGAAGGTTTGATGTCATCTAACTACCTTCAATACTGAAGTCAAGCTTGCTGGCCTGCAGTTTCAAAATTCCTCGGATGACACCTCATTGGAAATGGACACTGGTTACCAGACTTCAGTCTTTGGGTACCTCACCACTTGACCAACAGCACCTCTAGGAACCTGACCATCCCATTTGGGGAGATAATCAGTTGAAAGTCTATACTTTGTTCCACTGATAATGCATACGTTTTCATTCAATATATCTAGCAATATTGCTATCCTTTCACAATGTTTTGTCCAATGTACACCTTACCATTCTACAGCAGTAATGTTGCTATCCTTTCACCAGGTTTTGCCTAATTTACATCTTACCCTTCTGCAGCAGTATGCTCTTTTTCTTACCTTTGCAAAAACAAATATAAAGTATTGATTGAGTGATTCCATCCGTTCTGTTTTAACCTTGTAGAGTCTATCTGACTCTAACAGGTAAATTTATTGACAATACCATCCTCTCTTGCATTTATATCACAACTTATCTTCCTACTTTTCTACTATAAATTTTGATTTTAATAATATATGGCCACTGTCTGGATTATAAGAGCTATACCAACACAGCGCACTCATTAAGTTGGACTGTCTGTTATTGAAATCCACAATAATATGATCAAATGACAGAAAAGAACATTGAACGTAACACAGCATGGCAATATCCAGTATTTCCTGCAAAAAGTTCAAATATGTGCTAGAAAAGTATATTATTCCTTTCTTCAATATAATTCCTTTCCTCAATATAGTTTTATATTGCCCCTCAATATAGGTTCATAGGTTCATAGGTTCATACTAGGCTATCTGCCGTGGCTTATGCCACCCCTTTAGTATGGGGAACTATACCCATTATTTTGCTGTGCCTCTGTCGAGCAGTGATATATTGCCTGAATCTTCTTTACTTGTGGTGGTAGGTAAGGTAGAGTGTTTTGCAGTCCATGGCATAATCAGACCTAAATATTTTGTAAATATCTCTGCCTAGATCTTTACATTCAGAACAAATGCTTAGCTGAAATGCATTTCAGTGTCATGGGCTTTAGTAATTGATATAACATGCCATATTTGCAGAATTTGCAGTGTCGTAGTTTACGTGACTAATACTAGATTCTAGAAAATGTAACTTTTTTTATTCTATTGTCAATGCCTGTTTGAAAGAAAACTGCATACAGATTTAATTCCACAGTTTTAAACATTACACACTTTAACATCTTAACATTACATAAGTAACTATCTTTGGACAGTATTCTGTTTTTTCTTCATAATTCTCATCTTTTTAAATTCTTAACATACATTATATAAGGAAAAGGTAAGGAAGAAAACTTACTGCATTTCGTAGACCTTTTAGATCTGGTGTTTTTAACAAGAGGGCATCGAATACTTCTTCTGAGTGCCTCCGGACATATAACAATACTGAAATATCAAAAACACAAAACTGAAATTAGGCAAGCAAAATTCTTAAATTGGAACCAAATCTTATATACATAGGCTTATTTCATTTGGTACATCTTATAAAGGGATATATATGATTCCGCCTCTGTGTGAAGCATTTCTTTCAAATCAAAAGTATTCAATCATATATAAACATAATGTTATAAAACTACCAAACAGCTATTATAAGTTTGTACAACTACATTAATTTGATAAACGAATATTAGCTTGAAGTAATTGTACTTGAAACAGGTGATATTATAAACCTAAAGTTTTTTTTCTCATTTAAAATAAGCAAAATAATTTTTAAAACACATCAGTTAACTGTATTATAGTAAAACTAAAAAGTATTTTAAATAAAACCTTGGTATTATGCTGGTAAATGTTAAATAATAAGGTAGCTATACCTGACATTCATGTTTGCCAGAAACAGGATTTAGCATTCAGAACCCAGCCACTGGGGATGCACAAGCCAGTGCATTTCTTTGTGCTGGTCCCAAGCCTGGATAAATGGGGAGGGTTGTGTCAGAAAGGGCATCCGGTGTAAAACATCGGCCAAATGAGATGTGCGGAAACCAATACAGATTTACATACCAGATTGGTCGAGGCCCGGGTTAACAACGACTGCCACCAGTAATGTTAGCTGACAGGGTGCTGGCGGAAATTGGGCTACTGCTGGCCGAAGGAGGAGAAGGAGAAGAAGAGGGGAAAGGCATGCCCGAAGGCAGGAAGAGAGGAGAAAGGTAAGGAGTGCGGTAGTGAGGGTAGGAACTTTAAATTTTGGCAGCATGACTGGTATAGGGAGAGAGCTAGCTGATATGATGGACAGAAGGAAAGTTGATATATTGTGTGTACAAGAGACCAGGTGGAAGGGAAGTAAGGCCAGGTGTATTGGAGGTGGGTTCAAATTGTTCTATTACTGTGCGGATGGGAGGAGAAATGGGGTAGGGGTTATCCTGAAGGAACGGTATACCAAGATTGTTTTGGAGGTGAAAAGAGTGTCAGATAGAGTGATGTTTATGAAGCTGGAAATTGATGGTGTAATGATGAATGTTGTTAGTGCATATGCTCCGCAAGTTGGGTGTGCGATGGATGAGAAAGAAAAATTTTGGAGTGAGTTGGATGAAGTGGTGATGACTGTACCCAAGGGTGAGAGAGTGGTGATCAGAGCAGATTTCAATGGGCATGTTGGTGAAGGGAACAGAGGGGATGAGGAAGTGATGGGTAGGTATGGTGTTAAGGAAAGGAATGCAGAAGGTCAGATGGTAGTGGATTTTGCAAAAAGGATGGACATGCCTGTGGTGAATACGTATTTTAACAAGAGAGAGGAGCATAGGGTTACATACAAGAGTGGAGGGAGATGCACACAGGTGGATTATATCCTATGCAGGAGGGCCAGTTTAAAGGAGATTGGAGACTGTAAAGGGGTGACAGGGGAAAGTGTAGTTAGGCAGCATAGAATGGCGGTCTGTAGAATGACATTGGTGATCAAGAAGAGGAAGAGAAGTGTGAGGGCAGCACCAAGGATCAAATGGTGGAAATTGAAAAAGGGTGATTATGAGGTGGAGTTCAGGGAAGAGTTAAGATAGGCACTGGGTGGCAGTAAAGTGTTACCGAATAGTTGGGTAACTACAGCAGAGCTAGTAAGGGAGACTGCTAGAAAGGTGCATGGTGTGACATCTGGACAGAGGAAGGAGGACAAGGAGACCTTGGTGGTGGAATGAGGAAGTATGGGAGAGTATATGGAGAAAGCGGTTGGTGAAGAAGAAGTGGGATTGTCAGAGAGATGAAGAAAGTAGACAGGACTATAAGGAGATGAGGTGCATGGTAAAGAGAGAGGTGGCAAAGGATAAGGCGTATAGACAGTTGTATGAAAGGTTGGACACTAAGGGGGTAAAAAAGGACTTGTACCAACTGGCTAGACAGAGGGACCGAGCTAGGAAAGATGTGCAGCAGGTAAGGATGATAAAGGATAATGAGGGAAACATACTCACTAGCGAGGAGAATGTGTTGAACAGATGGAAGGAGTACTTTGAGGAGCTGATGAATGAAGAGAATGAGAGAGAGAGAGAAGGCTGGATGATGTGGGGATAATGAATCAGGAAGTGCAATGGATTAGCAAGGCGGCATTAAGGATAGCTATGAAGAGGATGAAGAATGGAAAGGCTGTTGGTCCAGATGACATACCTGTGGAAGCTTGGAGGTGTTTAGGAGAAATGGCAGTGGAATTTTTAACCAGATTGTTTAATGAAATCTTGGAATGTGAGAGGATGCCTGAGGAGTGGAGAAAAAAGTGTTTTGGTACCAATTTTTAAGAATAAGGGTGATGTGCAGAGCTGTAGTAACTAAAGAGGAATAAAACTGATCAGTCACAGCATGAAATTATGGGAAAGAGTAGTGGAAGCTAGGTTAAGAAGGGAGGTGATGATTAGTGATCAACAGTATGGTTTCATGCCAGGAAAGAGCACTACAGATACGATGTTTGCTCTGAGAGTGTTGATGCAGAAGTACAGAGAAGGTCCGAAGGAGTTGCATTGTGTCGTTTTGGACTTAGAGAAAGCATATGACAGGGTGCCTAGAGAGGTG
The DNA here is from genome assembly GCF_019279795.1 of Protopterus annectens. Taxonomy (NCBI): domain Eukaryota; kingdom Metazoa; phylum Chordata; order Ceratodontiformes; family Protopteridae; genus Protopterus; species Protopterus annectens. The sequence goes on from NC_056726.1 coordinate 1,565,072,904, forward strand.
TTGTGGTATTATATGAGGAAGTCGGGAGTGGCAGAGATGTATATAAAAGTGGTACAGGATATGTACAAGGATAGTGTGACAGTGGTGAGATCTGCCATGGGAGTGACAGATGCGTTTAAGGTGGAAGTGTGATTACATCAAGGATAAGCTCTGAGCCCTTTCTTATTTGCACTGGTGATGGACAGGTTGACAGATGAGATCAGACAGGAGTCACCGTGGACTATGATGTTTGCAGATGACATTGTGATATGTTGTGAGTGTAGGGAACAGGTTGAGGAGACCCTGGAGCGGTGGAGATATGCTCTAGAGAGGAGAGGAATGAAGGTCAGCCAGACTAAGATGGAATATATGTGTGTGAATGAAAGGGAGGATAGAGGAATGGTGAGGATGCAGGGAGTAGAGGTGGCGAAGGTGGATGAGTTTAAATACTTGGGATCAACAGTTCAGAGTAATGGCGAGTGTGGAAGAGAGGTGAAGAAGTGAGTACAGGCAGGGTGGAGTGGGTGGAGAAGAGTGTTAGGAGTCATTTGTGACAGACGAGTACCAGTAAGAGTGAAAGGGAAGGTCTACAAAATGTTAGTGAGACCAGCTATGTTATATGGGTTGGAGACAGTGGCATTGACAAAAAGGCAGGAGTCAGAGTTGGATGTGGCAGAGTTAAAGATGTTAAGATTTGCACTGGGTGTGACAAGGGTAGACAGGATTAGGAATAAGTATATTAGAGGGTCAGCTCAGGTTGTACAGTTTGGAGACAAAACAAGAGAGGTGCGATTGCATTGGTTTCGACATGTGCTGAGGAGGGATGCTGGGTATATTGGGAAAAGGATGCTAAGGATGGAGCTGCCAGGTAAGAGGAAAAGAGGAAGGTCTAAGATAAGGTTTATGGATGTGGTTAGAGAGGACATGCAGGTGGCTGGTGTAACAGAGCAAGATGCAGAGGACAGGAAGTAATGGAAACAGGTGACCCACTGTGGCGACCCCTAACCGGGAAAAGCCGAAAGAAGAAGAAGAAGTGTCCTCCCTGTGGTCATGTGGATTTCCTCCGGGTGCTCTGGTTTCCTCTCACATCCCAAAGATATGCTGTAGGTGGATTGGACACTCTGAATTGGCCATATGTTTGAGTACGGATTCACTTTATAATCTCAAAATACTGAAATCCTGAATTTTAGTACTTTGAAACCATAAATTCAAACATCACAAATCCCGAAACTACACAATCATGAAACACAAAACCATGAACAGTAGCACACCATACACCACACAACACATATATCATCCAACCCACACCACAACAGACAAAACACACACACAAGCACAAAAACACAAACAAACCTACACTACATACAAGCAGGGGGGCAAGCCACCCTGCACACCCTGCACCCCCCCACACACCCTACTTATATATACTAACTCCAAGATCGCACAGACACAGAATGGAAACTCACACCCACACATTCTCTCACACACACAAACATCACACATACAAACACCAACACATCCAACACTTACACACCCATACTTTCACCTGCCTACCCTAACCTACACATACAACTGACAAATACATTCACACACCCTCAAACTCCCACACAAAACCCTTACAAAACAATCACTTACCTTAAATTACACCTAAATCCACACACAACACCAGACACCATCCACTCACAACACCGCACGTAACATACCACAAAGCCATAACCGCAAATTCGAGATATTCGGATTCACGGTTATGCACTTTCGTGATTTTAAAAGTTTGACTTTATAATTTCGGGATACTGAAATTCAGGATTTCAGGATTTCGAAATTATAAAGTGAACCCATGAGTGTGTGCATGTGTGTGTGCCTTTTGTGGAAGGTTGGGTGCTGGGCTAGTAACTCGACACCATGAAACTTCACTGCCAATCATGAGTGGACAGGTGATCCGCTGTGGCCACCCCTAACTGGGAAAAGCCAAAAGAAGAAGAAGAAGTTTTGTAAATAAAAAGTCCTCTGTAAGTATTTGTATACATTTGCAATATTTTTTTTTTACTTTTTTTGCTTCTAATCTCGCTCTCAGATGATCCATTATCCTCAACTTTATTTTATTTATTTACTTATTTATTGCCTTTGTTGTAGTGTTGCTGCCTCACAGCAAGAGGTTCTCCCATTCGATTCTCAGCTGGAATGCGGGCATTGCCTTCTGTGTGGAGTCTGCAGGGCCTCCCTGTGGTTGGGTGGGCATTCGAAAGACATGCGTAAATGGGCATGCCTTTGTTGAAGGTTGAACGTCAAGCTGGCACCTCAGCGTTCATGAAAATCTACTGCCAATCATTAGCGGACCAGAGTTCTGCTGTGGCGACCCCTAACCGGGAAAAGCCGAAAGACAACAACAACAACATTGACTTTGTTGACAGGGAACGCCTGACTAGGCTATACAAAACTACCTTTTCAGCATTGGCCCAGGGAAAAAATTCCAGTACTTAGATTACAAACAACTAAAATACGACAGTCATAGGTATATACGTAAAGTAAAGCAACACTCTTTAAGGAGGTGACAGATAGTTAGACAAGTATTACAAGTTGTGAAAGCCACTGTTACATGTTAAACAGGAAAACTGATACTAGTAGATTTGGTGCATGAAGTATATGGTCAGTTTAGATTGCCAAAATGTTGGATACTTTGTGAAGCCAGGAGACATTCAACATACAGGAGAGATGGAACAGGGAAATCAAAGGGTAATCAGGAATGTTTCATCTCACTCTGTTTTGAAGTGTCTGGTTTTGTAAGTTTATTTAAAAAAAATGAAAAAAAAGTAACATTTTTATTGCATATATTAGTGGGAGAAAGTCTGGGTGACTGGACCTTTTTCCATTGGTACATACTCAATTTACATCAGGCACGCTGGTTGGGCTGACGAGTCAGCGTGCTTGTTTTTGAATGTTAATGGCCAATCATTGTATAATACCCTTTTAACACTTACATGCAGTCATTTGTAAACTTCTACATAGAATTATTAGCATTTACAACTTGTATTTTATGGAAAAAGCCTGCATTTAAATACATTGGACCTCTGACGTCTCAGCATGAATTATTTTGCATAAAGTAAGTCAAACAAAGTTCAGGGTTCTAAAACATTTGACACATGACTGACTAATTTTCTGTGCCAGCAAAATATAATATAGCCAGGGTTTTTATTATTTATTTCTTAGCAGTGGAGCACAACTTAAACGTGCTTAGCTGATGTAGACATTCCTCAGATGGTATGGTTTATATTTCACAACTATAAGTGATATGAGCTTGGTAATCAGTGAAAAAAAATGAAAAAGAGCTTTCCGAGCATTAAAACATTTCTCCATGTACTGAAATAAGATACACACTATTTAAGAGCTGATTAAAACAATGACAGTCCCTCAACTTTGGGAGTCAGAATTATTCTGTGCAAAAAAAAAAAACTTTGTGAAAATTCAGTCTGTTGTTGAAGTGTGTGACCAAAACGTAACACAGGCTTTGTGTGAAATAAGTAAGAGTGCACAGACAGTTATAGGATTATTACCTCTTTGTGGTCCATCATGCCTGGACTGTTTAGGTGGTGAAATACTTAAGTCATCTGTGAAGGACTGGCTATTTCTTTTAAGCGGTAACCTAAAATGCAAAAGCAATATGGGTCATTGTTCTTCACCAAATAAATGGAAGGAATTCCACTAATGCCACTTTGGGCTAACAGCAAAACACCCACCATGTAGGCTGCTTTCTCTCTCCTCTGCTAAATGGCAAAGAATAATAACAGACACGGATTAGGACAGCAACAATATCTGAGCTTTCTTTCATTATTCATATTATATGTGACCTCATTTTATTGCAAATACAGCCATTTAGCATAGACCTAAGCAGCTTATGATAGCCTGCGTGACAGAGTAACTATCAACTTCTGCATTTTCACATTTCTAGTTGATTATTTAATGTTATCATACCTTTATTTTTGAAAAAGTCACAAAGTGCTTGTTGTTTCAGTCATCCCATCCTTCTATTAAATTGCTGCTATTAAAATATTATTTCTATATGACCATCTAATGGCAAACAAACATGTATTGTACAACTCCTGGTTCCATAACTGCCACAACTGTGGCTTGAATTCAGTTTTGAGATCTGTAACTGCCATGACTGTGGCTTGAATTTAGTTCAGAAATCCATAACTGTCACAACCATGTCTTAAATTCAGTTCTGAAGTCCATAACTGCCATGACTGAGGCTTGAATTTAGTTCTGGGATCCACAACTGCCATGACCATGGCTTGAATTCAGTTCTGGGATCCATAAATGTCACGATCATGGCTTGAATTCAGTTCTGGGATTCATAACTGCCACAACTGTGGCTTGAATTCACTTATTACCTAGCGGCTCAGTGTCCTTCACTCACAAACTCTCACACTCAAGTGTCCCATTTACTATACTACAATCACATGAAGATGTTCCCCTGTGAACTTCAAGCCTCAGTGAATCAAGGGGTTATGATACATATACCCTAGAAGCGATTTGGTCACTTATGATTCTTTTCTGTGACCAGTGGACTATGAAACAACCTTTCTTATGGTCTGAGATATATTCCCTGTGGAAAACGTGTCCCATAAAGCTTGTCTTAACACCCTTGCATTCCTTTTCTAAACAAGTGAAATGTACATTAATGGAATAGATTTAAGAAATGGCTCACCATGCTAATTAAGGGCTTCGCAAAATAAATAAATAAAATAATCATGTGGATTCTGATGGTGAATAAATCTAGCAATTAGTAGCAACAATGATGCCTATGGTAAGTTCATCAAAAGCAAAAGCAGCACTGCCTAGCAATGTGCTATGACCCTGAGAATGGTCAGGGTCCCAATAACATCCGCTTTAATAACGTCAGGTGCTGTACTGAAACTTCCATTATTAACTTTATTATTATTATTATTATCATTACAGAAATACTGCATTCTTTTAACAGCTACACATAGAATTAAGATAATAATTATAAGAAAATGTTTCCACTTACTGTTGTTCTGATTCATCAGGGATTGCCGGAAGTACCTTGGTAGAAAAACAGGGAACCAAAATTAGGAATTTGTGCTGCAGTATTTTACTCTACTTTATTAAAAAAAAAAAAAACTTTAATTTCAGCCCAGCATAGAAAAAATGAAAATGTAATTTTTTCTGAAAATTCTAATCATTTTTATTCTTGTTTATGTGAACAAATAGTTATCTCTAAGACATTAGCAACAACCTTATTCTTTTCTCAGTAGTACATTAATACATTAAAAGTAATTTAACAGTTGTTTAACATACCAGACCACATCTCTGGAGATTTGAAAAGTGGACTTCTGGTATAAAGAGAACTGGATGTGTTTCAAAGTCTGTCAGTGGCCTAAAATATGTCATGTCCTTTCGTCTCATCCCCGCCAATACGTTTGCTTTAGAATCTAAAACAAAAACGAAAAACATAGAATGGAATATTTCAGTGACACTGAAATGAAAAATGTCTATGCTGGAGAGTTGCTGACATACTTAAGGCAATAATGCACATGACCAGTACCAACCATTATTGCTTGAATCAGGACACTTTCCTTTTCTTCTGAATTGTTTTCTTTCCTCATCTCTCATTTTTCTCTCTGCTCCCTAAAGAAAAGAAAAAAAACATGTAAATCAAGCCACTTTTACATGAAAGAGTTTCACATCATGTTCAAGTAACTAAGTAACTATAAACGAAAGTGTAAGAATGCAATAAAACAAAACAGAAGAAAGTAATTAAAAATGAGTCTGGAGACCTTAAAGTAATAGAAAACATATGTGTTGAGAATACATCTGAAGGTGCTTGCAGCAGTGTGACCTTTTATGCAGAAGAAGGAGTGTTCCTAGAATAGGCCTGACAGAGGATGAAACCATTGATTGTGAATATTATGTCTTTGTTTTGGGGCCCAACCCCATGTAAAAATATGAAAGTCAACAATAATGACAAAGATAGTTATCTTAAGCAGTCTACACTGAACAAGAAATGGGTCAAGACAATGTTGTATCTGTGCAAATTAAAGGGTAAACTGGACAAGAACTCTCAAAAACTCTGTTCCACCATCCCATGTCCATTTTCTCCATCACAGACTAGAGAATATTCCTCCCTGTTATGAACAGCAAGCCTACCTTCAATATATTTGAGGATTTAAGCACTTCTGTGCAAAGTGCTAAATATGCTACTATAGCAGCCTGATGTCAAGCTGACTGTGATCTTTTCTAATCATCTTCTGGGTTCAGTGTTCAATCCTGACCTGTGGTCACTTTCTGTGTGATGTATGCATGTTACTTACAATCAGCAGCTTACATGACAGGCAGCAGATATAGAGAGGCTTGATAATCCAAGTACTAGTTAACAGCTAATCCAAGTACTAGTTAACAGCTAAAGCAAAACTGCAGATGTTTCCATGAAACAACATTTCTTTCATAAACTACATGCTCAGAGAAGGAAGAAAATGCATTTGTTCAATGAAATGTTGAAGTATAGACCCCAGAGATAAATGCCATTGCAGGAAAGTCAAATCTAAGTTAGTGACTGTTCTTTCTTCTACACTTCCTTCAGAGTTTCCTTTTAGTTTTGCATTCTGGCACTACAACCTCTTAGTACGCTAATTTCTGCATTTGTGAAACATGTTTTGTTAATATGTTTACTTTAATATTTTACAGATTTTTGGCATACTGCATGCTATAATATACATGTTATACGATGAACTTGCCAATATTTGCAAAAGTGAGAAAATAAATGTTTTGATTTTTAATTTTCCATTGACCTGCACATCAAGGGCAGCGTAGATGCAGCTTATAGCAGGAAATCAAAAACATGTATTCCAGAAGTGGGAACAAACTAAAGCTTTCTGAGAAAACCCATGCCGAAACAGACAAGAGCATGTGAACTATTCACATGCAGTGAGTAGAGGTCAGAACTGAACCAGAGACAGAAGGTGTGAGGCAGAGATCTTAACCACTGCATTTGGCACATTTACAGTGAGGACTTTGGTTAAAGCAGACGATAATAAAATCAATGAAAATTCTTTCACTCTCAAGACAGCATCTAAAACTATTTAAACAGAGCAATGACAAGGACAGCAGTTTTCCACCACAGCAGAAAGAAATAAAACGATGTATGAAATTCAGGCTTAAATGATTAGAATTATTAGCTTCTGAATATCTTATTGGCAGAAAAAAAAGATATCCATTACATTAGATCTGTTCTGTACCATGGACTCCAGCCAGAATATGGATTAGATTTCCACTACTGAGTTTTAATAATATACACACTTCTAAAGAACCCCCTCCCCCATAAAAAAGCTATCCTGCTTCATAACAATCGGATGTTTTCTGTAATTCTTGAAAAAGATGGATAACTAGATAGATAGACAGACATATAGATAGATAGACAGATAGATAGATAGATAGATAGATAGATAGATAGATAGATAGATAGATAGATAGATAGATAGATAGATAGGCATGCAGGTGATAAATGCTATGGTCCCAGACTAATTTGTCTGAGAATGAGGATGGATTTTGCACCCTACATGCATGCAACTGCCAAAATTAATTTTAGAATATTAACTTTAGTTTCTCTTTAGTTACAGTCTCCAGATGGATAGTAAGGTTATAACATATAGCATTGGATATGTACCAGTATAACTTAGAAGGTTAAAGCTACAAAGTACTACTTAAATGTTCTTGTAGTTTTGGGTTTGATTCCCTTGTTCTTCTGTTGTTTAATGTTCAACTTTGAGCACGTCATTTACTGTGGCTAATGATGCCTGATTGTTCAGTTAGGTGCTTATGTTAGGTGTACTAACTCATTTAACAAAAGGAGAGACTACTTTACTGTCCTGATCCTGGAAAATGGTCTTCTGATAAAGCACACCTGTATAGTATTACTGTTATTATTCTGCTTTCTCATAGTTTACAAGTGAACATACACATGCATGTTATTTATTTATTATTATCATTATTATATTATTATTCCAAGAAGTGGTAATATCAGAAACTATCTCAACACCTAAGGAATATAATTAGAAATCTGGCCACTATAATGCATAAACATTTTGGGTTTCAAATTAAGGCTTTGCAAGGCTAAAACTCTGAAATCCAGATCTCTGAACAGCTTCTTTTGGACTGGTCTAAGGTGTAAGTTAGTACTACAGAACATGCAAGATGATTAACCTGTTTCTATGGGGTGCTTTGACCTCCGCAGGCTTACATTTCCCTTCTTTAATATTCTAAATTGGAATTCACTTGCAACTGTGGCAGGAACTCATAGTCTGTAGGACACAAAGCAATTGTAACTCACCTGTTTCCAGAAAAAGCATATGGTATTCCATTTCTTCATAGATTTATAGCTTGTTACTAAGCTAATGACCTAGTGGGCCTTTTTAAGCCTAGCCAGGTTTTCCTGAAAGAATAATGATGACCTGCATCCAAACAGGACATTGAGGGCCATGGACTTATAAGCTACCTCTGTCCATAAGGAACATGGGTGCCAGGCTTGTACAAATTCCCTATTCCCCATCCATTTGTCTAGGTTGCATTTAAACTGGGAAACAGACAAACTCAGCTTTACATGGATGGGAAGCCTGGTCCATAGGAGGGGCAGTCTCTGGGATGCACAACTGTCTCCCCAGCATGTTCTGTTTAAGTCACAGACAAAATTCAGGTGCTTAGACCTTGTATTTCTGGCTCTGTTTGACTTATGAATATGCAGGAAATGTATACGTATGGGGTGCTCGGATGCCTTGTAAGCCAGGCATAGATCATCCTTCGGCATCCTATAGAATAATGTGTAGAAGGGAAAGGGAGTTAAGGCACTATGCATAACGGATGTTTGTTATGCATTGTATTCTATTTGTACAGAACATCTGAGGTTGTTCTAGTTGCTGCATATGCCTGGACAGGTACGCACTGAGAATTGTACTCTGTGATTGGTCTGATAAGAGTACACTGGGATAATGATCTCTTTGGACCTAGATACTATGCCCTTATTTATAAGTTGTGCAACATAAAAAGATTTCTTCATCACTGTGGCCATGTGGTGGTCAAAGGTAAAGCTACTGTCTGCATGCATACCCATAGATCTGACTAGTGGGTCAAGTGGTACAGGTGTAATATCAACATGGTAATTTGCTGGGATGGTTGACTTCCCAAAGGGTGCAGCTGTGCATTTCTTAGCTTTGAGTTTAAGATTGTGGTTTTGGCACCATTTGTTAGTAAGAGATAGACGTTCTTGAAATAAATTAAAAATATTTTTTAAATGTTTGCATTGTGGGGTCCTCTGGTATCACAAGAACTCAAATGTTATTCCATATAGAGGGCATTCATCAAGTCATAAGTTAAAAAAAAATTTTCCAGGATAGATTTTTCAATATTCTGTAGAGTTGTTGAGTGTGGGAAATCATCATTACGACATATAGCTCAAAGTGTGGTTCATTACTGAGAATGGTTAAAAGCAGGAAATTACTGCTTATGCTACAAGTTCACACACTTTGAACATATGACCTTCTAAAGAAAAAAAAATACTTTCTGCACTGTAATCTGCCCACACATGACCTTGTGTCACATAGCAGAGCAGTGGGAACACCTGATCTTTTACATGGATGCTCGGTGGGTTTTTTGTAGGTTGTAATGTTACAGATGAGAAATTAATTAAGTCTTCACTTCTGACAGGTCTGTATTATCTTTTTATCTGTGCAGCTCTTTGAATAAAAGCTGAACAATGTCATTGTTTAATTCCAAAACACTTGTTTTCACAAAGGAGAAACATTTTCCCAACCACAAAACTTCAAAGCTGAACGTGTGAGCACTTCAAAGTTCGTATTAAAATCTGTCACCTTACTTTGTGTTTAACATAAAGTGGTCTCAAGTCTGAAGATGGTTTACCTGAAAAATTGGAGATTAGCAATAATTATTTTAAACATTATTGCTTGATCGCAGGAGTTGTGTTCATACAAAAGCTACACTTGGAATTAACTTCCCAGAATGGATTTTCAGATTCTCTCACTGCCCCTCAGGGACCATTGTTAAAGACCACCACATTTCAAGGATGATGGTCATTTCACCCATAGATTTAAAGGTCACATTTTCATTTTTAAGCATTTATAATTCTGCCTTTCAGTCATGCAAGACGTATTTGAAAGGAATAAATGTTTCAGGACAAAGATATGCTATTTTTGACTATTTACTGTGTTAGTCAATATTACCAAATGGAAAGCCACGTATCTCTAAAAAAACTGGAAAAGTATCATTTTTGGTTGCAGTTGATACCAGCCAGCACTAACTTTCACAATAATCTAATATGGTCAAATCATATGTATATATTTACCTGGTCACTAACTGGATAAGGATACTGGCCACAATTGTCCCTTTTCGGTAGTAATACAGGAATGCAGTTTGGCTAACAGGTTTGCTTAGAGTCACACAGTAGGCAAATAAAGACTGTGGCAAAACAGCAGCTTAAGGATTAAAAATGGAGCTTCCACCTCTGGTTGCATAAAGAGATAAATGTCCTGACTACAACCCTGGTGACCATAGTTAAACTAGAGGCTCATACATCTGCTAGAGCTGGTGTGAGAGAGAACAGGGAAAGAAAGGAATGAAGGGGCTTAACCTGCGTTTCTTTGGTGGGGGTGGGGGGTGGGCATGTGTGAGGACTCATATCATGAATAGAAACCCCATTAAAGACTCGGACTCACGCAGGCATACTTGTTGAGAATGTGGAGTCTGTTTGATCACTTTTCCTAAGGAGGGATTGAAGTCCGTCACAAACTTCCCGGATGTTAATGACCATGAGCTGTATGACAAGACGGCCTAAGCAGAAAATCCCAGTCCATTTCAAGGAGAACAATCTCGCTCCCAGCTGACCTGATACTTAACCCTAAGTCCCAGAGGGAATAAATGGATTAATATGACAACAGCAGAACATAGCAGAATGAATATAAAAAAATATCTATGTTTAGCAACAACAGGTTTCAGATTTATAATGTCTCGTGGTTCTGTAAGCATATTTTTTTAAGTCCCAAGAAGTTACTAGATGCCCAGTAAACCAGGCATGGGCCAGCCTTGCCAGTCTAAAAAATGTAAATGCATCTCCTTAACAGATCCAAAGCTTGTGTAACTGACCTATAATTTCATTGTTCCTGGTATATAAGCTTTGCCACACAACAAAAGTGATAAATATATGGCCATCCTCCTTAGTCTGAGTATGTTACTTTTACTTTTGAATATACGTGAAAATTACATTTAGAAAACATTTAAGATAAAAAAAATAGAATTAAGACTTTTGCAGTACATGTTCAATAACCCCCTCTCTGCCTAAAGGCACTGTGAGATACATGAAATTTCTTTTAACTGAGACAGCAGCAAAGGATGTAATTGGTTAAACTTCATCAGAAAACATTTTTTCTTTAAAACATTACCTCTTTTTTTTCCTGCTAAGGTGTGTCTCATTTCAAAGCCAATTGCAACAAGTCACGTATTAAAGAAACTAAAATTTTCTCACAGCTGTAGCAGAATCATAAAATCAAGCTTACACTACCTTATCGCAAAATATTTTAACTTGGCAGGCTGCCCGATGAATCAGTTTATTCATTCCTGTCCCGCAGTCATATGTGTCAATCTGCAAATTCAGAGGGAGGCCCTTAACACCCTTCTGTGTAGAGAAGTCTGTGCTGAGGCAGTTAATACCAACATACACCTAAAAAATAAAGAAAACTTTCATAGCTTCTTTTAACAGATTGCATGTCAGTATGCATGTGTTTTGTGATAATGCTTTTGTGTGTGTGTGTGTGTGTGTGTGTGTGTGTGTGTGTGTGTGTGTGTGTGTGTGTGTGTATGTGTGTGTGTGTGTGTGTGTGATACATTTAACTGGTACACAATTTTAAAATATGTTTTATTAGTAACTGGTAAATGAGTGTATCTAAAAAAAAAAAAAAAACACAAAACTTTTTGTTTCCCTTCTTTCTCTCTCTCTCTCTCCACCAGCTGCAGGTGTTAAAACTGACTAAAATAAGGAAAAAAATGCTATGCTTACATGATTGCACATACATAAGAGAGGGAGGATAGCATAATGGTTAAGGTGTTTACCTTGCAAACACAAAGTGCAAGGTTTGGTTCTCACATGGGAAAACTAGCTAGGCTTAAAATGGCCTGTAAAGGCCAGTTGCACTAGTACTAATCTATAACACACATATAAACAAAACAAGCATGCTCAGAGATGTCCCTGTATATATGAACACACATTCTATTAAAAGCCATTTCTTATAATCTTGCACTCTTTTATTTTGTCATATTTTTAATGTCAGCAACCAGGCAATTAACTAAGTTTCTAAAAGGCTGTGATTTTAAAGACACCCCTTTTCTTGTGAAACTAAATTTTATTCCAGAACCAAGTTTTAACTAGTATGAGGTATGGAAGTCTTTGAATAACAATATTTAGCAGTGGAAACTGGGGTTGTACACATGTTGGCTGATGTATTCTTACAAAGCCAAGATTTTTTAAGTATCTTGGCAATCACGGAACTGTCATCACATATTTGTCTTTTCTGAATTTTTAATTCTGATCATGTTTTCAGCAGCACAGACAGCCTTCACCAAGTCAAATCAAATTATGAAACTTGAGAAGTAAAATGACTCAAGGCATTGTGTTACAAAAATAAATTATTTCACACCATCTCAAGGATGATATTCCAATACAATATGTATCATTTATTTTGCTTTTTCATCAGTGCTTTCTCCATCAATGACTAGAAAACAGTTATGAGTTCCCATGCTTTATCCTGTTGCATTTTATACTACACACACACACACACACACACACACACACACACACACACACACACACACACACACACACACACACACACACGCACATATTAGATGCACTGAATATAGCTGAAACACCCAAACTTCAAAATGACCGCAAAACTATGACAATTTTTGATCACCTGCACCTCCCACACCCCCCTGCTAATTTTATATCCTAATTCTTAAGATGGCACAATATTTGGGAAAAGGTATGTCTCCACCCTTGAGAATTGTGCAGTATTGCACACCTTTCACTCGCCTGCATAGTCGACCAAATTTTGATGACTAAATAGATGTCAACCAAAGCAAGTGTGAACAAAATTCAGTGTTGCCATACGTATGCATATGTAGGGAATCCACTGTGAATAAATGTCTTGTTTAATTGACAGGTGATTATTTGATTTCAAAATATCAAAAACCTTGGGAGGTTACTAGTTGAATGAGCAATACACTCCCTGCCCCCTGACATGGGAAAAACTTGCACACCACTGAAATAGATATTATATGATGAAGCTCTGGCAAGGGCGAATGCACTCATTTCTTATTTTAACTTAATAAACTGTGATTTATTCAAGCTATCCTAGCTTTTATCCTGTTTTTTATTTTTAATAAGCATGCAAAGTGATCCTTGAATTGAATCTTATGTAAGAAGTTATGACAATAGTAATTCATATGCCAAAATTGTTCCTATATATATATATACATATATATATATATATATATATATATATATATATATATATACATATATATATATATAGAGAGAGAGAGGGGGAGAGGTATAGACACTGGATCATTACTATGAACTGTATATTCTCAGCTGACTGCCAGAGGGTTAGAAAAAAATTAAATAAAAATTGGTAGTTATTTTTTAGTGCAAGGTAAAAACGGTGCATGACTTTTTGACCTCTGGCAAAGATTTTTAAAAACAGCTTCTCATTACAACTTATGCCGGACAAAACACTGAAGAAATAAAGCAGGTGTCAGACTGTGGATCCAAGACATTTTAAACTCGATATGCATCTAAACAAAAATTATCCCTTGTTTGTGAAAGCATAACACGTCTAGACTTTGCAACTGAAAATTAAAACACTGTAATAGCCTGTAAGGGGAAAAACAAACAAAATCTAAAACCAGATTAAAGAAAACATAACATTTAGAGATTAACAAAGCTTTCTTCAGCTACATCAGAATAGAAAAGATGGGTTATAATCAGAACTACAATATAATGATACAACACAGTGAAACAGTCTATGAATCTAACAATTCTTCTTGGATATGATGCACTAGACAGTGGAGTACCAAAGGGCTCTGAGTTGGGACATCTATGATTATTATTCACTGTTGCTTTTCTGAGGAAAACTTGCTTAACCACCTGACAAAAGACAAAGACAATAGCAAGGTTATTAGCTTTGTTACCTCCCGAAAGAATATAAGCACATGGTGAGAAATCAGAGACTCTATTACTTATGTTATTTTAACAAGAGTGTTATTTAATGTAAAGAAATCTGGAATTTAATGTAAAAATGGGAAAATGATATTTGATTGCAAACCTGAGAGTTGTACACTCAAAGCAGACATGGTCATAGAGAACCCAGATATGTTTATAGATGGCTGTCTTACCCTTAGTGAAATTGTTCTACATTGGTTAGAAAGGCAATTAGAATAGCTTAGACAGGACTTAGATAAAATTCATGGAAATTTAGCTAATTATAGTATTTTGCAGATAACTAATGATTGACTCTGTACAATTAGATAAGTTCTAAATATTTCACACAAAGGGATTACAAAAATGTAAGCTATGGTGACTATACCTGTTGTTTTACTTATAGCTGATGTGACCCTGTGTCTGGTCTTGGGCACTGTTGTGTCTAGTTCTTGTAATGCTGATTCAAGAGTGCACAGCTGACGTGGCTAACACTAGGCTGGGATACATAGTACTAAAACTTAATATGAATAATTGGAAAGAGGGCCTGATTTGGGCCACATTCCTCATCTCACCTGACTTGCAGGTAACAATTCACATATCTTAAAGCCCATCATTTTTCCGCCGTTAAACTGGGGGGGGTTGCACTACATACTGAAACCACTTTCCACAAAACGTTTTATGTATGTTTTAAATGTTATTAAATGTTAATATTGGTGAGAAATTGAATAATAGTCAGTTATCAAATGTGGTAAACAAGAAGGCCATGACAAGCGCTGTTTATGCAATGCATGAGATGCTATCAGGCTGGAGTTGATAGGATTTCATCTACCTTAGGTCAGTTTCGGCAAACACACACTGAACAGTAAACTACATGCACCTGTTCAGCTTCCTGACAAAGAGCTCTTTTTTTTTCATCCTTTTTCTCTTTATGTTGTAAAGTGCTGTTTTGACAACCAAGGAGCTCAGGGGAACACAAACATGATGGAAAGGTCAAAGGCCACGTTTCAAGGACCTGTGTTTATACAATACAATACAGAATAACAGGTACTTTTAAAACAACAGTGGTAGCATACATGGGATCACACAGACTCTCTCTCTTACCTACTGTTCGGGTTTGTTCTATACTATAAAATTATACATTACTCATCTAAATGCAAATATGTGATGATTTCTGGCACATCCATCCATACATCTACAACCCCTTTTTCCCATTTTTGCAAAGTGGGTCATGGTGTCACTTCAACTGTGATAATCAGCTAGAGCCAAAATTCACACCGCTGGTTATTTTGAGATAATTACCTAACCATATGTTGACCAGTAAACAAATGATGCAGAGATAGGGGCTGCCTTGCAGTGCCGTTTGTTTTTCTCAGTACTCTTCTTATATATAATTTGTGATTTGGAGAATATATCTTCACTAGATTATCCCTAAAAATAGGCAATCATGTCTAACGAGCCAGATAAAGCAAATGCATAAAGCAAAATAAAATAAAACATCTATTTTTTTTCAGCCTGTAGGCAAGTAATATAACATAGTTTCTCAAGTGAAATATTTAGATCTTTTCGGTGTCACAGGTCGCAGGATGCCTCACTGATTGAGGCTTTTGCTCAGAGTAATAGGAAATGTGCAGTCTTGAATTTACTTTTGTTGCTTCAGTCTCATCTCCAAAAATCTTGTCAGCTGACTGCGTGCATTAAACGGTGCATATCTAATGCATTTGTAGTTTGTGAGTAAAAAGGATCAAGTCACTTTGCAGATTAAAACAACCTGACTGCATGAGTACAAGTTGGCTGCATTTTTTCCATTTATTATCTAGAATAATGACACTTGACGTTATTACATAGCTTTTTTCAGTAGCTTTTTTCAGTTCACAATAAAGAGTAGTGGAAGCTAGGTTAAGAAGGGAGGTGATGGTTAGTGATCAGCAGTATGGTTTCATGCCAGGAAAGAGCAGTACAGATGGGATGTTTGCTCTGAGAGTGTTGATGGAGAAGTACAGAGAAGGTCAGAAGGAGTTGCATTGTGTCTTTGTGGACATAGAGAAAGCATATGACAGGGTGCCTAGAGGGGAGTTGTGGTATTGTATGAGGAAGTCGGGAGTGGCAGAGAAGTATGTAAGGGTGGTACAGGATATGTACGAGGGTAGTGTGACAGCGGTGAGGTCTGCGGTGGGAGTGACGGATGCATTTAAGGTGGAGGTGGGATTACATCAAGGATCAGCTCTGAGCCCTTTCTTATTTGCAGTGGTGATGGACAGGTTGACAGATGAGATTAGACAGGAGGCCCCGTGGACTATGATGTTTGCAGATGACATTGTGATATGTAGTGAGAGTAGGGACCAGGTTGAGGAGAACCTGGAGAGGTGGAGATATGCTTCAGAGAGGAGAGGAATGAAGATCAGCAGGACTAAAACAGAATATATGTGTCTAAATGTGAGGGAGGGTAGAGGAATGGTGAGGATGCAGGGAGTAGAGTTGGTAAAGGTGGATGAGTTTAAGTACTTGGGATCAACAGTTCAGAGTAATGGTGAGTGTGGAAGAGAGGTGAAGAAGAGAGTACAGGCAGGGTGGAATGGGTGGAGAAGAGTGTCAGGAGTGATTTGTGACAGACAGGTACCAATAAGAGTGAAAGGGAAGGTCTACAGGAGGGTAGTGAGACCAACTATGTTATATGGGTTGGAGACAGTAGCACTGTCGAAAAGGCAGGAGTCAGAGCTGGATGTGGCAGAATTAAAGATGTTAAGATTTGCACTGGGTGCGACTAGGATGGACAGGATTAGGAATCAGTATATTAGAGGGTCAGCTCAGGTTGGACAGTTTGGAGACAAAGCAAGAGAGGTGAGATTGCGTTGGTTTGGACATGTGCTGTGGAGGGATGCTGGGTATATTGGGAAAAGGATGCTAAGGATGGAGCTGCCAGGTAAGAGGAAAAGAGGAAGGCCTAAGATGAGGTTTATGGATGTGGTGAGAGAGGACATGCAGGCAGTTGGTGTGAAAGAGCATGATGCAGAGGACAGGAAGAAATGGAAACAGATGATCCGCTGTGGTGACCCCTAACGGGAACAGCCGAAAGAAGATGATGATGATGATGAACACATGACAAACCTCTATCATCACTACTTCAAATCTTATAATATGATACTGTCTGCTACACAGTAGCAAAAAAATATCCCACAAATTTGATTGCATAGACCACTTCTTATCCTTAAGTAAACCACTTACTGACTTAGGGTAAAAGACTGACAATTTAAAATTTCGGTAACCGGTTTCTTTTCCTTTTTCCTCGTTTGGTGGCAGCATCAGATAAATAGCTCTCCACTCACAGACAAGCACTAAACCAAAATTTTAGTCACCAGAGTATGTTAATATTGTAATGTACTGTTAATATAAAGAAAATACCCTGATTTTATTCACTGAGCAAAGTAGTTTAAACATTGCCAAAATCCAATCTTCCCCCATATGCACATGGACAAAAACATGTGATCAAACAACCCATTGAGAAACTGGGTGTTTATGTTTCTTACTAAACTTATGAGCAAACAAAATAGACACTGTCGGAACCGTGGTACTGACTTTCAAATGAAGTGCTAATAAAGTTTGAGCAAGAAAATACACTGCTGCTATGATTCTGTCTGCTAATACTAGGAATGCATAGAAAGTTACCACACAGGCAGAAAATACACATAATAGCTACAGCCTCACTAATCCATAATTTGATTAGATTTTCACATGAATGGAAAAAGTTATGCTAATCAGTATTAATTTGCATCCCACATACTATATAGCTACAGTGATATAAGTACATACAAGAAACAAATACAGTATCTCGAAAGAGAAAATATACTGCTTTGAAATGGAAAGCTTGTCTGATTACTATACATATCAATTATATGCCACTTCCATATTATTATTAATTCCTTATTTCACAATTATTACTGCAAGTGACATTAAACATTCTAAAATTTTAAATAATTGAAGTGAAAGCTTACAAAGAATGCATAATGTAAGATGAAAAACAAACAAATAAATAAATAAATAAATAAAAACACAGCTCAGTCTTCTGACTTTACACTTACAAGACACTTCATGTGTAAGTCAGTCCCAGTGCATCGCATATCCAAAGATGGCACGTTGCTGCAGTCGTTTGTTTTAGTGTTTACTAGTAGTTGTGCTGTATTTTATATGTATCGGCATGTGTTCTTGCAGCTTTTTTTTCTAGGTCTTTACTCTAAATATGCTGTAGCTAGCTGAGACATTCTTTTCAGTAGAAAGAAAGTAAGTAAGGAAGGAATGAGACATGATTACTTGAATGATGTTATCAGACAGGGATGGTATTCGCTGTTGCCTCCAACTATAAACTATTCAAAAGCAATGAAGATTTTTTTTCATGCATATCTAAGTGGCAGTCAGTTCTACAGTTAGTGGGCTGCCAACTTTAAAATCAAGAGCAGTGACAGACAAAACTCCAGTTGGATAATATAAATTAATTCACCAAAGCTGGCAAATATGCTAGGTGTTCATTACTCAGATCAGATTCCTATTTGGTTTTCCTCCTTATAATGATGGGAGGACCAGGGGATGTTTGACATAAAGTACATATATTTGCTGTATGTGACATATTGGCAGCTATTTTTGGTATTGACTGATTAAAGGCTCAGTGACATATATAACAATTTTTCATGGCAGCTAAGCTTTAAATTATTTCTAATCTCCTGTCTTTTATCATATTCATTCCAAATGCAAGTTTGTTCTCCGCATAGGATGCTTTCATTCCAATAACTTGCTGGTTGATTGGTTATACTAAATTCCCCTGTATATCGCATTTATTCATGTCCCACTGACTTGCACTATGGCCAAAAAGGAGCACAGAGGAATATGTTAACTAGTTAATAAATTAAAATTAATTCACCCTGAAATTCTGCAATCCCTTTCTGTGGAAGGGACATTTAATAGCTTTCTTAGGGATACATTTTGTGCAAGTAGGGACTGTTAAGATTCAAATCCAAACCAGTGTCTCCATATTCTGAGACCGCTATGCTATCCTGTTTTTACATTAACACTCATTTTTTGTAGATAGTGTGGACATTTAGTTATAGTAGAAGTGTGGTTTGAAGTAAAACTGCAGTAATATTCTAGGTGACCTCAGTTAAAGTCCTTGCTGTTGTGTTTTCTGCATCTCTTCCTTGTTTGTATAAAGTCCCCAAACAGAAAATAGAAGAGTAAATAAGGTATATGTTACACCTACCACTTAGAAAGGGGGATTCACACCTGAGCTGCTGGCTCACCCAAATATGTTCATGTACAGAAGATTTATTTAACCACACCCACAGATTCATACTCCTTGGTCCTTACTGTCAGGCAACACTATCTGCGCTACAGAGATCAGAATGCCCGTCCATCAGTGAACTGGCTAATCAGGCATTTGAGTTTTAGTTCATGAATTACCAGTACCAAAGCTATGAATGACAACTGGGGAGGAAGGAGGAAGAAGGTATCTTTGTCAAGCTCAGGGCCAGGTTCATTTTCTGGGATCAGACCTCTTCTGTCCTTTGCCATACCAAATGAGCTTTTTCCACTATGAGGGTTGCAACTCTACAGATCCCCTGAGGTCAGCAAGAACTTTATACATGCATCTAAAAGAGGAGCCATTTGAAACTGAATTAAATTACATAGCAGGTAATATCTCAGTCTCTGCTGTGTCAAAAGAGTTTGGTTTTATTTTTATTTTATTTATTTATTGCATTTGTTGACTGGGAAAGTCCACTGGGCCTAGGAAGAGCCCATTTTCAGTAGAGGAGCTCCACAGTAATACATACATAAGTAATAGAACAATGTTGATACATACAAAAGTAAAAAACAAAGCTGAAACATAGGACAATGCCATTCCATTAATTACATACAAAAATCCATAACTATATGCAAGAGTAGACTGTGTTAATGTGTAGGATCAAGTACTAATGGGTAGTAGTATGACATGAAAGGAAAAGCAGTGGCAGAAGTGGCAACAATGTATTACAGTGTATTACAGTGTATTACAATGTATTACAGTCAGCTATAGATGTGACAGTAGTGATGCCATGTATTTGGATAAACACATGAGTATATACATATATTTGTTGAGTTCTAAGGTGAGGAGAGTTGACTTCAGGGTAGATAGCTGGTGATAGGTCAGAGTTAGTCGAGGTGACAGAAATGGTTTTATTGTCTGGGTCTCTGATATAGAAACATTGATATGTCATCTGGTACCCTGTACATATCCTCAAACTGGTACACCCTGAACTCAGAGTTTTGAAGGAAAAACAAAGTCTTCTCAAAGTTAAAGACCTAAAAGAAAAAGCTTGCCCTTACTTCTGTAACTGAAGCAAGCTGCTTGCTACAAATGAGAGTGCTTCTGTACTTCAGCTGTGACCACAACTGGAGTATTGGCATTCATTTATGAAGCTGGGATATGCTTGTGTCTTCGTTAAGCAGTGCCAGCACTGCATTCATGCACCAGCATGTGCAACATCTCCCAATCACACCCCTGAGAGCTTAGTTAGCAGGTGCAATAGTTATGGGTTCTGTCTGACATTTGGGATTTGGCTACAATTTTAAGTACAATCATTGTCAGACATAAAATGAGAGCAACTCCTGTCATATATTATGCATCAGATGGTGTTTACCCTTGCAGTGGGTACAGAGAGTTAAAGCTGTGAGCTGCAGCTCCAATGATACAGAGTTTGATTCCCTCGTTTGTCTTCTGTCCTTTAACCAGACAGATCTCTTGGGTCACTCCTAAAAATGGACTGTGTGTGATCAGTTGGCCTGCCTGTTTAACAAATGGGTATTATTACTCTGTTTTTCACATAGTTTGATAAAAGTTGATAAAAGTTGTTAAAGGTTTTACTGTGTGGGACACTAAAGCAATTCTAAATAAGAACTGATGAACTGATGGCGCATTCAGTTATGCATCTCCTACAGTGAATGTATTTAATTAATAAATTACATAATGTTATACTATCAGAATGCAAATCCCCATTTCTCTGTACATTGTATAGTGCATTTCATACTGAACGTATTACTAGATACTGTGCACGTCATTATTATGGATATCACTCCCTGAATTTCATGTTAGCTTTCTGATAAATTTGTATATTATAGAATATATAGCTGGCTGAGTAAGTGGCAGCTGATACGGACAATCACACAGCACTTAAAAGGAAGAGTAGATGAATTTCCCCAGTGTCCTGGTCAAATTACCCCTAGTCGGTATGAATGCTAATTCTGGTCTGCCATGAATATAGGCCACAATCTAAGCTGAACTAACTCAATCAACAAAACATAAAATAAAAAATAAATAAAAGAAACCATCTCACCTGAGTCATGGCTGAAATGGTTTAAGATGGTCTACACAACTTACTGTTTGATATTTTTAAAGAGTCAACAAAAATAAATGAAACACAAAAAAGAATACAGAGAGTAATGCTGTTCAAACAATTGGTCGTGGAATCCCATTATTAGTGTAGTAGCCAACATTCTTTGTTTTGAATGATCCATTTCCTGAGGATCCTACTTTGAGTTCCACAGTCTCTGTTTGCACAGCATGACTCGATTTAACTGCATCTCCATCCATTTTTAACTCCCTCTTAAAACCCATTTTAAGATTAATAGCATAAGCTCCAGCTCTGCACAATCAGCAAACACACGGCAGGAACCTAGCCTGTAGAGTCCACTTCAGTACACATATACACACATAATCATACACACTGCCATTTGAACATCAGATTCCAACTATGTACATGTCTTTTGGATGTGGTAGAAAGCTAGAATCTTCTTCAAATCCCAACAATGACAGAGGAAGGACATGCAGAAGTCCCATAAAAGCAGTCTGGATTGTAAGAGGTGTGAGGTAGTAACAAGAAATACTGCATCACTGCTTTCTCAATGAATTAACGGCTCAGAGCTAAGTAAGTTTAGTGGGTAGATGTTAGCTTTGTGTTTCTCAGGCAATGAATGGAAACGCCTGACTGAAGTCATTTAGAAAATTAATATTTAAAGGTGCTTTGTCAGTTACGAATTGATTCTATATGTCTGCAATGAGCTTTATATTGTAGTTCTGGACCTCATTTCCTCTGCTTCTACCTGTATAATATGTGAATCTCTCGAAGTCACTTAATGAACCCAATGTTTCTGTATCCACCTAGAAAAGTGTCACCTGCACCTTTTGTTCTTATGTAGGTAATACATGTGCACATAAATAAATTCCTTTCCAACATCTAACAGTTGTTTAAAGTAAACACAGAAATGTCATGCTTGTTGCCCTGGTAGATGTCTTTTTGGTCAAAGTTATGCAGTATATAACAAGAAAACGACAACAAGAATGGATCATGAAATCCTCTGTTATATATAAAACAGTTCAGTAATAATTTCTCATGTTTTATGGTCTACACTGCAAGTTGCAGCATGTTAAAACTTTGTAGAAAACCTCCCAGATTTATAATTATCTTACCCGAAACTCTACAGGAGAGTTGGCTTTAGGATCACATGTGACAGCCTGTGGTAGTCAACGTGCATGACTATAGAAATAAAAGCAATATGATGTTAAGACCCTACATGCCTGAAGCTGTTATCCACCCCCACAATGGGAACTAGAGGCAAGCCCTTGATGATTACATTGCTGGGTGGAGAACTGAAAGCAAATGTCATTGTTAGTAACACTGCTGTGTTCCTGGCAAATGGGTGTGCGTGCATGTGTGTGAGTGGTTTCTCCAAATAAATTTTATAGCTATATATAAAAGCACTTAACTACACAAGGCCTGCAAAATGTGCCATCAACAATGAACATATGTGAATTCTGCCAAACTGCTTCCTCAAAGCTTTTTTTTTTACAGGAAATGGATGGATCACATAAAAATAAATAAACAAATAAATATTGCTCAGTGTTTGACCAAATGTAACCCAGTTGTTGAAGTGCAGTCCTGTTTTTATCATAATGCATGAGTAAAGGTTTTGAGCTAATGCAGGTGTTGCTAAAAACTGAGTGTACAAATCAAATAATATTTTCATTTTGAGTTGTGAAGAAACAGTTTCCTCTACATATGAAATGGAAATAGAATGTATTACATTTGTGACATT
Organism: Protopterus annectens; assembly: GCF_019279795.1. NCBI lineage: Eukaryota > Metazoa > Chordata > Ceratodontiformes > Protopteridae > Protopterus > Protopterus annectens. Next base: position 1,565,096,275 of record NC_056726.1, read on the forward strand.
CTTTGGAGAAATGGTTATGCAGAACTTTCCTTATTAAAAGATAAATTTGTTTAAGGCTCACTTTACTCTGATGCCCTTGTATTACCAGTGGAGCAATATGCAGATTAGTATAGAGTTTGATTTGTTAAATACTCAGTACACTACGGAAAGAGATGCCTTGCTGTAATCTCCACAAAAACACTGCCTGATATATCTTATCATATTTAAAAGTGATTGAATGAGCAGAAAAAATATTTTTTTAAGAAATCCAAACTTTGGTAAGGGATATACCCAGTTTAATACCTACATTAGACACTGCCTCAAATAATAACATGTGCAGGATATTGGGTGTACATTATCTTATTGAAGCGGCATTAAAGTGAATGCCTTTTTATCGACCCATAAAGAATGACCACCAGTTCCACAAACGGCCTATTCAGCAATTTTTTCCTAGGAAAACAATCGCTTGGTCATCAGCGTGAATTTGCCCCTTTCCCCACAGTAGTGCAATCTTGCAGTTGGTATATTTAGTTAGGGGGTGTGGGGGGCAAATGTGTTTGTAGTGATGTTTTGTTTCTGACCGGATCAGTGATTTTTTTTCCTAGGGAAAAAAAAAAAGCTGAATCGGCCGTTTGCAGAACTGGCAGTTCTTATTTAATGGTCGATGATGAGGCATTCACTGTAATGCCTCTTCGATAAGACAATATAGAACCCAGTGTATGCTTATGTTACAAATCAGTGATGAATAAGAGCTTGACAAATCATATTAAGCAAGTTGCAAGGATGGATAGAGCTGTTTAGTACTGCAACATTACCAAAAAGCATTGGCTAATGAATAGAAAGATTAATGACTTGTGACAGAAAAATTCAAGGTGGCCTGAAAATGGTTGCCAGAATGGATTTGTAGAAACATTTATTAAGAGAAATATCAGTGTGCGAAATGAAAGACTTTGAGACAACATCCTCCTAATGTATGACTTTCATCTGTGGTGCACAACAGCAGAGACTCATATAGATTCCGTTTATCTGAAAAAATAGCATTCTTCATTTCCCAAACACCATGTGACTTTTGAGTTAGTACATTTAAACCCACAGGTGTTGTAACAAATACTAAAAGAAGTGCTGGTTGTAATACATGCTGATATATTAGAAAGTGTTTCACTGAATGCCATTTCTGTAAATAAAATTTAAAGAATTATCTTGCGGATAATTTAATTTCTTATAATCAGGTCTATGACACACACTGAATGTGCTGTGAAATGTCATTCATTCATACTAAGGGACTTCATATACTAGGAAATGGTGTTTCTGTTTTAGCAAGTATTTTGCAAGTCCTGGAAAAGACATTTTCATTAACAGAGAATCCCACTGTGCTATTCTCTTAACCCATATCTTCAGCTATAGGACGGGTGGTTAATAATAGATTTAAATAGATGCGTGATCAATAAAAGTTATCATAATGTCTGTACCTAGTTGTATTGTGGATCATAAGCTCTATATCATTACGTACACCTTAGCCCACTCTACTACTGTTTGATCTCGTATATCTTAACAGGTTAAACAGCATTGCACTTGTGAGATGTGTTCATAACCCAATTTATTCCCCATATAGGGAACAAACATCCCCTGTGCAGTACTGTCGCCACTTTCAAGGCAAACTTAGATTAATTGATAGGTACTTAGAATTTTACTCCACAGAGTACCTGCATGGCCTTCATAGACAGAGGAGGTGATGTTTAGCATTAGTTTGTTAAGGGTTAGCCATATGGCCCCACTGACTAACTGCCTAGTAATGTTCTGTTTTCCTTTGGTCATACCCTTATCCCATCTATTGAGAACATTAAAGCTATTAATTGCATTAACCTGTATTGCTTTTAAAGGATGTGAAGTCAATAATCTAGCAGCTCTGCTAAAACAATTTCTTTTAATGTTTGAATTTCATTGTTGAATTTTCCAAATAGTTATTATTTTGATATGAATACGAGTTGCTTAAGAAGGCAGTATTCAATGTACTGGCTAACATTTTTATACATTTGATGACCATCATTATCATGTCTGCACAAAACAATCATTGTGTAATCGTGTATACTTTTAGTTTATTTAATATATCAGCATGTATTACAACCAGCACTTCTTTTAGTATTACATTTCTGGATGCATTCCATCTTTTTATTTGTTAAGGCCAGTAAGTACAACATTAGCCCTATACTGTATACTAGGTCTTAACAATGTTTAAGAAAAGCCAGCAGAATCTCAACGTATCTAGAAGAGATTATTTTAGCCAAGTAACATATTGGCATTATAGGCAAATGTCCAGGATCAAGCCTTCACTATAATAGACTGCCTTTGATGCAGGTAAAATGACATTATTAAGGGGAACAAGGATATTGACTGCTATTTTTGTCAAAGAGAAACCCTTTCCCCTTTTGGATATTGAAACTCGTTCCATTAGACCTAGATTGTTCAGGTAAAGAAATAAAATGCTGTGGTTTCATCTCACCCACAAACCAGTAACCACTGATCCTATCTTAGCATCATCTGCAAATGTTATCATCTGTAGATTTAATGATAAGTAACTGCATTTCCCTAAATTATGTAATAGCCCTGTGGTGGGCATGGCTAGACAGCCAGATGACAAAGGCACAAGATGGCTGCCATAAGGAGGGCAGAGAGATGAGATGACAGACTGGAGGATACCATATGTTATAAGAAAATGGTGGCAGAGTGGTAGAGTTATGCATTGCTGTACTGTATGCCCCCCCCCCATGGTTGATGTCAGTTACACAGAAAGATCTAGCAATTTGCAGCATAAAGTTTAATCCACATAAGCAAATTCTAGTCTCTGTTTTCATCTATGGAATGGGATACAACCAAACTTAATTTCTGGACAGAAAAAAAAATGCATGTCCTTCTTAATTAACAGTCAGTAAAAGGATTGTAGAAGAATGAGTGATGGCTAGGCATAAACAGGAAGGGTAAACAAAACAGACATATGAAAGAGTCATCTCAGTGGATTTTACATATTACAATACACGGACTGCAGAGCAATGCTAGAATATTTACATGTACAGAACCACCTAAACAGCACTAAGACATTCAGTAATCTGTGGTCTAGTTTTTAACTTAATAGTTGCCTGGGCATTTTCTAATTACCGCTAAATGGTTTTATATGAGGACAATCAAAGCATATTTCTGGAAAGTTCACTGACCTTCCTGCAGTACGTCTCATTAAGAAGGTACAGTGATATTTTGCTACTTGCAATACAATCGAAAAGGGAGCAATTAAATAAATGGTCATTGGAAAGGTTAAGTGCTAACACTGGCATTGAATTTCCTATTAATGATATAAGAGTTCCATTATGTAATTGATGGCATTTTCTGAAATAAAAAAGAATAGCCTGACTCTTATCTTTCCCCAGTGATGATTTTAAACATCACAACCACACCCATATAGTATAAGAAGAAATCAGTACTGCAAAACTAAACAAGGATATACATTTTGAGCCTCAAGAGCAGGAGCACACTCAAGCAAATCTGCAGTCTGCGGCTACCACTCCACCCATACAGTATAAGAAGGAATCAGTACTGCAAACTAAACAAGGATATACATTTTGAGCCTCAAGAGCCGGGTCAGTTCACCCAGTCATTCTACTTGTATATTTTATGAGAGTGAAGCTATTACATTAGCAGTATTTCTTAGTAGTTCTCAGCGTGCTAATAAAACTGACTGTTGTAGCCTTGTGTCCCCCCCAGCTAGTGCAATAATCCTAACTGTCCAATAGACAGTATACATTTAATTCAGATCCCTGTGACTAAATTAACCATCAAGCAGCCCTCTCAGTGCTTTCTGCCTTAGTTTGTATCACTTGGAGGCCCACCTGTTTATTTGCATCTCTATACATTCCCCTTCATTGCTAATGTATTTCCCAACTCTAATCCGTGCACAAACTGGTTACTAATCAGCAAGTCAATGTGAAGACAGACTCCCTACTTTAATAAATGTTGCTGTCTCTTCTCTCCTTCACTTAATAGGTAGTTTAAATTCTTACTTATCCCCTGTGATGCCTTCACTGATAGTTTTCCACTGATTGCCTCTCTGGTTTCTTTGCATTCCACCTGGTTTACAACCCTTGTGCTATCTCCCTCCCCCAATACTAAGTCTATATTAGAATCCTGCTGAGCATGGAGCTATCTTTAAATTTCTAGTCTCCGACCAAGTGCTCTTCAGCAATTGCATTCTACTTGCTGGTAAGCCATTAGACCTCAGGAATTTGTTTCAAGTGTTCAGATTTGTAAAGTAATACTTACTTTTTTACTCTTGTATTGGTGGGCTCTGCCCCGTTCCGTTCGCCCTCGCTAACACTTGGGCTCTCTCCGCTCCCATGCCCTATTCCCTCCCGCCCCCACTACCTCCACATTTATAGTAATCACAGCCTCACCCACAGCTCACACTCACATCACCTCCACCAATCACAGCTCCTCAAGTCAGATCACATTATACCACACCAACTTGCTCCACATAAAATGCTCCCAATCACTCTCATTCCCACTAGACATTTTTTACATCACCCACACTACTTACCCATCCACATATAGTGCAACCCTATAATTCCTATTCAGACTCTCCACTTAGAACCAACTTAAACTTTATCACACAGCTAATTCTAGTCTGTCTTCTCATAATTCTTTATAACACCACAAGTTATCACTCTAGCAATATCCCTAAACTTAGTAGCACAACACTACATTATGCACTCTCATATACAGACACCACACATTATAATAATATCTGCCCACAATTGTTCAAGAACTACATAACGGACCAGTTCAGAACTAAACACATATGCTCTCATTCTACTCCAAAAAAAAACACAATACTTTCTCACACTCCTCACCAAACTCCAATATCTGTATAACCATTTTAACTCCAGGCTCACTATAAGTGGGGATATCCACCCCAATCCAGGCCCAAATCCATCCTGTCCAACACAAACTGCTCCAACACAAATGTCAGAACATAACACCCCCACATTCTTCATCCCTGGGCAAATCAACAACAGCAGCAAAACCAACCATCTTTTAATGCTAAATATTAATATTAGAAGTATCAAAAATAAAATATCTGAACTCCAGGCCACAATAGCACACTACCCCCCAGACATAGTTGCTTTAACAGAAACCTGGCTAAATAAAAACATAGCTAACTCAGAAGTTCTCCCTACTGGCTACAATATCATTAGACAAGACAGACCACTTTGTAAAGGGGGTGGAACTGCCTTACTGTACAAGTCCAACTTAACTGTACGTCAATTACCAAACTCCTACCCCTTTCCCAATAATTGGGACATACTTATCTCACAACTTCAACTTCACCCTAAAAAGGTCATCACCACAATTGTGATCTATATTCCACTTGGTAATACACCTGCTAGCCTTGAAGACTTCTTATCCTGGTGTTCTTCCACATACTCACAAGAAACCCTTATTCTGGGGGATTTCAACCTAGATTGGCTCATCTGCATATCGGAACCACCAAGTAATCTAATAAATCTCCATGGCTACCAGCAGCTAGTCCAAATTCCAACTAGATGTGATAAAAAATCTAAAAGGGAATCCATCCTTGACTGGGTCCTAACTAACAACCCCACATTGTACCCCCACGCAGGCAGTCTCCCAGGCACCTTAAGTGACCACAACATAATATACTTTATACATAGTAGAACAAGCATATGCAAAACCACTAACTATATATCCACTAGAAACACAAAAAAATTCTCTCCTGAGGTCCTCAATACTTTACTTTGTAACTGTGATTGGACCCCCCCCTAAAAAGCCTCCCACTTGACCAGGCTGTAGCATATTTCAACAAAACATTTCTATAACACCTAGACACTGTCGCTTCATTGTGCAAAATCAAGGTTAGAACCTCTACAAACCCCTGGCTCAGTAAAGAAACCAAACAAATCCTCAAGTCCAGAGACACTGCCTGGCTTTACTATCAAAAAAAACAAAGAAACACAAAGCCTAACTAAGTACCAAGAACTGCACAACCGTGCAAAAAATGCATTAGGCTGGACAAAAAATCCTACTACACAACATTACAAACTAAATACCAACACAACCCACAAAAATTTTGGAAAAATGTAAACCAGCTACTAAAATCCACCCAAAAGGCTACCCCAAACCAACCACCCCTGACACTAAAGTTCCCATCGAAACACAATTCAACTCCCACTTTGTGAACTCAATTCTATCCTTAGTATCACAGGACAGTTCCTTCCTCACTATCCCCCCAACACAAATAACACTAATACAAGCTTTACCCTCAAAACAGTTTCCACCACTTCAATCAAAAGCATGCTCTCCAAACTAAAAACCTCATCAACAGCAGCCGACCTACTCCCCAGCTATTTCTTGAAACTCACAGCAGATGCTATTGCTATCCCAGTCCCCACTCTCATAAACAGATCAATTGTTGAAAACTATGTGCCCAGACTCTGGAAAGTATCCTATGTTACACCCATACAGAAAGGCGGGACCTCCACTGAACTTAATAACTACAGACCCATTGCTTTGCTCTCCCCCCTGGCCAAGATCCTAGAAAAATGCATCCATACCCAGATGCTAAAATATCTCCTAGACACCTAGACAGCAACATCCTGTCACCTACTCAGCATGGTTTTAGACCTGCCCATAGTACCACTACAGCCCTCCTCTACTTCACAGACACAGTAAACCATCTTAAAAATGAAGGTCTGCAGGTGTCAACTCTTTTTTTTGGATATGTCCAAAGCATTTGACACAGTCTCACACCAAATCCTGCTAAACAAACTAAACCAATATCACCTATCAAATTCCACTCTTATCTGGTTCCAAAACTACTTAACTGACAGGTACCAAGCTGTAAAATGGGAAAATTCTCTCTCTCCTCAGCTGCCCATAACTACAGGAGTCCCACAGGGTTCTATCTTAGGACCACTACTATTCACAATCTTCACAAATGACCTCCATACCTCCACACAACATGCATCTATCATTCAGTATGCAGATGACACTACCTTAATCTGTGCTGCACAAAACATTCCCACCCTCCTGCAAACAACTCAACTAGCATTCTCTGACATTGAAAACTACCTTACCAAAGCCCAACTTATCCTCAATTCAAAGAAAACTCAGCTTATGATTATAACCAGTTCTAACAAAAACACTGATAACATTCAATTCACTATCTACTCCACAAATGCTACTCCAATCGCTCCAGTGGCACAGGCTAAGCTATTGGGAATAACCATAGACACCCACCTAAAATTTGATAGTCATCTCAACTTAACTATTAAAAAAGTACATGCCAAACTGGAATCACTCTACCGTATCAAACCATTTCTTACAAACAACACAAGATCAGCAATTGCTCGCTCCCAACTTCTATCCACCCTACTCTATGTATCTCCCGTTATGACTAATCTCAACAAAACTGAACTAAGCAAAATGGAAGCCTGCTATAACAGAATTGCCTGCTTTGCTGCAAATTGCTCATATAGAACTCATCACTGTACTGCTTTGAGACAGCTCCACTGGCTTGAGCTGCCCAACCTCCTAACCTACAATCAGCTCTGCCTCTGTCATTCTATCCATTACCTCCCCAGTAAGTGTCTTGCCCTCAAAAACCTAGTACAACATCACTCAGCCAAAAGGCCTCTTAGATCATCAAGCAAACTACTACTAGAAGTCACCAACAGCTACAATAGCTTTGGAGATGCACTATATAGTAGTTCAGTGGTTAAAAATGGAACTCTGTTCCCACTAGCATTCAAAACACATCATCCAAAGCCTCCTTTAAAGACCTCATCAGGCAACATCTCAAGCAAAGTTGGCAGTGCCATGATTGCTCCCCAGGCTAGTGAAAGCGGATAACATATACATACTAAATCTAGAGCACTTGATAATAGTTTTCAATCTTACTCACAAACACTGGCTGATCTACAATGTATGTACTGTACCTGTGTACTATGTATGTATTCTACCTATGTTACAAATTTCAGCTGTACACCACAAATCTATTAATTACCTTTATTTTTAAATTAATATTTTTTGTTTGTTCTCTCCATTGTAACTGTTGATATGCTGCATACCACTGTAAAAACATGTCTTTTGTGATTTGTGTATGTACTGATCATGTCTAAATAACTAAATGTATCTGTAATTTTTCTATGTGGAGCTTTTCTCCCTGGGCCTCTGCTGACAAAGGGTCTTTTCGGCTCAGTCAGGCAACCGCCCGTTTACAAATGTAAAATAAAATAAATAAAATACCTTATCAGACTCAGACTTACTGGTGGTTCTAAATAAGGGTTGAGTCATCTTTCACTATTTGCAGGAAAGTCCTGATTTTGGGAACTGTGTCTTGTGGGAAGGAGGTGAAAAGCTGCAAATTTCCAAATATTTTAGAAGAAAAAATATCTTCTAATTTTCTTTATGGTGCAATATTGTGAAACATGTTAATATGATATAAAACAGAAGAAAATGCTAAAAATAGTCTGTTTTTATTTTGGCACTAAAGTGCAAATGAGCGCTTTTGCATTGCTTAATTGTATGGTTTGCTTTACAGAAGAGAACTGTTCACAGTTTGAGTATCTCTAAAGGTACCTGTCCCAGTGCCTATGGCCCACAGAAATAATAAAGACAACAGAAAAAAAAATAGTAAAATAAAAAAAGTACACAATTCAATTAATGCATTTAGTGATTAGGTTCCCAGTTTGTTTTATTGTAACTTTAACATACATGTATTCTGTGAATTCTTTACCCCACAAAAAATGTTAAAACTTTAATATTTAAGACTGGTAAAACTACAAGACTGATTTCCTGCAACTGTACACAAACACTACATTTTCCATAGGAAAATTCTTCAAAACCTAGTATGCCAATCAAGTATCACTTATTGCAATTTCACAGCAATCAGCTGATCATTTTGTTCACCGTTTCCTCATTTAATTTTGACTTTGTTTGGGACTACGTAGCAAATTCTTGAATGATATAAGGTACCTAAAGGTGACTTTTAATTGGAAACAATCCAACCTGCTGTTGCAGGCTAACTATGCCAAAAGCTGAAAGGCAGGTGCTGTAGAAAATGTGGAATAAGAGGGTCCCACCCTGAACAGCCTCTGGCTTTGGCATAAATAGGAGTTTCTGTTAACTGTTCAAAGAGCGCTCTTACAAGAGCTGCCCCAAGGGTGTGACATACCACAAGTGCTTTCATTTTGCTGACAGCTTCTGCCTTGCAGATGTTTGTTAACATGTCAGGGTTGTAAAACATCCACACATTTGGCTCTGGGTTGACCACAAGAATTAAACAGGGATTGGAAAACAGGACTGAGTGGTTTAAAATAGCAGTTGTTGAGGCTAAGACAAAGGCTAGACTTATTGTTTTTCATTTTCCACAATTATAAGCATGTCGATATAAATCTCAGCTATAGAGAGCTTTCCTGTCTTATAACTTGGCAATGTTGGTCCGTCAAAATGTTTTCGTTTAGATAATCAAATCTGATCTTTTTAACATAACTAATTTCCAATAAATATACATTTATGCCATAAAATTGTTGATTAAGGTCTAAGTCAATAATTCTTGCTATGTATCTTATAAAAGAAGATATTTTAGAAAAAAAAACGTATATGAGCTGCGAAACAACTTTGTACATCCAAGTGGGGAGGATTTGTTTCCAACAGTGTTTCTTGCATACTCTTTGAACTTAAAAGTTATTTAACTGCTAACATGTTTTATAAAATAACTATTTGAATAGGTTTGTGGGCTTACATGTATTTATTTATTCATTTTTCTTTGATTTGAGCTTAACAGTCTGGTTTGCTGATGCAGATGTCTTATAGGAACCGTATATTCATTTTAAATAATAAATCATAAAAGAAACATAAGGAATATTTATGGAGTAATCATATAGAACAATGGATGTTAGCAGGTAGCTAAATGTTAATTCCAGAGGTTGCATCATGTGCATTACCTTTCAACTTTGGTGCCGTGCAATGTTTTATTATTATTTACTACCTGAAATACTCAGATCTGCCTGCAAGCAAACTTTACCCAAATGCAGGTGTAACTTCAATGGATCAAAGTGATGACCTGTAACACTTAAATGAACAAACAGAAACACAGCAATAATTTTGCAGTGTAACATAAAATACTGTACTGTTTGGTGTACAGATCTGAAATGTCCACCTACTAACTCAGCTAGCTTCCTGAATGGACTGCTGGAGTACATTTAAAATAATAGAAATATTTTAGGGCATCCACCTTTGTAGATACTCAAAACAGAGACTTTCTTAAGTGAAATATGTAATTTTTTTCTGGTTATTCCACACCATCTACCTGCAAATTACTTTTGACTTTTTACTTTAATAAAATGATGATTTACTGCTCCAAAATTTAATTTGCTTTTACTATTGTGTATAATATCACAGTTGCTTCAACTATAGCATCATAGTTTTTTTTAATAACACTTAAAGGAAAGTTATACAATATTTTTATATGGAATTATTAGGTTTATGGTATTGATTTTTTTGCAGCATACAGCTGTCCAAAATCAGAAGTCAGAACGGTCTTTCACAAAGTGGAGCGACAGTTACATTCTACTTTACACACACAACGCTGGCAGCTTTGGCTCTTGCTCTTGTTTTTCGCTATGCCAGCAATGGGCCTTGCATGTTTGCTGATGCTAACCAGTTTAGCACTTCATTAGGTGATCAACATACAGTACAATGGTCATTTGTTTACCTTTGCCTCCTCGTTGACATCCCACATGAACGACAATGCATTGTATGCCACCTCCTCCACATCACTCACGACATTGAACCGTTCTTTGTAATCTGCTACAAAAAAAGCAAAAGAAATAAAACACAACACGATACATCACTAGAAAAAATTGCAACACAACAAGATATATTACTAGAAAAAATTTTAACGCAACGTGATACATCACTAGAAAAAATTTTAACGCAACGTGATACATCACTAGAAAAAATGCGTACATGTGTTTGTGTGTGTATGCAGAAGGGTAATGCGTGGAGTTGAGTGTACATAAACAAGGTTGGGCTTGAACTGCTAGGTGAAAGGAAAGAACATGACTACATAAAAAGAGTATTATCTGTAAGGCATTTTATAGTGTTAAGAAATGGGCCTCTGATAAACGTCATCCTGTTGCCTAGATTCCCTCATTATCTATCTACCTCCATAGTATAAGATTCTCCGCAAGTTATTTACCAAGAATTCTTGATCTACCACCAAAGTGAGTCAATTCTGTAAAGTAGGATTATCTGATCCCTGAATAAGTAAAGCATGAATTTTAATTACTAGTAATTCACTTAAAATGTCAAATGGCAAGCTTAATCTTAAACTGATTCCGGAAAGAACTCATCTCATGAGTGCCTCAATTACCACCTTTAGTCAAATTGGCCATAATCTTGGAAAGAAATTAGAGATAGTCAGATTTTTTTGGGTCTATATTAGTTCGCCGAAATGTATCTTCAGCAAACATCTATTCATCGACACGTATTCTACGAAAATCACTTCCACGATTCTTTGAATTTTCCATGGGCAATGAAACAATTGCCCCATGGCACAATGGAACCCACAAGTAACTAAATCAAACCCACACAAGTAGGGGGCTGTGCCCCCCCCCCTCACTCCCCTAACTATATATACCAACGCTGAGATTGCACTACAATGGAGGAAAACGCAAAGTTGTGTAGTTGGCCAACTACTTTATTGCCTTTGGAAAATAGCAAATTGTGGAAATGATTTTTGCTGAATGCATTTCGATGAATAAGTGTTCGCTGAAGATAGGTTTAATCAAACTAATATAGACACAACTTTTTTTTTGTTTTTGACTTTCCCCTCTAATTCCTGTTAACTAATGATAGAGTAGTTATGAATGCCTGCTTTAAGAGGTGACTAAGGATTGTTAACCTGTATAACTGACATACAGTCAGTGTACAAAGGGAGGTTGTGAAAGTCATATTTAACTGAGTAGGATATTGTTTAGTTATACCTTCTGAGAAGGACAGTTTTAACCTACAGCAGTGGTCACAATGGATAATTACACATCGGTGCCTTGTACTGTACATATAGTATTAAAGGAAAGTGTGTGTCACCATAAACTACACTGTTTTAGTGGGTAGGATGAAAAGAAGAGAAAATTGTAGATGCTGGGAATACATCCATTCATGCATACATACACATATGCCTGTATTTATTTTGAGATTTAGACAAATAACCAAACTGACATTTCACTGACACATACAAAATGCTATTAAAAAAATATTACAAGCTAGAGACACTTTATAGACACAAATATTTTTTGGATCCCAATACCAAAAAGACTCTTGCAAATACCTACCTTATCCCCTCTTTACTCTATTCTGCTCACATTTTTACTAATCTATAATCTATACAACTAATTCAAAACCAAACTCCAGTCTTGTTTTTATAAAATTAATAAATTTGCTACAGGCTCATCATACCACTCCCACCACTGCAATTCTTTCAAAGAGCTAAACTAGCTAGAATTCCCCCACTATCTTGACTACCTTCACTAACTTTCTATTGCACAAAAAATAATATACAAACCCGATAGCTGTCCTGCATTAAAATCTATTCTGCATACACACATTCCCACCAGAAACCTCTGTTCTGTCTATTGACTAGATGTATGTAAGCCACAGAAAACAGCTGGCCTGTGTCTTTACTCTTATCCAATAGCTAAGCTCTGGAACAACCTACCGAACAACATCACCACTATAGAAAATACCAAAAGGTTCAAGTTGACGCTAAAAAAAACTACCTTGACAACACATGAATCTGCTTCGGCTCTGCAACAAACATCTAATCCCATTTTTCATATGTTTCTGGTGTCACTCGCCTCACCTTTACACCCCACCCTTTTAACCTACTTACAACTTTTTTCTCTTCTCTCATCCCACCTATATCTTTCCTCTCCTTCTATATCCCTTTCCACTTCTTTTTTTTTCACTTAAATTTCTTAATATAGCAGATCTAACGTCACCCCATAACCGAACCTAACTTTTAACTTTCACTTTTACTTCTATCCTTTTTACTCCTTTCCCTTGCATTAATATTGCTAATCACTAAATCCTTTCATCTCTAGAACATCAAAAGTTTTTCTTTTTCCAACAAAAAAAAAATGCAAAATTAATATGTACATTATCGATCTACTATTGTACCTTATGTATCTATTCAATTTCTGTCATAACTTTACATCATAGGTTTAAATGTTATTCAAATTAAATGTACTGTTCTATTATTGTCAATTTTAAATTATTGTGGAGCTTTTCTCCCTGGGCCACTGCTGCAAATGGGTCTTTGACCCAGACGGACTTTCCAGTTACCAAATATAAACAAATAAATAAATAAACTGCTTTTTTTATGTAACGCTCACCAGTTACTGTATGTTTTAAGTGCCTAATAACTGAACTGATCATGCTGTTGTAACTGTAAGCCTGAACGTAGAGTGCTACAATCTTGAGAGAGGAGAGGGTTCAATAAGCATTTGTTTGTCCTCATTTTTATCTGTTTCTGGGCGACTGTGTTTATTCAACTGTAACTGCTGCCCCACTCTGGGTTTAGAACCTAAACTGCTGGTTAATCTGTTAACATCTAATGTACATGCAGTAACTGCATTGTGAGTGCTGCCCTACTCTGTGTTTAAATGCAATTAGTTGGTAGATGTTGCCCTGCTCTGTGTTTAAATGCAATTAGTTGGTAGATGTTGCCCTGCTCTGTGTTTAAATGCAATTAGTTGGTAGATGTTGCCCTGCTCTGTGTTTAAATGCAATTAGTTGGTAGATGTTGCCCTGCTCTGTGTTTAAATGCAATTAGTTGGTAGATGTTGCCCTGCTCTGTGTTTAAATGCAGTTAGTTGGTAGATGTTTCTATGCATTATTGATTGTTTTCTAGATTACTATGATACACTGGCTCTAGCCCAGATTTGTGCTGCTGTACTGTATTACCTATCTGCTCCAGATTAATTAATTTTATTACCCCTATCCTCCCCTATAGTCTTCTCTTACTCTATAGTTCCTGCAAACATACACCCTCACTTCACACCACCCCTAGGCTACCCATTACTGCACAAACCACACTACCTACCTGCAGTCTTTCCCTCTCAGAAGCTATTACTTCTCTTTATTTCAATAGTACTAATGATCTCTTTTTGTTCCTTTTATAGTTTGCTTTTACTATGTTTACACTACCCCAGATGTCCTACTTTGTTCTACATAGTATCCTGGCTTCCCCTCCTGAAACAGCAATCTCAAGGGATCCTGCAGTGCTTTCGGAAACTACTCTGCTTCCCACCAAGAGCCAGAATATAAAAGAGTGTATGTTCCAAATGTGTACTTATCCCACTTACGTGTTGTTTTTGATCCTGCGTGCACTAGCCAGCAGCCCAACACAGACCTAGGCTCCCTTTTGATCCACAAGCTCCATCCCATCCTACCCCTCTGAGTGCTGTGCCTAACCCGGTAATTACTCAGTGTGATCAACAGGTGGGAGCATCCACCCTCTAATACATTTCTCACGTCTCATTTATAAACATAGAACTTTTCAGTTAACCTTCACCTGCCCTGTTCTACCTGAATATCTACCTCTATACCCCTGTGAATTCTCTGTTTCTTCCTACCCATACACACTGTGCCCTGTGCCTATCCCCTGCATCTCCTTACCTTCATGTTTCTACTCCCGCCCTCACTAATTGTTTTTTTTAGCCCACATCTCCTTCCTTCTTCTTGGCTCCTTTGAAATCTAAAAGAATTAAAAGCAACACTGTCCCCTGACCAACTAAAGACACATTAGCAGTCATGCACCTCCATGATAAAGCCTTGAAACACCACTATAAAAATAAAACCCTAGTCACCCTTAACGAATACAAAAGCCTCCACAACAGAGTTAAGAAGCTCATCACTTCAGATCAGAAATCCTACCATACCACACTCCAAAATAACCATAAGACGACCCCTAGAAAATTCTGGTAAAGTATCTCGACTCTCTTTAACCCAGACAAAAAAAGAGAACCCTTGCCCTGTCCACAATGCTTCTGATATCAACTTAGCCTCCCAATTTAACAACTTCTTCATTGACTCCATAACCAGACAGACATCATCCTTCTCAAAAAACCCTTCTTACTCAGCCACACCTTCCACTATCTCCTCCTCCTCAGATACATCCACTTCCCACCTTCCTCACTTCTCTCTAAAACCCACCCCAGTATCAACTATAAAAAACTCATTCAGAAGTTAAAACCATGCTCCAATGCCCCCGACAATATTCCTTCATTCTTCCTAAATACAGCTGCATATGCCATTGCCTTCCCCATCTGTATTCTTATAAACCGGTCAATCCAAGAAGGCTATGTACCTCAATTCTGGAAAAAAGCCTACATTATTCCCCTCCGCAAAGGAGGAAACAATAATAACATCCCCAATTTTAGACCTATCGCCATCTTACCTCCCATCTCTGAACTACTGGAAAAGTGTATCCACCTACAACTACTACCCTACCTCATTTACAATCACCTACTAACTCCCACACAACATGGATTCAGGCCTGGTCACTGTACTACTACCGCATTACTCTCCTTCCTTGAAACTGTGAATAAAGCCCATGACTCTGGCTGTATTGTATCCACCCTCCTTCTAGACCTTTCTAAGGCTTTCAATACCATCTCTCACACCCTTCTCCTATCCAGACTCTCTAATCTAAATCTATCACCCCCTTCTTATCAACTAGTTTACCAGTTACCTTTCCAACAGGCAACAAGCAGTCAAATGGAAGAAAGCCATTTCCCCATTCCTCAACACTCCCACTGGTTTACCCCAGGGTTCTATTATAGGTCCCCTATTATTCAATATTTTCATAAATGACTTCCACTACGCCATCCCTAAAGCACAAATCGTCCTATATGCAGATGATTCAACAATTATCTGTTCTGCTAACTCCACTCTCACCCTCATAAAATTAACCCAAGATGCCTTCTCATCCACTGAACAATGGATGTTAGATAACCACCTGGCACTTGCATCAAAAACCAAACTCATGATATTTACCCCTTCCAAAACCACAACTATCAACATAAATTCATTCTCCTTAAGCAGTCATTATAACACTTTGCTTGAGATAGTATCCAATGCAAAACTGTTAGGGGTTATCATCGGCAACAAGCTCAAATTTGATAACCATATACATACAAATATTTAAAAAACAGAACAGAAACTTGGTATGTTCTACCGCCACATTCGCTGCCTTACTCCATCTACTCAATTCCTTCTCGCTACCACATATCTCATCCTTTCTCTCCTTTATGGTGCCCCACTCCTAACCAACCTACAATCTTCTATTAAAACAAAACTCTCTTCCTGCTACAACAAAATTGCCAAATTCACCACTGGACCCAGATCCTCCACTCATCACAGAGAGATGCCCAACTACCTGATCTACTCTAATTTTCAGTCCCTCTCTCTCTGTCCCTCCCTTGCCCCAACCTTTACAATGCAACTACCTAACAGACTCCTAAGAACCAATGCTCAGAATCTGATTAAACTTCACAATCCTGCCCTATCCAATTCTGAAAATAACTTATCCAATATTACCTTCTCCATTATTTTCCACAACATGAAAGTAGACTTAAGGGTATATATGACTCTGGAAGACAGGTTTAATAGTGTATGTCTCCAGTCTTGAAGAATCTTCCCATATTTATATGACCTAGTGAATAATAGATATAATGGTAGTATTAGTTCTTGCTGAAGTGTTCTCAGGTCATTGTTACTAATTTCGTGTCCTCCCTGTGCTTTGTTTGGATCCAGTTTGCTCAGTTCTTTTTCAGTTTGAATCCAGTTTGCACAGTTCTTTTTCATTATAACCTAATTTGATTCCAGTATCCGAGGTTACCTGGATGTCACTAGGACAACTTATCACCCCTTTTGTGGAGCCAAACTGTTTTGCATAAGATTTTGTAAAAATATCTACAATTTGTTGTGTCTGAGAATAAATTTTAGAATCTGCACACAGTTTATCAATTTGTACGTCTTTACTCCTCCTGCATCTTTTATATCTATAAAAAGGTTTCCAATTATGCTCAATTTCTTTTTAGACATTTTCTTCAAATTTTTCTTGGTCTTGTCTCACACTATGCTTAATCTGTTTGTCCAGCTTGTTTATTTCAGTTTTCAAGGTTGTAGTTCGAACTCTTCTATTTCTTATATTTTTTGTTTCTCATCTTAATCAGGTATCTTGTTCTTATGGAAATATATCCCACTGACAATGTATGCCTAGATCCTGATGTTAAATTTTTTTTTTTTGGATTTTTTGCACTCAATTTCTCTTTCAAAACTTTTCACATTCCATTTGCAGTTTTTCAACTGAACACCTCATTCCAGTTAGTTTTACATAGTGACTGTTTTACTTCTGTACAATCCTTAATTAATCTTTTGTGCATTGATTTAGATTTCAGTTTGGCAGCATTATCTAGCAACAAGTTAACCTTTATAACCCCATGATCACTGCACATCAATGGTGCTAAATCTTGACTTAAAGTAACAGTAATTTCTTTAGGAACACAAACAATGTCTAGTATGTTCCATCCCCTGGTAGTTTTCTTTTTTACAATCTGAAGCAATTGTTGTTCCTGACTATACATTGTAAATAATTTCCTTACTAATGTTGTTGAATCAATATTATTCCAATCTGTTTCTGGTAAATTTGAGTCTACTCTTCCCTCCTGTGTGTCATGCAAGAAATGTACGATTTCTTCTAGGTCATCAGCACTTGACTTTGGTGGTCGATATACTCCAACAATCGTTATATGTTCCAGGGTTGTCTTTATTTTCACAGTTACAGAGTCTATAGTATTAGTGTTATCACTGAACATGTAATATTCACAGGTCTCATAACTATCTATCCAGGGGTGGTTCTCTTATGATCTAACCTGTTTCCCTCTCATGTTGTAAAGTGGTAAAGCCTAGGTCTGCAAACAGTGTGCAAGTGGAGTATCATCCTGCCTCTGCAGCAGCTCAGCCAAGCCTACCTTCCACCCTTGGACCAAGCCCTTCCCTTTTCAAATGATGTCCCTGGCCTTTACTGACAATTACTGTAGAGAGACACCCATGCTCCACCCACCCCCTTGGATAGGCATGGACATCCCTTCGCCTACCACTCCATCAGTCGCCCAAGCCATGAATCAAACTAGGGTTGTGTGGTCTATAGTCAGGTCTTTATGCCTCTATGCCACCAGAGTGGGGACAATATTTAGAAGCTGCTACCCAATGAATTTTTCTGCATCTTTCCTGACCAAACACATGAAGAACTGATTTTGTTTGCTTTTCTTTTTTTTTTAATGGGTTAAGGTAAAACTTGACTTCATTGTTGACAAAACAGAGGAAATTATTTTTGCTTTTATTTATTTGTTCAAATGAATTATTATGAAAAATAACATATTCTATAGTTTCTAAGATTTCCCCCCCAAAAAAGAAGAAATAATATTTTATATGCAGTGGAAACTCTGGTACATGCTAGCCCACTAAAGTAGAAGCAACTGTAAATTACAGTTTTGCATCAAGTGTGAGATAAGTTGTTAGTAAAGGGCAAGAAATTACTTCTCAACTAAATTTCTCTCTATAGCTTTGCAGTGCTACAAAAGTACCTTGACGACTTTCCCTGATTAATTGGAACATGTTATTGAACAGATAAGTAAAAAAAAAGTTTGCTAAGAAGTGAATTTTGAAAACACATTTTCTTACCGAAAGAAGTCTGTACCTGATTTACTTTGTTTAAAACTACAGTGACTCCAGTTTTGGTTGGCATACTCTGCAATCTGCAAGTGACAGACAGAAAGATCCAGAATGATCATTAGTTTCAAGGTCATCAGAGTCACTGACGACGTTATACATGTGTTGTGGGCAGGGATATAAAAAAGGGAGCAGAGCCATTGCACAGAATTTCATATGTGTAGTGATCTCTTAAGGACAGGTTTCACAGTTAAATTCTTCTCCAGGCATCTTCACTGAATTTCTCTGTATCAAATAGCAAAACAGACGTAAATGTGAAATTGACTCTAAAGTAAATCATTGTAATGAGCAACTCTTGCCTGTCTTGTCAGCCTTGTCCCTCTGTATGAGACATTCTGTTCACTATATATGTGAAACAATGACATCTATTGAACAACACAAGTCTTACTAATTGACGCACACATAATTATACCTAGACAGTGTATGTGCTTGCTCGTGTAACAAAAAAGTTAGCAAAGAATAAATAAAGATCATTATGTTCAGTAATTCTGCCACTCCACTTTTTCAAAGAAAAGAATTGCTTCAACTAAATTTTGCTCTGATGAAAACTGAAAATGACAGAAGTCAAAGCCTGTCTGCATGCTGTCCACATTCCATAGATATGAAGTATTGAAATTAAAATGAAAAATGCTTCCGTATAACATACCCATGTCAATGACTCGTTGCTTAGCGGTGGGCTGACGAGAATGCCAGTGTCTCCAACATTTCAGTTGCATTTCTGCATTTTTATCATTATCAAAAACAGCCATAATAACACTCTGTATGAAAACAAAAAGGACGCATTCGATTTAGAAAACCTACAACAAACCATTTCATCATTTTTTCACTACTCGTACACAATATATTTCTAATACAAAAATAATAAGAATCTAATCTAAGTTTACAAAACAATATCTAGGAGCCAAAGGGGTCTAAACCGTCAGTACTGTAACTGCATGATTAAGTAATGAGGAGTGTGTTGGCATGTCCTACAGTGTACACAGTTTTTTTTGTTTGACAGTCACTAGAAAACAAGATGATTATTAGATGAATACTCAGACAAAGAATACCTGCTGCTGACAGGATGGGAGGCATGTGGGGGATACAGATGACTGACAGGAGTGCATGGGAATTCAGGAAAATCAGACAAAAGGGTAGGCAGACAGGATGGACACATCACTAGCAGGAGTAAAAGGGGAAGCAGGCAGTACACACACACACACACACACACACACACACACACACGCACACACACACACACACACACACACACACACACACACATCACTGGTATGAGGAAAGGGGAAGGCAGACGAGACACACGTGTCACTGGCAGGAGGAAATGGGGAGACAGACAGGGCACAAATGTCAGTGATGTGAGAAAAAGAGAAGGCAGATGAGACAGACGTGTTACTGGCAGGAGGAATGGAGGCAACAGGCAGGGTATAAACATCACTGATATGAGGACAGGGGAAGGCAGACAAGACACATGTCACTGGCAGGAGGAATGGGGGTGACAGACAGGCATAAACATCAGTGATGTAAGGAAAAGGGAAAGCATGTAAGACACGTATCACTGACAGGAGGAAATGGGGAGACAGACAGGCATAAACATCAGTGATGTGAGGAAAGAGGAAGGCAGGCAACACAGGTATCACTGACAGGAGGAAATGGGGAGACAGACAGGCATAAACATCAGTGATGTGAGGAAAGAGGAAGGCAGGCAAGACAGGTATCACTGACAGGAGGAACTGGGGAGACAGACAGGCATAAACATCAGTGATGTGAGGAAAGAGGAAGGCAGGCAAGACAGGTATCACTGACAGGAGGAAATGGGGAGACAGACAGGCATAAACATCAGTGATGTGAGGAAAGATGAAGGCAGGCAAGACAGGTATCACTGACAGGAGGAAATGGGGAGACAGACAGGCATAATCATCAGTGATGTGAGGAAAGAGGAAGGCAGGCAAGACACGTATCACTGACAGGAGGAAATGGGGAGACAGACAGGCATAAACATCAGTGATGTGAGGAAAGATGAAGGCAGACATGACAGGTATCACTGACAGGAGGAAATGGGGAGACAGACAGGCATAAACATCAGTGATGTGAGGAAAGATGAAGGCAGACATGACACGTATCACTGACAGGAGGAAACTGAGAGACAGACAGGGCAAAACCGTCACTGATATGAGGAAAGAGGAAGGCAGGCAAGACAGGTACCACTGACAGGAGGAAAGGGTGGTGAACGCAGACCACACAAATCACTGACAGGAAGAATGTCAGGGTGGGAACCAGACCCATATCAGTGACAGGAAGGATACAAAGACTCATAGAAGACATGGACTACTGAAGGGGTAGAGATGTGAACACGGGACACAGAAGTGAGAGTATCAAACATGTAAAGCATGTAGGGGCAGAACTGCTGCCAGGAAGCATGAAGCTCAAATGTATCACCCATGTTGCTCTTGTTTGCTGAGTACATGTAATGATATTGCCATACCTTTGTGTGCACTGCAAGAATACTTCTGTCTTTACCTCCCCCAGTGTATATTTTTTTCTAAAAAACAATACTATAATAGTGGAAATGAAAAGTACTGATTTTTACCAATACACGATGAAAAAGACAGAAAAGGTCAGATAGACCACATCTACAAATGATTTTTTTTAAAGAAATGTACCCCAGAATATTTATTTCCTGAAATGAACTAAGCTGTTAGTTGTACAAATACTGCATGTAGTTTGGGTGTGTTAAACCATGGCAAAGTTTGCTGACAAAACCAGAAGAACAGTTTAATGTCTTTACCTTTACTTTGGATGATGAGAGGTCTAAACACTTATCGGTGCCACTCATTCGCAGGGTGATGGGATAGAACTGACCCTTATTTAGATATGCCATGGGTGAGTCTGAAGGCTTGGTTGGTACGGCTTTGGGGGATCCCAGTATGTATTCAAAGTCACTTTAACAGAAGAAAGTATGCAATTAATGTCAAGTGATGCGCATAACACCTGTGCCATAACATCACCTCTGGTAAACATTTGTATACATGAATTTACATGCATGCACACATGTACAATTACATAAATGGAAACACTGTATAGACATAAAATTCTACACCTGAGAATACACGTCATACTCTTACAAAATATGTAACTGACTTATTTTACTTAACTCAGAAGGGACAATTACATAAATGGAAACACTGTATAGACATAAAATTCTACACCTGAGAATACACGTCACACTCTTACAAAATATGTAACTGACTTATTTTACTTAACTCAGAAGGTATGAATGGGAAATCATTATTTTCTTATGTGATGATATTTTCTGGTGGCTTGTATTCATTATTTCAGTTAGCATGGCAGAAACTTCTTAAAAACGATTACAGTCTAAGTAGGGAAATTTAAATGAACACCATGAATTGTGTATGATCATCTGATCTTTTATCCTTTCATGTAAGTTATATTATTTTTTGATATCTGAGAACCTCCACTCATGGCTGATAGCCACTTTAGATAAAACTTGTTCTTTAATAATTCTTTGAATTCTATTAACCACTTACTACACATGATTACAGAATTTGCTTCAGCATGGCGTGACTTCTGCCAAACCCCAAACAAATTATACTGTATGAATATGGATATCTCTTGTAACACTTTTACAAGCACAGAAAGACAGCCTGCATTTCTCCTACATAAACATTACACCAAATATATAAACAAAATAATAAATAACACTGTATGCGTTAGAAGGGAGAAAAATAAGAGACATGTTTTCATATCCAACTCAACTATATATGGGTTTGTAAAATCTAGATTTAACCAGAAACACTCAGGTGTCGATAATCAGTGAATTACTAAACTACTAAATGGGGCACCCCTTCTTTTCTCTTTTCATCTGTAACCTTTTGTTAATTTAATTCTATTTGCAGGAGGAAGATCTGTTCGTCATTTTTACTGCTTTATTTCATTTAAGTCAGGTGTTTTATATGGGTCTATATTAAATCACCGAATGCTTAAAAAAGCGAACGGTGATTAATCAACCCTATGTAAGTGAAAGGTTACAATGTCGAAGTGTCAGAATAGCGTTTTTTTTTTCCAAGGGAAAAAAAATATCTGTTCAAAAAAAAAATCAATTTCAAAAATGTGCCCCCACACACCCCCTACTTAAATATACCAACTCCGAGACTGCACTATAGTGCCGAAAATGCCAAAGTACCGAAGTGGCCAAGCAAATTCTTTCCCAGGGAAAGAATTTGCTTAACAGCCGCTTTGAAATTTTGCGTTTTCAGCCTAAGTTCGACCAAGACGCATTCGAAAGAATGCGTCTTCGGTCTTCTAATATAGACCCGTTTTATATATCATATATCCCAATGCAGTGCAAAGTGATGAGTCTTTATATAGCATACTTGTTTTGTGAGTGTCGTGGACAGTTCACTGTGACAGTGGTCGACTTTGCGATGATACTGTTGATTTCACTGTGGTCATGCTTGTGCAGCTGTGATGTTAATATATTTAAAGATGATGTGCAGTTGCCTGCATGTATCTGAAACACATTCACTGTCTGAAGCACCTGTGGCATCCAGCTACCTCCTTATAGTTTTCTGAATATTAGAAAATAAGTATTTCTGCAAGTTTTTACTCTCTTTTAAAAAGACAGCCATTACCCATGACCTCATAGTATGCTACACATGTCATCATGTCTTGCTTAATGATGATGTGAGTTCAGGGTTTCCTGCTTCTCTGGTTGGGTGGGACACAAAATGAAAAAAAAGATATTACATAAAAAAATAATATAATGCTGGCAGATTGCCACTTGAAAATATGAAATAGTTAACAATTCCACAAAGCTGTGTTCCTTAAGTGTTCTCAAAGTGGCCTTTCATCACTTTAGGATCATGATGTGTTGCTACAGTACTGTAAGGAAAGAACAATACATTGGGGTAATTAAAAGGTGCACCCATTTTCCCTTTATAAATCACTAGAGTCCTTAACAGGGGAAATGGGTTTGTCAGTGTACAGTTGTGCCATCAGCCTAAACAGGAAATGACAATCAGCATTTTCACAGGTGGAAGCTTTCCTGTATCATCGTCTGTACCCAAATGCATGTTTCAATCACAGCTGCAACTCACATAGGGTGACAGCATTGCTAGCAACAGCGACATAATTTAGAAAATGTATTTTCACATAAAATCATTATTTTATGTCAAAACTAGGATTAAACTAGCCCCTATCCATCTGTGAACATTGTTAAAACATCAAAATCTGAATGCAGTAGCTGCATTCAGTTTTATCAAGGTGGATATGATCTTTATGCTGGGGGATTGGAGGACATAGTCCCCTGTGTAAAGCACTTTTAATTAGTAAGCATGTTTATACTCTGCTTTTAGGCAGGCGAGTTATTCTGGGTTGATTAAGTGTTTTAAGTTCTGATAATATTAGATACGTTCAGCTTTATTACCGCTGTGTGCGCATGTGCATGCGCGTATGTGTGTGTCTGTGTGTGTGTGTTTAGGCATTTGTTTACAGATTTATTAATTGCAAAAAAGAAACTAAAAAGGTTTTATTTTGTGTTCAGTAGTACTGCAATGTCTGCGAGGGGTAGTGTTGTTGGCAGGTTGGGTTCATGATATGGTAGGTAGACTATTGCTAAAGTTCATTATTGATGATCAAGTTATATACATTAATAAAATATGTCTGCATAAAAAAAGAAAGCAATATAATACCAAAGGCAAGGAAACCTGCAATTCTTTCAAGTCTCTCCTACTGTGTCAAAAAATCTCCATCTATAGACCACATTGGAAAAGGCTTTATGTCACTCCCAGTTAACACTAGGACAACCTGCTCTGTACAACCTTACTAGGCCCCTGTACTTCTTATCATAACAGATCCATAAACAATACTTGGTTAAATGACCTGTTCAGAGTCACATGAATGGAAGTTGGGATTACAAGGAATGAAATTCAGGTCTATAGAATAAAGTTTGTTTCCATCTGAGAGGTTTAAGGCTCTGTGATAAAAAGCTAGGAAACATTCCAGCTACTCTATGACAGATTTACACATAATTTTCAAGAAGGAGAAAATCGCCACAAAACTAATTGGTAGATGCAATATTCTCCATCTGTGGTCCTGTGGGTCATTTGAAGAAACTACTCAGCTAGACATTTTTCTAAATGCAAGAAATAAAGCTGCGTAACTCACAAATAAACCTGGAGCTCATGGTTAGCAAGATACCTTGGCTAATAACTGTAATAGTACAATGAATATTACTTCCTGTCTTCCTGTTGGGAAAAAGATAGAGCCAAGTGGGCTACCTTGAGAAAACTTTTGTGCAGAGTACCCATGACTAAGATATAATAGTGTCAAGCATACCTATTATTTCTTCTAGTTTTACAATGATGTTATACGGCTTGGAAAGAACTCTTAAGACTTCTTGCATATAATGTATCTTTTTATCTCTCTCTGTATATATATATATATATATATATATATATATATATATATATATATATATATAATATTAGATATAGATAAACATATGTTTCTATTTGTCTATATATATATATATATATATATATATATATATATAGATATATATATAGATATAGATATGTATATACGCATGTGTATATATATATATATATAATGTACACACATCATTAGTTGCAACAACACCTTAATTCTGCACTTACATCTTAAATTGTAGAGTACTCAGTTTATAGTTTAATACTTTGACAAATACTGGTAATGAGAACCTTGAGGCCTTCTCCCGGATGTCAAGGCTCAAGGATCTCTAGCCAAATATGAAGAGACTGATTCTGCTAAGAATTTTGAGGAATGAAATCAGGCATAAATCCTCAAATTATAATTTGGTACATTATCATTGAAGTCCTTAGGAAAGCTGTAATAAACTATTTTCAAAAGGAAAATGCATAAAAAGTGAACTAGGTATATTAAAGGTATATCAAATTGTTCAAAAATTAAATCACATTACTCTGTATTTGTGTTTTCAGTGAAAAGTAATGTAAAGGAACTATATAAAATGACATAGAAGATTCTGGCCAGGTCACATGATGCCGATGTCTTGTTTGAACAGCAACTTGCTGGCATTCCCATCTCCACAAGAAGTGTTTAACTCTGGAAACACAAAGGCATTTCTAACTAAGAGAGAGAAAGAACGAGAGTGAGAGAGAGAGAGAGACAGAGAGAGAGAGAGACAAGAGAGAGAGAGACAAGAGAGAGAGAGAGAGACAGAGAGAGAGAGAGAGACAGAGAGAGAGAGACAGAGAGAGAGAGAGAGACAGAGAGAGAGAGAGACAGAGAGAGAGAGAGAAGTCTGTTAGTTAAAGGCATCACTGTTTAGCCCGCTAGAAAACATCACTGGATTGAGAGATCAGGCTGTATTATACTGCCTGAAGGGACTCTGAGATTCTATTTTGGAAATAAAAGCAAGATAGCTGCCTTGCTTTGGGGTATAGTCTGTCAGGCTGCATTGAAAAAGAGGGCATGTCAGGTTACTGTGCTGCTTTGTGGTGGGGCATACTTCTCAGCTTCTTAGCATAAGAAAGCTGGACAAGGACAAAAATAATGGGGGGGGGGGCAAAGGCCAAAAATAGGGACATATTTTAAATATTGCTCTTATAAACATAAAAAGTTGCTAGAATAATAGGTTTTACTTTGGCATGCATTTTCTGTTGGATATGAAGTCTGAAACTGAAATGGCTGTCATTATTTAGTCACCTCAGTCCTCAATGATTTTCCAGAAAACCACACATTTCATGTGAAACAGACCAAAAATATGAGACAAAAATCTGGACATTCTGCAAAAATCTGGACTGCTGAGAGGTATAGGTGGGGGAGTCACTATATCAGTCTGTAGAACACGAGTATTTCATACATCTTAATATAGCTGGGGCATCTTTCTTGAGGTCAAATCCTTGTTGCACCCCTCTACACAGTTACTCTTTCCATATTTATTACTTTATGTTCTGTCAACACTATATCAGTTAATGCAAACAGTACAGAACAAATGGCTAAAATGATTCCTAAAAATATAAATACTAAAATCCTTATTTCTTTTTCCATTTTAATTTGATATTCACATCTTTCTCCCTCTCATTTTATTAACCTCAGAATTCTTAGCACCATATTTTACTACTGAGAATGTCCAATAGCAAGTCTAAAATATTTATGGACATTTCCTGCAAAAACTTACTTGTGTTGTAATTTGTGTTACCCAACACAAGTGTTGTAATATACACAAGTAGTTGTAACATTTTATGTTTCATAATTAGAATTGCTGTTGATGTTTAATCTTCCTAGTTAGATAGTTACAGCTTTATATACTATTTCATAATGCTACTTTAATAAAGTGCTGGACATCTGTACTCCTACATGTTAACTACTTTACGACTGACTCCAGCAGACTGACGAAACCAGACTTATTATTCAGAATGATAGATTATGTCACACATAGTATTTTCAATTATTTAATCCACCTAAAATGCGCAGCTGCTGACGTTTGTACCTCTTTGTTTTGGAAGTGGCTGCTGAGTTACATTTGTAGATTGTCTTTTTGTTATGAATATTCAGAATTTAAAAGAAATCAATACTTACACATTTTTTTAAATTAATTGACTTTATGTCTTATTTTTGTACCTGCCAGCTTGATATGTAGTATTTCTGGCCCATAAAGGAATTCATTTGTTCTCCTATGCTGTGAAATGTAGCTCCCTCACATAATTTTCTGGGGATTTCTTCCATTATAGGGGTGTTTTCCAGCCAGCTAAGCAGTAATGCTTGTAAGTAACTTATTTAACAGTCTCTGTCTTTCTCTAGTTATAATTTCCAAATCAGGATTTCCTGTGGTTTTAATTTAAATTTTAGAAATGCCTTCATGTATTTTGAAGACCACACTCAGTACCAAAGTACAGGAGACATGAATCAAGTACCAGATGGTAATCAATTGTAGCTGATGAGACATTTTACAAATATCCCTAAAGTTCTTCCTGCATGTAAGATATATTTTGCATTCAAGTTCCTGCCCCACTCTGTACTCTCAGTACTGTTTTGCAACATGTTGTATTCATACACTCTCAGCCAGTATACTTTGTGTGCCTGGGACAGTCCTTCTGGTTTGCACCAGGGGAGCTACTGCAGATAAAAACCTTATTACTCCAATCCCAAAAATAGGGGAGCTGACCATGACCTACTTATTCCCAGCATTTTGTCCAGATATTTAGGAAATGGTATAAGGCTAAAACTATAGTGTTACAGAACTGTGTCATAGATAGGTCACAACATTAGGATGGCATAGTGGTGCAGCGGTAGCATCGTTGCCTTACATCAAGAGGTTCTCCAGTTCGATTCTTGGCTGGGGTGCCTTCTGTGTGGAGTCTGCATGTCTTCCCTGCTTTCATGTGGGTTTCCACCAGGTGCTCTGGTTTCCTCCCACAATTCAAAGACATGCATCTGAAGTGTTTCTCCTCAGGCCTCTGCTGAAAATTGACTTCGTTGCAAGTCAGACTTTCCTGGTAAACAAATGTCAAATAAAATAAATTAATGTTAATATCATCAATATGTATTGTAATTTTAAAATTACTTCTCAAATAGTTTGAGGTTAAGTGAGGATAATATACGAGTGTCAGATACTAAGTGAGGATCCTATACAAGTGTCAGATACTAAGCGAGGATCATATACGAGTGTCAAATACTGCGGTGACATTATAGGGCACATATACACCAATGAGTGCCAGAATGATACCTTAAATTATTAAAAATTATAATATTTAGTCAAAATTGCTATCCCTTAGTAGGCATACAAGAGGATTCTAACCTGAATGTCGTTACATGCATATAAAATGCTATGCATAAAAATAAGGTTTCTACATTGTAGAGAAACCATAAATAAAAAGATCCTACAGCTGTACAAAAGCAAATTCAAAACAAGTTAAAAGTAAGAAAGACAAGTTACCCATAAATTAAAATGTTATTCTGTACTTTGCACATCTTTGCAGAACAGCCCTGCTTGTTTAAATGTAAATATCCAATGGCTTACGCAGCAAATGTGGGGCCTATTTTATTAGTTGGTAGTATAAATAATTTGTCAACATATATAAAGCACTCACTGCCATAGCATACCTGATATTTGAAGAAGGATAATCACCCGTACAAGAAGAGACAGCCGATGTTCGAAGAATGTCATTGAACAACTAAAAAAATTAACAAGAAAAAAATCAGCAAGTTAGACATTGCAAACTGTGTATGCTATAGACTTATCAACAACACTTTAGTGCAGTTTAGAGTCACATTTGGGGAGGGGACATATTTGATCTTGTGGTCTTATAATTTCCATTATATGATCATGTGAGAAATTACTTAGGTATGGTTTAACTTTTTCCACATACAAAAATATGTAATGTGTGCTCTACTATGTTAAGTTATGGACATATTAACTCAGGAGGCTATCACCTGAGATAAATGTGCATACAAACACACACACACACACACACACACACACACACACACACACACACACACACACACATACAGACACACACATACACACACACACACACATATACACAGACAGATACATACAAACACAGGCATATACATACACACGCACTCAAATGTAGCTAGTAAAGGATGAATTGCACATCTGCCAAGGAGAAAGGTGTCAGGGGTCTTGAAAAGCAGTACTTGAGTTCATTTTCTGAATGCTGATACTGGATTTGAGGTCAGGTCTGAAACACTTCAGCAATCTGTGTGAAAGTGTATGCAGTACCAGCAATCAGAAATAAATGCTGACACTGGCTGTGCTTGCTTTAGTACTCAGTGATCTGTATGTGTGCCATTGAGCTGTGTCGACCTTCTTGTTGCCTTTGTAGTAAGCAACGTGTATGTAAAGAAGAAGGACTTTTTTTTTGTCCATACACATGAACATAAGTTCTGGAGGGTGTCAGAAATGGTACTAGGTTCCAGGATATCTAGCAATGATTCTGATAGCTATACATGTACATAGCTGGCCTTAGGCAGAGGCCAACTAAGTGGCCACCTAGGGCCCCACTTTAGCAGATGTGCTTTTTCAGTACTCTGGATGGTGTAGTTAGACCAAGATGGGGGCACCAGGTGGTATTGGGGGGTGCTGTGGAGACCTTTTGCCTTGAGCACCAGTTGACCAAAGGCCGCTTTGTATATGTATATAAAAATGAGAGAGAGAGAGACAGACAGACAGACAGACAGAGAGGGAAATAGGTAAGTGCATTTATGGTGATAGAATGCACCCACTTTATGAGAATAAAATGAGTAATTTCTAGAATGCAAGTATCAAAGAGGGAGCTCAAGGAGGTAAACCAAGCCAGGAACAATTGATCCAGCTTGAAATATAAAACCAGATGCCACTCAAGAAAAAAGGAGATTGTACAAAATACAAGCTTTCACACAAAAGTGCTTCTTCAGGTATTAGAAATGTGCTGACCTTGGCTAATTATACTATGTTGGGTGTCATAATGAGAATATGCCGATGGATACACCGGGGTTAAACAGGATAACGTACTGTATATAAAGTAGCCATCCCAATGGAAACTGATGATATAAGTATAATATTTTGTAATCAGCAATAATGACACACCATAACCTTCCTAATTAAAAAGTTCATCCATTTTGACTCCATCTTATGAAATTGCATATGGACTGGCATATTTTACCATATGCAATACCCATTTAGGATGGAGCATAGTTTGCACACATCTAGAAAAAGACTTATCATCCTGTTTTAAAGGAAAGGTGATAGTCAATGGCTGTTTCTTTTCTCACGCATAAACACACCACCTCTTTAGCTGTATATCCTATATAGCTGATTGAATATCACTAAAGCTGCATTACTGTTGTTGTCTTTAAAGTGCTACAATGTGTAGACAGTCATTCCTCCATTGCACTTTTTTGTAATTTTGTTTTAATTCAGGTCCACACAACTGAACTATGATGTTTGACTTCCTTGTCTGTCTTAAAGCAATCTCACTCATATTTATAATGCCTATTATTGCATATTTGCTATATTATGTCTAATTTCTAAGCCCCCATGAAAATAGAGTACTAGATACTGTGGTGTTAAATATCTCATCATACCTTTGTGCCTGTCACTGATGTCTGAAGATATCAGCTATTTTTCTTAGTCTCGGCAAATAGTACTTCCAATGACTTAAAAGCCCACTTTTTCTTAGGTTTCAACATATGTATGAATTCTGTCAATTCCTTCAAGGGACATATGTAGACATCCTGCAGCCCTTATTGCTATAGCATGTGGTCACCATAACTAACACCTTGGTAATACTACTGATGCCCTGAAGGAATCGATTTTTTCCTTTTAAACTGCACAACCTGAATTTGGCACACAAATGAATAAACCATAAATGACTCAGCAGTAGTTTTACAAAACTCACATTCTAGCTGATCGCTTCTTCTCAAGGTTCAAAAGTAGCAAGGCGAGAGCTGTATTAATACTTCACCTTCTGCAAGAAATGCACAATTCATGTAAAACATATCGTGCAAGTAGAATATCGGTGACTTTATTCTGTGTGCCATAATCACTCTACATTCTGGCACTAATCTCATTTACTAAACTTCATTACATGTACTAAAAGGCAAATAATACAGATAAACATTCTTTAAGCTTTTAGTTATCATTTGTTAACTCAGTGGGAAAGTCTCTTTCCAGCCAAGCCATGATCACAAGGGCAGGGGTCAATAAAACATATATGGACAGTTTAGTTAGTAGAAACAATGAACCAGTATGTTTTTATTAGGTGGGAGAAGCTAGAATGCAAAGAGAAATCTCACAGAATATGTGGCAAGGACATGCTAATCTTTACAAAGATGATGAGATGGGGTTCGAGACCATGCCTCAAACCATGGAACTGTAAAGCAGAGACGATCCTTATGAGCCAAGGGTATTACTCGGCTATGCAAAAATATTTTGCTTATCAATGTATACAATAATGGCAATAATAATAATAAATACAGAAAACTCTTTGCAAAAAAAAGAAAAAAAAAATTGGGTGCAGCATATTCAGTTGTGTAATATTTTCAGTGAAGGCCAAGAAAGAGGTATATAAAATACAAATTATAAACCACGCTGAATACAACTGTCCATATAAAGTATAATGAATGTAAATGTACACAGAAAACACACTGTGTGATACATTAAGCATTCATGTAAGTATTTATTTATCATTAACTAACTCAACTATGTATTTATGTATGTATGCACGTATGCATTTGTCAGTTTAAGTGGCATAGATAAACGTACAAAATGGAGCGACCAGTGTTGACCAAAACCACTAGTACAAAATATACACTGTCAGCTGTCAGGAAATCTCAGAAAGGTTTTCTTGTGTAGTTGAACACAAATAGCAGCAACCAAAGAATTCAGCAATAAAATCTACTTTAATATTAAAACAGGCAAACCACTGGATTGAGCGCTTTCATCCCCTGACCGGGGATTTCATCAGAATCAACACTCATTTCATTTGAACCTATTTATACACACATAAAATGACATCACAAATTAATTAATTAGTGATAAATGACAGTAAAAACACTTCTAGTAATAAACTCATGTGCAAAAAAAAAAAACATATATAAAAATGTTAGACCTAAAAAGTTTTTTATCTTATTAATTTAATCAGCATGTCTATGACTATGTCAGTCATTAAATTTAATTTAGTGAAATGTAGCTTTGTGAACCAAGATGGGTTTAAGGGAAATTGTTTCATTTAAGCCTGGGCTGTGACAGGCTTGTAACATGATCTGCCATTTTGTTTCTCTTGCTTCTATGTAACTTCTATTGTCACCTCCTCTAGGGTTGGGCAATACTTTTTCTAAAATAGCAAATGTAAAACCATAAAAACTGGTGCATCCTTCTGAATATTTAAAAGTGCATTAGTGGTGTTGTGTGTGGAAATTTGATAAATGTGTTCATAAATCCTGTCCCTCAAGCATCTCTCAGTCTTTCCAACGTAGAACGCAGGACAGGATTTACACACTGCCAAATACACAACCCCTTTTGTCTGGCAATTTCCTTTGCCAAACCAAGCTTTGGATTTTTAAAGTATTATGTAGTGTTATATTAACCTTATCACAAATGTATCTGCATTGGGAACATGTCCCACACCTTGTGGTACCTTGTTTGAGGTTACCATAACCTCTAGACTTTCCCTCAAACAATGTTTTTGAAGTTTATACCTGTTTTATAAACAAATATGGGCTTAGGTCCTGCTATGGGCCACAGGGATGGATTACTTTTCAAAATGACCCAGTTCTTTTCTACCATATTAATAACTTCATTTGCCCTAGTCCAATATGGACAACCATGGCTCTTTCATAACTATTATTTTCTGCATTCTCTCCTACTGTAACTGTATTGTGAGATGTAAAAGGAATCCCTAGGACGGGTTTATATCTCTTTTCCCACTCTTTAAGAACATATTCCAGGTTTTCCTTAAATAAATTATTTGGGTAACCCCTTTCTAAAAACATATTGGCTACCTTATTTAATTCTTCTTTCACATCTTCTTCCTGGGAAGTCGTTCTGTGTACATGGATGAATTGCCCTTTGATGATACTTTTCTTTTGGTGTTGTGGATGGTTACTAGAATATTTGAGGTAGGAGTTGCTGAAAGTGGGTTTCCTATACATTTTTGAATTAAACCCTGTTTTTCCTTTTTCTATGCATGTATCCAAATAATTGATACTTTGGCTACTACTAGTGTGGATAAATCCCAGAAAACTAGATGTTTGATTTAAATAATCAACAAATTCTTTGACCCTAGTAGCTGTGCCAGACCAAAGCACAAAGATATCGTCCAAGAAATGGACATAAAGTTTGATATCTTTATAAAACTCACTCTTAAATACCTTATGGTTCTCCCATTCCAGCAAAACTAAATTAGCGTATATAGGGGCGCATGACGCACCCATAGCAACTCCTCTTCTTTGTTTAAAGTATTCACCCTCGAACAAAATAAAATTATAATCAAGGACAATTCTCATAAAGTCAAGGATTAATTCTATCCTATCATTGTCGAAAGTTGTATTTCTCCTAATACTATTTTCAAACATCTCCATGCCTTTCTCCCTGGGAATGGAGGTGAACAAGTCGACAACATCTATGGTCAAAAATATAATCTTGTCATCCCATAGATTACTAGAAATTCTTCCTAGGAAATCCCAAGAATCCTTCAGTAAATGTTGAGCATTGTTCACTACTTGCTTCAGCCATTTGTCAATAACAACATCAAAGGGGTATGTTTTCAAACCTCTCCCTGAAACAATTGGTCTTAAACTAAGGTTTTCTATACCCTTGTGGGTTTTTGGGATCCCAAAAATAGTTGCCACAGTCGGATCCTTAACTTTTAAAAAGCTATAAATGCTGAGCACAATTCTCTCATCCAATAAATATTCCTCTAAAAAGTGGTCTATATGACTATACCCAATGTTCACTTCATTAAGAGATGTATGGGCAGAAGCAGTGGTGTCATTCAACAATTCAAAAATGTCCTGTAAATATTGCATTTTACCGAAAATGACCATACCACCTCCCTTGTCGGGATGCGTAATTCTAATTGCATCATTATTAACTATCTGATCCAAAATTTCCTTTTCTTTATTTTCCAAATTGTCTAACCTGTATGTATTATGCTCATTTCCTCAAGCTATCTAACCTGTATGACTTATGCTCATTTTCCCAAGTTATCTAACCTGTATGTCTTATGTTAATTTTCCCAAATTTAATGACTGACATAGTCATAGATATGCTGATTAAATTAATAAGATAAAAAAACTTTTTAGGTCTACTATTTTTATATATGATTTTTTACACATGAGTTTATTG
The DNA here is from genome assembly GCF_019279795.1 of Protopterus annectens. Taxonomy (NCBI): domain Eukaryota; kingdom Metazoa; phylum Chordata; order Ceratodontiformes; family Protopteridae; genus Protopterus; species Protopterus annectens. Next base: position 1,565,130,992 of record NC_056726.1, read on the forward strand.
GTAGAAGTGTTTTTACTGTTATTTATTACTAATTAATTACGTTGTGATGTCATTTTATGTGTGTATAAATAGGTTCAAATAAAATGAGTGTTGATTCTGATGAAATCCTTGGTCAGGGGTGAAAGCACTCAATCCGGTGGTTTTCCTGTTTTAATATTAAAGTGGATTTTATTGCAGAATTCTTTGGTTGCTGCTATTTGTGTTCGACTACACAAGAAAACCTTTTTGAGATTTCCTGACTGTTAAGTGGCATAGATCCCTGATCCAGATGGACCATATTCAGTCCAGGCCGGGGTACATGCGTATACATAGATACCTGATTCAGCTTGACCATATTTAGTCCAGTCTGGGATAAATAAATGATATACTGAAAAAAAAATGAATTTAATTATAACAAAATATTGATAAAAACGTAGCTAACATAATAATAATCATAATATAAAGTGTGTATCAGACTTGTACACATGGCAATGTATCTTGAAATCAGTCCACTGTAGTTGGTTAATAAATCTAAATAAATAAATACATAAATAAATAAACAAATAAATAAAACATAAAATGTATTACAGAAACAATACTGCAGAACAAATACATAACACAAATGACATAAAATATATTAAATAATAAAAAATAGGATTTGTAAGAAATGTAACACAATCTATATTCAGTATTGGTGCATTTCTAAAGAAAATGTTGAGACAGGTAACTACAAAAAAAGACTAGGAGGTAAAGAGTAATAGTCAATGAATCAACTACATTCTGAAAAGTAGCAGTGAAGGAAAAAAGGAACAAAAGACAATAGCAGTTAACCATAATTTTTGGAAATGACTAAAAATGTTATTAGGGGGACCATTTTTACTCACTTATACACACACACACACACACACACACACACACACACACACACACACACACACACACACACACACACACACACACTCATGTGTGAATCATATGTGGATGCATTTTTTTGCTGATAGTGTGTTTGGTCAGCATCTGTAAACAAGTGGTTGACAGGTGTGAGGTATAGCACAATTCATAGTCCCATTCCCAGATTTAGTGCAATCTTGAGTTAGTATATATAATGAGCAGGGTTGTGGGAGGGCATAGGGGTGTTAGCCCTTGCAAAAAAAGTGTTTCTTATTTTTTATTATTATTTTTTTAATTTTGTTTTAAATTTTGCATGTACCAAGGTTGTTTCTCAGCACATAAATAGTAGCATGCTGAAATGTATGTTGCTGATGTATTGTGTTCTGCACTTGAACCGGCAGCATTTTCTTTGACGACACAAGCAAGCACAATCATTACAAACACACACATGTTATACAAAACACACACACTCTCACATGCACATTTACTTCAGCAATCATATTGAAGAAATGAGTGACTCACTTTAAGGTTCATAGGTTAGTACTAGGCTAACTGCCTTTGCGGGCCATTTTAAGCCTAGCCATTTATCCCATCTGAGATTCAAACCCTGGACCTTGTGTTTGTAAGGTGATCACCTTAACCATTATGTCAACCTCCCACCCCTTTAAATAAGGGAACGGTTTGACCTTAGTTGCATAACATAAAGAGAACCAATTAACATGTATCTGAAATTAGTGATAGTAAATAATTCAGAATAACAAAGACAAATTTAGCCATTGGTAAAGCGGCAACAGTACCTACAAATTAAATCAGAGAAGCTGAATATAAATGTACCCACAGTCTCTTTGGCAGTTACATATAATTACTATTCAGATAATGAACTATAATCTCAACAAATTACAGTGTACATGTCCACTTTCAAAACTTGTTCAACTGACTGCTCATAGTAGCAGAAACAATGCCTAACAATCTGTTGCCTTGTAAATTAATAACCATCTTAGTTAAATGCCCCAGGCAAACAAATACATCTCATGACTGTTAACTGTCCATGAAAAGCTGACTGACTGAAACTTACAAATGTACTCTTTCATATATGTAACTCCATATGTAGTTGATGGGTTCCTATCAGTTCATCGAAACTTCAGCGGTTCGAACACCATATGTTCGAACTGTGAAGTTCGAAAACTGATTATCACGCAGCCGCAGAACACTGAATTCTTTCCCTGGAAAAGAATTCGGTGGGCCGTTTCTGTGGCTTCGCAATTTTCAGCACTGTGGTGGAAAGTTATGAGTCGGGTTCAGGTAAGTGTGCGATTGTGTGGACGTTAGGGTTAGGGTGCGGGTTAGGTGAGTTAGGGTTAGGGTGCGGGAGAGGTGGGTGTGCAATAGTGACAGAATTTAGGGTTAGGACGGCATAGGTGAGTTACGGTTAGGGCACGGGTCAGGTGAGTGTGCGATAGTGATGGATCTTAGGGTTAGGGTTTGGGTTAAGGTAAGTGGATAGATAGTAGTGTATGTTCAGTTTAGTGTAGGTTTAGATGTAGGATTTTAAGTGTATGTGTGTGTGGATTGCTTTTTTTTTGGTGTGCTTGTGTTGTGTGTGTGTTTCTTGGAGCAGCAATTTTTTTCCCTGGGAAAAAATCGCTGTTCTAAGCCTTCAATGGTTTTGCACTTTGAGGTCAGAAGTTCGAACATATGGTGTTCGTACTTCTGCCATTTCAATGAAGTGATATAGACCCGTAGTTGATAAGCATCACAACAGAACTTCAGTAAAGTGACCAAGACAAACAGAATTTTAATGATTATTAACAACAAAGACACTTGACATCGGCGCATTTCTGCACTGAAGTTTGAGCAATGATGTATGCTTAGCTATTGCCTGCACTCATTTATTTGTTAACCATGCTTGTGGGGGTTACCACAGGATCATTTTCATAACCAGGGCCATTTATTTATTTAAGATTTGTTTACTGGGAAAGTCCGACTGGACACAGGTCATTTTTTAGCAAAGGCCCAGGAAGAAAAGCTCCATGAGTAAGACTAAATTTTGATACACGCATTACAATAATAAATAAAGTATAAAGTAAACCAAATGTAGTATACATAAGAAAATACAAATGTGTTACATCTTGACAACAAAAACTAGGCTTTGAACATAGCTAGTACTAGTTGTAAAGTATGAATTATGTTAAGATAAAGTTAAGACAGATCGGTAGGAATAAAGGATTAAACACCAGGGAAGACGTTGGATATGGTTGGGGTATACTGTGATGTATCAGAACACTCATGAGGGGTTAGTACAGGAACATAGCCACTTATTGTTTAGATAAGCTTTAAGTGATGGCTTAAAATGGTTAGTTGATAAGACTGAGAGAATGGATTTAGGAAGGAAGTTCCATATATGAGATATACAGTTGGAAAATCCGAAAATGGGCTCTTTTAGGCCCAGTGGACTTTCCTGGTAAACAAATGTAATAAAATAAAGATTCTCCTGCAGTGTTGTTGGCCTTGGAGATGGTGAATAAGTTCTTACTGTTAGAATGAAGTGGTCTGCTGAAACTGTAAGGATGGATGAGCTTTTATAGTGCAGGGGTTCTGTTTGGTTGTGTTACAATTTTAGAGAATTAGAGAGAGTTAGTTGTAAAGAATAATGTTGGAAAGCTCAAGCCAGTCTAGTATCCTTAAAGCTGTACAATGACGTGTTCGATATGGGCAGTCAGATGCAAAATTAGCAATTTTATTATAACATGCTTCTAGTTTACATAAGTCAGTTTTCCTTAGATTAGTTAAAATTGGAGAGACATACAGTAGAATGGAGAGCAGATAGGTTTGTGCTAATGTAATTTTGGCCACTGTGGTCAGAAACTTTTTCTGCCTATATAGACTTTCTAGTTTCTTATGGACTTTTTTAAAGTTAGGGAGACATGCAAGTCAAATTTTAGGTTATTGTCTATTTCCACTCCTAGAAGCTTTGTATGGGTTGTCAGGGAGGTGACAGTGTTGTCTTTGGCTATTATATTAAACGGTGGGCATGAGATAGATGTCTTGTTAGGTTGAAAGAGTAATAATTTAGTTTTGTTTGGATCCAGGATTAGATGGGCAGAGATAAACTTATATAATAAATAACTTTAATAAAGTAAAATATAGAATTTAGGTTGTGCAGGGAGGAAACATCACTGTTTTTATTTAAAACAAAATCCAAATTGAGAGGATTAGAGTATGCATCAAACTCACCTTCCGTACCAAGGCTTTATGTGGGATCTGTGAGAAGGGCTCAGTACTAAGCCTGATATCGATAATTAGGTTCTGTTCTTATAATCTGAACCTCAGGTTTTATCTTCCACATACTGTCTTAGACCTCACCTGTGAAATTATGTTCATATCACAGTATCTTGAAGGGTTGTCTATCCAATATCATATAACTTACTAAACTCTTAGCTACTAAGTCATATTTTTTCCTGTTGCTTTTTTTTTTGTTTTGGCTAGCTATTCTATTTTCTGTTTTATTTTGACCGTTTGTTATTCCTTAGATATTGCTGGCACTCACTACAGTGTGACATCATTAGTACATTATCAGATTTTTGATCATCTAGAATGTTTTGTTACCAGTTAGATGAGAAGATTTTTCTACATAATAGTATGTGACATTCTGAAACACTAAAACAAGAGAATGACCCAGACTTTAAATAATTTATTTCACAGCAATGCACACAGAAAAATACATTATCTAATCCTGAGATAATTATCTATTACATTTGGGCAAAGGTGCAGCCATATATTTCTTATTTAAAATATAATTATTTATGTCCTGTGATATTATATCCCCACAACTTTATTTTTTTCTTTTTTATTTTATGTATGAAAAATAAATGTTGATGGTGATTCTGAATCCCTGAACTATTTTGATAAAACTTCAGTGATTTAGACTAATATTGTTTACAGCCCATAATAATATACTTGTATTTTTAACATTTAAGTGATACAAATATTTAATTGGAAGCCCTGAATTCAAAGGCATTATACTAGAAAACAGAATAGCAGGTCAACAAAGTGGTAGATGTAAGTGGTAGCCAAAAAGCAGAAATGAGGTTTGGCTACAAACCAATTTGTCCAGGAACATCTTCAAAAAGGAGTTAGATAACTATATTAGTGTGAATTAAGAAGGTGGGGGGTATGAACAGGTTAAATGGAAGGATAGATGACTGGGACAAAATGAGGTAAGGGTAGGGAGGGACTTAAGGGGTTTAGGCAAGTGTAGCTGGGTAAGGAATCACATTTTGGCATGAACTTGCTACCCACAATCCCTCCCTCTTTTTGGTGGATTGATGGGGATTGTGGGTATTTTATTAGTCCAGGTAGGGCAGAGAAGAAGGACAGGCTTGCTGCCTTCTGTCCCCCCCCCCCCGGTGTTTGGATGTTTCATTTCAATAAGTTGGGAGAGAAAAGTGAACAGCTGGATGCTGTTTGATAAATAAGCAAGTGGAGGTAAGGACGTTGCTTATTTGATTGCAGGTGTAATTCAATAAATGGTATAGGAACTGAGTTGTTGGACGTTGCTTCATAAGTAATGTGAGTAGAGCTATGGACGCAGCTTACGGGGTCAGGCTAAGTAAGGTCACATTACGCTGTCCTGACTTAATTAGTTGGATGTGTAATTTAATAAATGGGATATGAAGTGAATTGTTGGATGCTGCTTCAAAAGTAAAGTAAGTGAGTGGAGGTATGGATGTCACTTATTAGGTCAGGATGAATAAGGTCACACTGCCCTGATTAGCATTTCATGGCTGGTTGTGCTGTGAATAAAATAAACAATACTACGTTCATTTGTAATTAATAAATATTGGTTATCAAAGTTATGTTATGAAAATTTAATAAAGGTCGTCAAATCAAATATCATTTGGTGTAATGTGTTTATTGAAGTGGACCGGGATAAGTAATATTTTGTTTTTTTCTCATATTTGTTGTTATAACCCACTATTTTTTGTACATTATGAAACACCACAAATCTTGTGAGTCCCTTCTTAAGGACTACAGTGTACATACCTTGTAAATATGCTTGTCTCATTAGTGTTTTGTTTTATCTGTGTTAACATTCAATTTTTTGTAGTGTATGCATTTTTGCTCATGTCCGTTGTTGTACCCTACCAGTTTTGTATATTTGTATATCATAAACACTGTGAATCTTGTGAGTCCCTTTATGAAGACTACATTGTACATACTTTGTATATATGCTTCTCTCATAAGTGCTTTGTTTATAGGTTCATAAGTTCATAGGTTGGTACTAGGCTATCGGCCCTAGGGCCTATACAAGCCTAGCCATAACAATTCCCTGGATATTTCTTCCCACAATATTTAATTCCCTTGACCCCTGTCTAGCAGGGTGACTGACTTGATCCCCGGGGTGAATTTCCTATCTCCCATCCAATCGTCAAGGTCCCTTTTGAAGAGGGCCAAGGAGGTGCTCTGCTTGACATGTATAGGTTCATAGGTTCATAGGTTAGTACTAAGCTAATTGCCCTTGTGAGCCATTTTAAGCCTAGCCAATTATCCCTTGTGAGACTCATACCCTGCTCCTAGTGTTTGTAAGGCAAACACCTTGACCATTAGGCCACCCTCCCAACCCCCTGCATATGGGGAGTCTCTGGGTCAGGAACCTATCCCTCCAGCATGTTTTGTTCATTGTGATGACAAGGTTTAGATCCCTGGAGCATGTGGCTCTGAGTGATTGGGATTTCTTTAAATGGAGCATGTCCAACAGCTCAGGGTTTGACATGGCCTTGTATGTTAAGCAGAGATCACCTTTGAGTAGACAATATGCCACAGAGTACAGCTGGAGTTTTTTTAGACGGTCAGCATATGGCATCTGCTTTAGGCCTGTGATTCTTTTTGTAAGGTATTTCTGCAGCCTTTCCAGCTGTTGCAGATGTCTTGTGAGGTACATACCAAATGGGGTGTTGTACTCTATAATGGGTCTAATGAGGGCTGAGTACAGTGGGACAATGACCTCTTTTTTCTGGATGAAAAGCCCTTAGTGATAAGGTGTGAGACATAGAAGGATTTCCTGACTGTTGTGGTGATGTGGTTATCGAAGGTGAGACCACTGTCCACCTGTGTCCCTAAGTCTCTCATCACACTTTCGGTAATTCATGGGTATATGTTTTTTCCAAAAGGGGATAACTATACATTTCTTGGCATTAAGCTTAAGCCCATGGCTCTGGCATCAAGCATCTGTTTCTGTAAGACCCTTTTGTAGAATATCCACATCATTTGGGGATTAAGTAATGGCTCACAGTTTGCAGTCATCTGCGAGCTTTGTTAGCCAGAGTTACTTAGTGTTCACCTGTACTTCAGAGAAGTAGATGCCAAATAAGACTGGTCCCAGGACTGAACCCTGAGGTACTCCACTTGTCACTTTTCTGGATCTGGATTTGGAGTCGGCTACTTTTACTGTCAGTAAGCTAGTTGGGAACCCATTGAGTGACGTAGGGTTTACGCCCAGCTTAGTAAGTTTATCTATGATTCCAGAGTGAGGGATGGTGTCAAAGGCCTTGGCGAGGTCCAGATAGGCTGTGTGGACCGACTTACCCTCGTCCACAGCTCTGGAGACTGATTCGAACAAGTCAGTCATGTTCAGTAGACAAGATCGGCTCTTTACGAATGCAAACTGGGTGGGGTCCAGCATTTGAAGGTTGCCAGTGTCTTTGTTTATAAGTTCCATGATAATGCGTTCCATGCCCTTGCAGATCATGCTCGTCAGACTATGTAACTATCTATGTAACTTGAGCTTTTCTTCCTGGGCCTCTGTGAAAATGGACATGTAGTCAGTCGAACTATCCTGCTCAACAAATGTAAAATAAATAAATAAAATTGTACTGATGTTTGACCTCTGTTGATGAGTATTTGTTAGAACTGTAAGGTGATGACTTCATTTTTTTAAGGTTCAAGCTACACCCACTGAAAGTTAAAGGTACACACTTAAAAGAGCTGTACTAGAGACAATAAACAGTAAAAAGATACCAATGTTTAATTTCAGTTCTTAGCTGGGACTAGAACTCACAGACTTCTGAGTCAGAGATGAAACTGTTAACAGTTCTTTCATACTGATACCCATAATATGTTAATAAAAACATGGCAAAATTGCTAGAAAAATATTTTCACTTTAAGTAGAGGTACAGAAGTATGTTACCTGAACAAAGGCTTACAGTCACCTTATAACACCTTTTAAAAGGTATTTGCATCATCAGTTGCCTACTCTGTGACTTATAATTTATAGAATATTTCTGGAAGTCTTATTTGCTATGTAACATTTATATCTATCACTTGAAGATGGTCATACACATGGTTAGGGTCTATCTATAACAGATAAAATCCAAACATTACCAGTCACATACCATCAAAATGAAATGCTTGTAAGATACCTTATCAGTTAAACTACACATTTAATAAATAATGTACACCAGCATTTTATATGCTTGCTAGTTCAAAGTGTAATGTTCCCATGCACCTTGACATGAGTTTCAGAAGTGAGAAGTCTGCTGCTGCTACTTATTGTATGTGAGGAATATTGCAAAAAAAAAAAAAACAGTAATATAAGATATGCAATGAAAGGGATCACATCATTTCACTTAGCATGTGCATGAGAACCTTCAAAAACTACATTCATGAGACTAAAATGTTAGCTGCAATAAAATGCTGTTATTTGGCTTGTTCATATGGGATGTTGCTCTTCATGAAAACATATGTAATTCCCCAAGATACCTTGCAGTGGTGGATTAATGCAGCCCCCCCCCCCCCAGAGAAAATTGCAGTATTGATAAATATACCCAAAACTAACAATGCTTTCTGTTTGCAGCTAAGAGGCAGGGAAAAATATAAACTGAATTTCATAGCAGAAATCCAAATGTTATTCCTATGTAGCAAAACATTAATAAGAGTTTTGATATATTTCATTATACATATCTGTAAAATGTGTTAATGAACTCTTGCCATTGAGATTTTCTGCATATATTTAATAAAACATATAAATAATTTAACCATTTTAGCAAGTATCTGAAAAGTCTCACCTCTTGTGGTTCCTCTTTAAAAGTGCTATCTGGATTCCATCTCTCTTGTTGAGGCTGTAAGTCTATAGACTCAAAAAGAGCATTTAGAGGGTTTTTGTCATAAATCCCACATGATGTTGGTATAAAGTCATCATGATTTGTGTCCATTTTAATAGAACTATGAAGCAATGGAGACTTGTTGACTCCTGTCAATGAATCCTGAGTAATTAGGTGTGTTCGTTTGGTGAGTTCTTGATACTCTTGGGGCATGGTAGTACCATCACTAAAAGGTTTTACAAGATGGATTGATCCCTCATGGGCTGAGTGAGTTGAAATGTCTGTTATGTCATTTCCACTTGAACTGTAATGCCTAAAAACAATGAACAATGAACATGCTTTATTATATTAGAAAAGAAATTTCAGAGGTAATGTCATCAGATCATATCTGTTAATATAGTCCACTTGCAGAAGACAGTTTAGTTTTATTTGCCTTATTTAATAACACACACACACACACATACACACACACACACACACACACACACACACACACACACACACACACACACACACACACACACACACACACACACACACACATCTCAATATAATTGCTGTACTGTTTGAAGTTAAGGATTTTTTTACCTTGAAATGAAGAATAGGCTAGTTTTTGAAAAATATTCTTCTTAATTTAGTAGAAATTTGATTAGGCTTATTATTAGCTATAATATGTCTCCAAATAGATTTAAAACTAATACTTGTAGCCTTTGGTTACTTTAATGTGAGAAATAATTTTAGCTGTATCTGACCACCTCTGAAGGACAAAGGAATGTTGATTTTTTAAGTTAATTTTTTTCTCATTTAGAAAATTATAATCCAGTAGAAGATTACAAATAATAATATTACAATTAATAAAAACAATTGCACCCATAAAATATGTTAAAGTTTTCTGCAGCATACAAACTGAAACAATTCAATACAAAAACTAAAAAGGCCTAAACATTTAAAACATAACATAAACAAAATAGTTTAAAGTACACTTTCTACTGAAAAAAAGCAACTTGTAAATTTAGTGCACTTTATGTCATAATTGCAAAGATAAGTACACAGAAATAGTTGACTGGGTTCTATAATTAATTGAATGACCATTATACTATTTTATGATTGTTTCTAGATCTTTCTATTATCATTATTTTTTTTTTCAAAACAGGTTTATTGTTTTAACATATAAGAGAAATATCATAACAATTTATACAAGTAATTAAAATAGGTATTATTATAATATTCAACAAAACAACTAAAGTATTTACAAAGACATCCACTACAATCAGATCAATTAATTAAACTAAAATACCATGCTATTGAAATTAAAATTTTTTTAACAAATTTTGTAAATTATCCCATACAATGTAATAAGATGTTTTTCTATTTGTTCTTGTCCTAATTGTGTTTATTTCCATATGGCACACTATATTCATAACATTTTTAAATTCATTGAACGAAGGAGGTGTATCTGAAATCCAATTTCTAGTTATCATTTTCCTAGCCACTGCTAGAATAGACCATAACAAGGGAAGCTTAACCTTTTTAACACTTTGAGGTACAGGAGTGTTGATCTATTATCATTATTGACCTTCATGCCTTACCCTTTACAATGCTTACATATGCTAAATATATGTTTTGTACATTTATAAAACATTGGACATGATTCTGATAATGTAATTTTATAGGGATAAGAACATCTAATCCTTAGCTGAAGCCTAACAAATACTGTTTAAGATTATTTATATTTTATAAACATACATCTTTATTAGTATTGTATGAACACTGACAAAGTAGGTTTAACAGATATACCACAAACAAAAACTTGATTTAAAAACAGAAAATATTAGACATTCTTACTTTTTTGTTACTGGAACAGTTGGAAGATGCCTCTTATCTTTTGGCACCTGAAAAAAAATATGTTTAATGTTAAATGTGTTTGCCTGCAATCATTCAATCATATTACAAGTCAAATTGGTACTAATTATACAACTCCCTGTATTGCTGCTATCTTTGTGAATGCTGGGCTCATCTTTCCATCTGCAAAAATATTAAAATATGCTACAGTAATATCCGAAGTGCAGTATAGGTGAGTTGAATGATGATTAACTGTATGATTAAATATAATGTGGAAGCACTATTTACTGCTAAACACATTCCATTGTTATCTTTTTTTTTTCAGAATTTGAGACCTATTGTTAACTTATTTATCAACATATCATTATTAAACAAACATATAATTCATGTTAGAGTGCGTGTATATGTGCATATGTGTATGTGAGAGAGAGAGAGTACATGTGTGTTCATGTATGTATGTGTTTTCACAAATGTATATGTACACAAACATGCAGGTCTATAACTACATACATATATATGTTAGAATGTAGCACAGTATATTAGAAGATTGCAGTAGAAATCATATTTTAATAATTTTTGAAGTACACACTTGTAATGTCTTGAAGTTAAAATGAGGAAGTTTTGGTCTGATGAAATTTGGCAAGTATATCAATCCAGCCATCTACAACCCCTTTTTCCCCAATTTTGCATATGGATTTGGGGTGTCACTTCAACAGTGACAATCATAGAGAGCCAAGGTTTACACTTTTAGTGGCTAGTCCTGCCGTGGTACTTCATCCATACCACACATTCACATGCAAACTCACAGCTTTGGTCAAATTTAGAGTATCCAGTCCACATATTGCACATCTTTGAAGTGTGGGAGGAAACCAGAGCATGCAGAGGAAACCCACACAAACATAGGGAGGAACATGCAGATTCTGCACAGAAGGTGCCACAGCTGATAATTGAACCTGAGAACCTCTTGCTGTGAGGCAACAATGCTATTTACTGTGTCACTGTGCTGCGCTATGCCAAATATATAGCCCTACTTTTTTTTTGACAAATGTGCCTTTTAGTTGGCAGTTTTGAATATTATGACATATGATGTGAGACATAACCATCCTTTCCTTTGTTAAGTGGCAAAAAATTGATATTCTCATAAAGATATCTACCGATAGAGGCTTGTGTTTACCCAGCATGCTATGAAGAGGGCATTTATAGTGAAGTGGAACAGCTGCTTGGATGGACTATAGAGCATCAGGGTTGCTCAGTCATTATATTTCCCACCGTATAACTCCAAAACTCAGTTTAGAATTTGTGGTTACTGCCTGCATTTGGTCAGCATGTGCTCGTCTTAAGTGCATTTTTCTGGATACTCAGTTACCTTCTCACCTCCCTAAAACTTCCTGGTTGGGTAGTTTATCTAATATCTCTCAGTTTATACACAGACACACAAACACACACACGTGTGTGTGTGTATATAATCATATAATTTTCATTTATCCCTTAACTCAGGGCTAAAAGGAATCCACAGTAAATACATTAATTTATCTCATTAATAAAAAAAATTAAGTAAAACATAAATTGTTTTATAAACTTGCTCACAAATTCGGAGTCTTAAATAAGTTTTAATTTTAGTTTTAAAATATTGTAGTTACCATATGTAAATGTACTAGGCAGACTCTTTCCCAGACATCGTACTGTTGAATTGTGACATTATATGTCAGCAATCATGATATGCACAGACTGACAAAAGCAGTAACCAAGTCATTTTTACACAGTAGAAAACACATGAACAGATTCACCTATGGCTGATTATGTTTTCAGCTGCTATTTACAGACGAACATTTGCTTGTACATTCAAGTGTGAGTAGATTCAAATATACAGTTCAGCTATGTCAGAGAAAGGATATATAAAGATCACAGGTCACATATGAAAACATGCTCTTTTATTGTGTTGCCCAGTTTCTGCTTCTATTACAAGCAGTTATATAAACAGGCATGCAGCAGTAACTTTATGAAACTTCATCAGAATGTACTCAGGCTAACAGAGCAGTTCTGTATGAGCACATTGCTATCCCATTGTTATCATCCTGTGACTGGACTTCTAAGTAGGAGTAGGGCTCCCTAGAAAATATAAATTACCTCCATTTCTGCACAGATTTATCATAATAATAACCAGACTGTACAGCAGCATGGCTCTATGGGGTTTGAACCTCTGTTTGACATATTAAGTCCTCCTTAATGCCATCATCTTGGACAAGCTTTGGCATTATTTGATTTTTCATTCACTTCTTGAACCCTTGTAGTAAGGTGCAGCTTTTTTTTTTTTTTTTTACATTTATTACATTGAGGGGCCTCATAAACACGCTGTTCTGTTAGAAACTTTGTATATCAATGTATGCACTAGCTATGGTGAAATATCACTAGTGATGATAGCATATGAAATCCAAAATTACCTACAATGTCCATCACAATGTCAGGAACATAGCTCTCAATGAATCAGAGGCAGATCTCAACAGAATCAGGGACAAAGCCAGGAATAATCAGGGACAATCAGGGCATTTTTTAAAATAATAGTACTATTAACTTAAAACATTGACAGAATAAGAGAATGTAAATTAATATACATTTTCTGTAGTAAATGAAGTCTGTAACTCTAATTGCAGTCATTAGGTGTTAAGGGTAATTTGCTACTTTTTTCCTCCAAAAGTCATTAGTTTTAGGAGGGATTAAGATTGACAGAGCTAAAACTGGAGTCAAAGTCAGGGATGTCCACGAAAATCAGAGACAGTTTAGATGAAGTCACTGCAAATGACTGGTAACACACGGTATCCTTTACAAATCTATCTACTTTTTATTCTTAGTATATTAAGTGATACATGCTATTACTTTGAAATGAATGGCAATATATTTCTAAAAGAATAAATCAGTCCATCTTCTTTGAACAAGATATAAGAATCAGGACATTCAACATTCCACTGATGCCTCCTGACCAATATTTCTACTTTTCCACTCTTTGTTTTAGTCAGGACCATTGGTTACAGTAAGTCACATCTATGAACTATGAACATGTTCCATCTGAAATTCGAGTGCAGCAGGGGAAACTCTTTTATGGGAATGACATATTAGATACTTCCCTACTGCAGCTTATCTTTTAGTTGCCTATGGGCTAATTCAGTTAATAATTACACATTTATCACTTATTTATCTATTCTGAATCTTATTCTTCTTTCGGCTTTTTCCTGGTTAGGGGTCGCCACAGCGGATCACCTGTCCGCTCATGATTGGCAGTGGAATTTTACGGTGTTGAGTTGCCAGCCCGGCGCCCAACCTTCCACAGAAGGCACACACATGCACACACTCACACCTAGGGACAATTTAGAGTGTCCAATTCACCTACAGCATGTCTTTGGGATGTGGGAGGAAACTGGAGAACCCAGATGTAACCCACATGACCACAGGGAGGACATGCAGACTCCACACAGAAGGCACCTCAGCCGAGGATAGAACCAGAGAACCTCTTGCCATTCTGAATATTTGTTTATTATTCAGGTAAGCCCACCAAGCATATGTGTCCCTTTTCAGGTGTAGCACTGAAGCACTGTCTAGTTAAATGACTAGGTCATAGTCATATGTCAAGCACTGTATTGTGCAAAAATAATTATGTGTTCATTGTCATATTTAACTTCCTTTACCAAAATGAAGTAAACTTTAATATTACAAGGGCGGTGTCAGACTGGAATTGAGTGTCATTTCACATTATCGCATTATTTTTAGTGAGAAAAGTATGTGTGAAACTATGTTTTAAAAAAGACAAACACATCGAATGTACTGGTAAGATTCATATGATTTATAAGTAAGTAATAAGCTAACTCCTCTTGTGGGCTGTTTTCAGCCTGCCAATTTCCCATAATGAGAATCAAACCCTGCACTTTTTGTCTGTGAGGCAAACATTTTGACCATTATGCCAATTGCCAACCCCTGCCAATCCCCAACACATTCAGTGTCTTATAGCATAGAAAGTGAACAATAAAGTACAAAGTCTCATGATCACAGCATAGAAAGTGAAATATATATGACAGACTCTTGTAATCCTTTCAGATACCTGCCAAAGTAAAGCCATAACACAGCATAGCTACCAAAGATTTGAAGCCAAGCATACCCTGTAGTATTCGTAGAGGAGGCTTAAAGCAGCAACACTATCTTCATCACCATTTACCCTCATCATCGCCTTGGTTGCTGCAGTAAGTGGGTTTTCAAGGTAGTTTTTCCAAGCGTCATCTTCACTGGGGCCAAACCTTGGGAAGCTGTTTTCATTTGGAAGCACCATCACAGTTCTCAGACTGGTGAAAAAAAAAAGAAATTTTACTTAGCTAAGCGAATGAATGTGCTGATTGTTATAATTTTGCTTACCTCCTTACACATTTTCATCACTATTGCATGTAGATCATTTGGAGCCCAAAATGGATTCAGAATCATTAAGTCAGCCTTTTGACATACATGAAGCTATTTAAAGTCTTATATTTATATAATACTGATCCATAATGAAACCGTTCTAAATGAAAGAGATATTTTGCTACAAAAAGAGAGAAAATCTTAGTGTTCAACTGAATATATTTATTTAAACATTTTCCAAAAAGTCAAAGTGTTCATTGCACTTTGTAGTTTTGTTTAGAGTAAGTAAGCTTAAGAAAGAAACAAAATCCATTGCTCAGACAACAACTCAGCAGTGACAGCAGAAACTAATTTTGACAAACAGGTGCCATAGTAACTAAATGCAATTTTCATACTATGGTAAAGACAGCAATTAGAAAGGGCAGATAGGATGCATGGAGCTTCTACATTGGCTGAATGTTGCTGCAAGAAATCACCATCAGTGCTAGCTCACATGATCTCTGTCAAAACAGTAGCCTGCATCAATATTTCTTGGTGGCGACCTGTGCTGAATGAAGGGATCAGGCTGTTATCCCAGTTAGTAGAAGTGAATGTTACTGAATAAAACATCTGCAGTTCACTTATGTCACACATTCTGCCTTTTGAGACTGTGTTAATGACATATGCAGTATGTCTGCCATATTGTGGATGGCATGAATGCCATCTGTGACTTATTTATTTGCATTAGAGGTGTAGTGCTAACACCTCTGCAGGCCAGAGCTATTAAATATGTAATCTGGTCATATCTGTAGAGATTCAGCAGCATTGGCAGAGTATTACAGCACTGTTTTTGCCTGTGAACCTCAAATATTATTTTACTGCAAGTAAAAACATTTCTATTTAATGTATGTTTGTCTTTGAACTTCCAATATTATTTTAGTTTAAAATAAAAGCAAGAAAAATATTTCTGTCTATTCTATGTGTTTCTTCCCATTTTCAACTGACAGTTTCCTCCGTCTACTTTATAACATCGGTGGGTGTCAGTCTCTATCAAAAAGAAAAAAGATCATCTCTTCCTTGCTTAAGTTTTCCTCGGTTTTACAGAGAGAGCTGATAACCCCATCCATTGTCACTCATGATAACTTGTTATACATTCCCTTTGTGTCTTCTTTGCAACCATGAATGCTACAGCAAAATGTTTAGTACAAATTAATCAATTTGATGAACTCCATGAAGACTGAAACACATACTAGGTTTGCACGGGGAATGTTTCAATATAAATGATGAATGAGAGAAGTTTTAATGGCAATGTAGCCTTATTTTATTTGTTACAAGTGCCACCTTGGTCTTAGTGGGCTCGCATTTTAATTTTAGTAAACATTTATTCTGTTTTTTATTTATAAACAAATGAATTGATTTAAATGTCTACCAGAGAAACCTTATTTTCAGCAGAATCACTGGTAAACAAATCTCCGGGACAGAAAAAAAAGATATAGTGAGATTCAAATCAACCAATTATGGTGATGTCAGTGTGCAACAGCAAAATTCTTATATAAATGAGTGATAAGCATATATTAGAAGCAAAGTCAGCATGGAATAGTACACTGGCAAATGTTATGCTCAAAAGTAGAGGAAATTAATAACCAGTCTAACAATACATTGATATGGTAAAGTATGACTGAGCTCTTCAATGAGGTGAGAAAAACAGCAACACATAAACTAATAGAAAATGTTTAATTCTATACACGTTCTTTATTTTTGTATTGCTGTTGACTGGGTAAATTCGCAAACTTGTTTGGAATTTCTCATTGACAAAGTGTTGTGAAAACTATGGTGAAAATGGAATATTTAGCCAGGACAGAAGGGCAAACTCTTCTTTTTGGTGTAACTGAGTGCATGAGGAACTTGTTTGCCCACCTGTACCATCGACCAAAAAATGTCTTTCTTAAAGGATGACACCTGGGAAGGGTTGCTGCCATGCAGTCTTCTGATTTTCTCATATCAAAGGCAAGTTTGCAACATACCAAACCATAACCACTGGTATGGTAATATCATGTAACCAGTGGCTCAAAATTTAATTAAAGAATATAGATCTGTAGACAATATCACAGAGTTTGATTTTTTGTAGTACATATTTTCTTTCTCTGACAATTATGTAACATTACCCTTCTTCTTTGTTTAACATTAATATGTTTATCCATCCCCCTTTTTTTCTGTTACTACACAGTTCCCTAATTGCATTTGGTGGCAAGCAGGCAGGTTAAGAACAACACCAAAAGGTTCTGGTTCAGAGTGAATAAATATATAATTTGCCTTACAAAATGCCTGGGGATGTGGTAATATATGTATATCGGAGAAGCGGATTACATTCCTCTAAACTGCTTTTTGCTTTGCAGAATCTTCAGTTAATAGGCAACTTCTTGTAGATGACATACTATTTAGGGTTGTTAAGACACAGATGGCCTATCATCCTGGAAACACACATATGGATGATTACAAACAGAAAGTGAGTCAATAAGCCAAAGGTGAAAGAGCAGATATCAAAGGGAAAAAAGACAAAGCAGTACGAATGTTACTAAAAAAATAACAGCAAGTGTCTGCAAGTCACTTTGCAATAGAAGACCGCATCCTCAGAAAAATCATATAATTGATAATTTCACAGGGAAGCAGAGGAAATGTATTTATTATTAGTATTATATTTGAAACAAATCTTAAGAGACAAACTAGTATTTAAGTACCAATATACAAGTAACTAGTCTAAGCATTTTTCTTTTATTAAATGTAGATGCAAAGTTAAGTTGCTGTTGAAAGAAATGTAGTAGTGTGGTTAGAAATTTTGTACAAGTGAGCTAGAGCAATTTTAAAATATTTCCTTACATTTAAAAAAAAAACAAATTTTTGTAATCTTATTATTAATATACCACAAAGAAATGTATACTGTAACAGTGCCTGATTGACTGAAATCCTAACCCAGAGATGTCCCCATGCTCCTAATATGTATGTCATATACTGGAATCCTAACCCAGAGATGTCCCTGTGCTCCTAATATGTATGTCATATACTGGAATCCTGACCCAGAGATGTCCCCTTGCGCCTAATATGTATGTCATATACTGGAATCCTAACCCAGCAATGTCCCCATGGTCCTAATATGTATGTCATATACTGGACATAGCAACTGTTTACATTACTCACCAAGATTTTTATTTTTTACATTTGATTACCAAGGTGGTACATGAATAACAACTGACCGTCTGTAGGTACTGCCCAGGTATATGCTGAGTTGGGGTTACACCTAGGTACTGTGTGCACTAAGGAAAGCTTGTAAAAAATGTAAAAGTTTGTTAAGGCAGCATAAAATAAAAGGCAGAAAGTTCAGTTCTCATTACAACACATGAATCTCTAACTAATTATATATGTAAATTCAAACTTTTATGCACTAAATAAATGTACATTTGCCAGGCATGGTATTGGAGGTTTAACAAGTTGTACACTCATCTCTGATGCAATGTCGGCAAGCTTTTGTTCCACTCTCAGTGGCTGGTCATAGATTCCAGTACTGACACTACAGTACAGTATCTCAGAAGGGGGTGAGACACCATTGCATATTGTTTTGTTATCCTTTATAGGAGACATTAAACAGAAGTCCAGTCTGCCTAAGTTAGCAGTAGCTCAGGTGAATATTAAAGAACTTATGGCACTTACTCAAAAATGTAGCTGTATTTTGCTTTAGAATAAAACACATCCCTAGTTATTTTCTTTCCATTACACTATCAGTATTTATTAAAATAAATCACATTTCATAAATCTTCATAACATTTCTGCAAACCTCCTTGTTGTTTGAAATTGAATTCTGTAGTATGTTTTATCATATAAGCTATATTTTACATTACACTATAACATACAGCTTTATCATATTTTACAAAACTACTTATTTCTACTTTGTAATAACCACATGAAATAGCAGCTTCATTCAAGTTCTACAACTAGACTCATCATTCATATTTAAAGGTGTCTTTCCATAATTATCCGAAATTATCGATTCTTTTACATGACCCAAATCTATTCCCAAATTTCTTTCTCCCTAATTCTTAACTAAACCAATTCTTCCTTCTTTTCACCATATTCATCAACTGTTCCTTTACCAGAATCTGCATAAAGCCAGATTTGACAATTTCTCCACCATCTGTCTTAATTTGCTTATATATTTTAAGCCTTCATCTCTAGACATTCAAATGTTAGTACAAAAATGTCTGTTTTAATATCCATTACAACTTTATATTTCAATATCTATTTTCCATTAATTGCTTTTCTTCCATATATCCTACAGCTGATAAAACCTTACATTTTGTCATCCCAATTTTTTTTTTGTCTTTCCATATTTAAATTATCACATCCAACTAAGCATGAGTAATTGTTCAAAATTTGTGTCAGTATTTTACTGTGTTGTTGGATAACTGTACTGACCCATGGTGGACCCTTGTCAAACAATGCCTAGTGTGCAAAACACAACAATTACACAAACAGGAAAGATTTAAAAACAGCTTATAGTTGGCAACTAGTGTAGAACAGTATACGTAAGGTGGATTATATACAATTATTATTTTTTAGACATATGATATGTGGAGGTTGCAATGATGTAATAATACCAAAAAGTCTGAATTACCAAAAGTCATGCATGAACATTTATACCCATTTCAAATGTTCATATTTTATGTTCCCAGAGGGATACATTTTCAGAAAAAATGATTAGATGATATATAAAGAGAACAGGTAGCTAGAAATCAGAACTCATATACCCTTCACTAGTAATAAATTACCTACTTACCATTTGTCATTTATGAAAGGAATTCTGATAGAGAGGGTGAGAAAGGAATAAACATGAAAATAAATTAAGTGATACTGGTTTGACAGAAGCACTGATGACTGGCTTTGACTTGGAGGTAGGAAATGCTTTTCTTTATTTACCTAAGTATATTGGCAAAAAACATTTAAAATAAAAGCAGATATTAAAAGATACATGCATACCTCTCAACTGTATAGATTTTCACATAATGTGCAAATGTTTGCCTCATATTTCTGCTCCATCGTTTGATAAAATTGTGTTTCCTGAGAAATCATTGGCAAGTCATTAAAGATTTAAGACTAAAAATAATGACAGATATTTGTGTTTCAGACTTTATAGCCTTCAGAAAATCCATGTTAATGCAAAACCTGCTATGCTATCAATGTTTTAAGTTTGTAAGAGCAATATTTAAAATTGTCCTTTTTGTGGGCCTTTGCCCCCCCCCACACGACTTATGGCTTTGTCCAGATTTCTTGCTCTAAGAGGTTGAGAGATATAGACACATGCTATAACAAGAATATAGGTTGGATGACTGAGGCCAGACTGGGGAATTTTTTTCTTAGAGATGGGAGGGTAATTACCATTTTTCACAGGATATAGTAAATTGAAAAATTTTGAGAAAATTCAGTGCAAGAACTGCACATAAGCCAGCTAAGTTCTAGTAAAGGACAGGAAAATATATATTTTTAATAGCATGACTGCATTCTGTTCAATGGAGTTCAATACAAGAAATCAGTAAAACTATCATCAAGGCAAGTGAGATCAGAAAAAGAACACAGACATTATAACTGCATTGATTTCAATATACAGTAACCTATGTTCCCTGCACATTTACCTCCATACCTATTAACTGCAGGGCCACATATCCATGGAGAAAAGTCAAATACCATGTGATGAAAAAAATAACTCCACCACCGAAAAACAGTATATGTGAAAAACAGCTGCAGTGCAAAAACGTAAAAAAACAAAATTAGAAAAACAATTTGTTTTTAGATGCTGAAATATTCTTAAAAATCATTGACTAGATGCAGTTGTGAACGTTAGTACAAATGTCATAGTAAATCCAGTGATGGTAGTAGTCTGTGATGTTCCTGGATATATATTTACAGACTTGAACAATATATGTATGAATAAAATACATGTTCCCATTTTGCAGCAGGAATCCCACTTGGACCACAATCCTGTTTTGGGTGTGACAGTGGGCATAACTCTGTTCATAAAGTCAAAAGTATGCAAGGAAAAGATATACAGATGATTTTAAGTGCACTTCAGTCTACATATGTTATGTGAATGTGCCAAATAATTTAATATTCAAGAGACAGACATGCATATGAGTTCATGTAGTGTTTATAAAAACTGAATGCATAAGCATAAATCAAATAATAATCAAGGCCTAGAGACCTTTTCCATGTTCTCTGACCAGCAAATGATCTGTTTTCCCCTATGTCATCTTTTTCATCTCTGGGCTACTAGAGGTAAGATGGTTCTCACATATCCTTAACATTTATTTCAGATTACTGTTCACCAGTGGAAGACAGAAATCACCCTGCAACTATTAGGGATCTTGTCTTGATGTTTATTAATTCCTCCTATTTGGACTTTGTCTTGGTTCAACTATTTTTAATGAGGTAGCTATGCCTAGGGAATACAGTGATAACTCTAATGCAAGATGTTGTTATGTAAATTGGTTAAACATTTACCCTTCATGTCTTTTCAGATAATTGAATGAAATTATGATTTCCAGTCCTTCCATGTAGATCATGGGCCTCCATTTTTTCTTTGAAGAGCATAATGGACCACAGACAATTAAAAATTAAGAAATTAATATTTATTTATTAATGGGATTGTTAAGACAGAAAGAGTAATGTTGAAGACAAATTGGAGTCACCATACCCACTAAGCATTATAAGAAAAGGACAGAAATGGTTTGAGAAATAAACATTAAAAATTAAATACAAATATACCAGATCTTATGGTAGATGAGACTGAAACTGGGCATAGGACTAAAACCACTCCCCAGAAACTTCCTCATCCATGATATGGAGAGATAATTTAGTAGTTCAGAAGTAGGAATTTAAACACCTATTAGAGAAATTAGTTAATTAGGTAGACAATTTAAGATTAGGTGATGCATGACACATTTGTGATTTGTTCTGGACTACCTGATTGATAGTCATTTATAGGACATGCATTTCCACCATCTACCCCAGTAGAACAGGATGGCTAGATATCTCAGACTTAGGAAAAAGGTATCCATTTTAGTTCTGACTGCATATAATGTAAATAGATGCAAATATGTATTTTAAGTAGGTTTGAAGTAGTAAAGTCTTCAGTCTCTAATCATGAATGTTATATTCAAAATGTAAAGCTAAATAATCCACCTTATATAATGGTTATAAAATATATGCAACTAAAATCAAATAATCTAGATAGCCAACTGACAAACAATTGATGGTTTAACACCTAATAGTATGAACCTATGAATATGGATTAAATACTATGCCATCAAAATACGCATCATATCAAGAGTATAAACTCAGGGGGTTGGGGGTGGCATATTGGTTAAGATGTTTACCTTATAGACACAAAATATAAAGCTTGATTCTCAAATGGGATAACTGGTTAGGCTTAAAATGACCGACAAGAGCAGTTAGCATAGTGCTACCCTATAAATAGCCTTTTAAATTCAAAATGCAAAACAGAAGAGCTATAGCCATTCTGCTTCATAAATGATGTTCAGAATTTTCAGGTAATGGGACCTCAGAACTTGGATATGGACTTAAAGCCGGGTACAAGGTTGGCAGACTTGATTTCTATTATTTCACTGTATCTCCTTCTGGATATAAGACGGTAGTTAGAGACAAAAGCCTTATGTTAACTAATCTGCTCCTAGAAAGGACATTGATAAGCTCAGAAACTTTAGTGTAACAACAAGGGTAATGACTACAGTGACGTTTAGGAAGAAGAATCACCTCAGTTGCACAAACAACATAATTTATGTTTTTAGATTTAAAGAAGTGCAATTTAGAGGTATCCTGTCCTTAACTGAAAAAGTTTGTCAAATAAAATCTGGTGAATTTATTTCACTAAATGAAACTTTGTTCATTTGTAGAAAAAAGATCTTAAAACATTAGAAGACGAAAAGATGATGAAGAAGAAGAATTTAGATTTGAAGTCATCTAGTTCTGTGGCAATAAGTTGTTGGAGAAATGTTTTATATGCCATTACAAAAGTGATTCACAGAACAATTTTCAAATACCTTCCCACATACACACACACAGACAGACACACACACACACACACACACACACACACACACACACACACACACACACACACACACACACACACACACATATATGCATACACACACACACACACACACACACACACACACACACACACACACACACACACACACACACACACACACACACACACACACACACACACACACACACACACACCTTACTGTTCTCAATGGTTGATGATAAAATGCAATTACTATAAATGTAGCTGAATGTAAGACATGTATAGTGAGGCACTGATATGCACGCTTTCATCTAGAATAGATAAGGAACAGTATAAGAAAAAAGGGACAGCCAGTGCTTTCAACATGCCATAAAGCAGACTTTCTGCATTTGCAAAAGCTATGAGGAAAACACAGGTAAAAAATGATAAACCATGTCTCTTTTACTGACAGCTCTGTCAAATAATGTGATACATTTTAATGACCCAAACAACGTTACAAAACTGAGCTGTTTTACTGGTTTAGCTCATCACTTGGATCTGACCATAGCATTGTGATGTCTGCAGATTAAGGAATTGTGTAGTCCAATAAAGTTTCTTAATGCTTTTTTGTAATTTGTAGCTTGATATTTTAAAAGACTATAATAACTGTAAGTTTTGTTCCTGCTTCAGTACTTTTTGAGTAATAGATGGGTCCCACCTCTCCTGGCAGTGACACTGAAGCCTCAGTGCATTTAGTATTTCATAGTAAAATATTTGAACGAGTCAAACCCTTAGGCAAAACAGAGTCCTGCTATGTTGATTTAAAAGCTCCTCCTCCAGGGATGATTAAGAAAAACACAAAAAAAGGAAAAAAGAAAAGAAAAAAAAGGCATAGTCATGCAGCAGGAAGAGAAACGAACTGCAGAATGGAGATTTAAAGGTTCATGACCTGACCGGTGTTTGTGTCACATAGGCCCAGTGCCAAGATGCATAAAATCAAAAAGTCATGCACTTTTCCAAAAAAGAATACCTAATTCAGACAGCATTTTTGTGTGGAAATCTAAGTAGGGAGAGGAATGAAAGCCACCTCATGATAGCAATCACATCACAGCTAAGCACGTCACTTTAACCTAGAAAGACAGTAGCCTGGGCAAAAGCGGCACTCAGGTAGAAAACCAAGAGTGGGAAAACTGTGGAAAACTAGACTCATTGTAAATGCTGTCCTTAGTTGCAGTGACCTAGCAAATGCAATCACAATTATAGATGAGCTATTAAACGCTGTGCAGGCAGTCCAACATTATTTTACTTGGTTAAATGGACAGATAAGTGGATTGACAGACAGACTGACATATTGTATACACTATTTACACTGATTATGAGCATGGGTAGATGACATTAGATGACGTGTTGGAATGGTGGTTATGATGGTGGTCATTGACTCAGAGATGGTTCAAATGAAGCCAACAGACTGGAGCTCTCTAGTGGTTTTGAAAGCATTTTAATTTTAGTTTTATTAGCTTTTTCTTTATGACGTGTCATGAACACAGTACATAACATATGAAGCAGTGGAAGTTATGGAAGTAAAGCCCTTTGCATGGAGGTTGTGAAGGGTCTTACATCCTACATAAAGAAGCTGTGAAATGCTTTTCATTTCTAAAGTCACAACTGAACAGTGTTAGTCTCAGCAATCCTCAGTGAGATGACCAACATCTAAGATAAACATGCTATCATGAAAGATATGTTTCCTGCTAAGAGTTGCTTTACCCTTCTGAAAAAAATGTTTGTGTACAATTTTCTTTTGTCAGTTTGATTTACCAGTTCAGTTGTGCTTGGCAAGTTGGTTCCTCACACAGTCCAAATAGTCATAGTTTATTCAAATTCCTTTTTAACCTTTCCACCACACTGTAAATATCACAAGAATGCTCAGAAACAACATTTATTTCAACTAATAAATTAATCATTGAAAATTAGCATATCAGATAAGCAGTTATAACCAATAAAATCTTTACCAAGGTTTGTGCTGTTCTCACAAGTTTCTAACAACTATTCACTTGCTTTAAAGCTTCCATAAATAGTAATATAAAACATTTTGTTCTTGAGATGGCAAACATTTTTTTTTGCTAGATGACAGGTCCGCATTAAAGTCAATAAAGCATAAGAGTAGAGCTTTATCATCAAAGTGTCCGTACAAAATTAGTGGTTTAACATCACAGTGCCCATTAACCTTAAATACAGGACACTGGTCGGTAGCAGTCTTGTAATGCACATTCTGCCTAAATAATAGTCATTTAAGGACATCTAAATGACATATTTCTTCTGTGTTTCTGACTAAAATTATAGTAAACTAATTACAGAAGCTTTTTACTTCATGTGCAGCTACAGACATTATGTCCTGCCGCAGTGCACTTGTATTCCATTGTAGCCTTTTATTTATTTGATAAACAACAGTGTAATTTCTCCTTTGGTCCTATTTCTAGTATCATTTTCAGTAAATTGTTGAATAGGTAAACAGTAATTACATAAAATGGTGGTAGTTGCTTTGGTGCTGCATGCTTGTTTACACTGAAATCAGAGACCATCTAACCTCACTTTCTGTTAACAAAGTTATGACAAATTCATTACATGATGTCAGGGTAAGTTATGGCATATGACAAATTCATTACATGATGTCAGGATAAGTTATGGCATATGACAAATTCATTACATGATGTCAGGGTAAGTTATGGCATTTGCCGTCTCCGACATTCTTATGTCCTGTGCCATGTTGAGATGCATGGCAACTGATATCGTTTTTTTTTTTATTTCAGAAATTATGTTAGAAGATTTTTGATTTAACAAACAATTACTACTACAGAAAAAGAGCACAATGCCTCAATTTTGGTAAGGCATGACTAAATTGTTTTATTAATTTATATAAACAAATTTACATCATGATGGTCATAATGGTTAAGGCATTTTCTTCCCAAGCACAAGATATGGGGTTTAATCCTAACTTCTGGCTAATGACTGTGTGGAGTACGTATGTTCCCCTTATGTCTCTGTGGGGCTCTAACCTGGATGTTTTTATCTTAAACTCAGTAAAAATCAAATGGCGTCACAGGCAGCAGCACAGATTCAAATTGGTACCTAGCAGGGGAAGAGTTGTGTGGACTAACGGCTTTTGGCATAAACTGAGGTGTGCAGTGTCCTCTAACTAGGAAAACACAGATCACAGACACCTAGCTTGCTTAGAGAATAAAATCAATGTTGTAAAAATTGGCAGTCAGTAATCAGGTGACATTGACCAATATTGTCAAAAATGGGAATGGTCATTTACCAATGATATGTAGGTTTGAGGATGTGGCTTACTCCAACATACAACATGGACCCATGCTAACAACGGGACATATTTATGTGCCTGTGCTAGGCATATGTGTCCATCATAAATCCCAGCTGCCTTAGGTCAATAAGATGCTGTCTAGTTACCCAGCCTGGGTTATCTAGGACAGCTCTGTTGACCAAAGGCTAGAAGTAAAATCAATCAACCTGCCAAACATGAACCAAGGATTGCTACACTAAATATAGGCTCACTGACAGGATGCAGCTTGGAAGAAAAGGGTATGAGGTTGGCCATTATTGATAAACTCTCCCAAATGAATATCAACCCTTATGTTGTGAGATGTGTTGCTAACCGGCTCACCGACAGATCACACTCAATCAAACTTGTGACTTTACCTCAATGAGCAGACTTGCCACCAGTGTGGGTCCACAGGGGTCAGTGCTGGGCCCTTTATTGTTTAGAATATATTTCTCAGAAGTTCAGCCCAAAACAGAGTGGCTGTGGCTGACTAAGTTCGCTGATGACTGAAAATTAGATGCAATCACTTAATCCCAAACAATGTCAATATACTTCAAGAGGTACTTATACAAACCAATGATTGGTGCCAAAGTCATGGACTCAAATTGAATGCTAAAAAATGCATTAACATCCCCTTTGGTAAAAATGATATCCCTGCAGACTATCATATAAATAATTATACCCTAAATAATAACTCAGTAGTGAAAGATCTGGGAAGGCAAGTTGACTGTAGCCTAAACTTTGACCACCGTGTGTCTACTGTGGTAAAGAAGGCATTCTACATCACACAAGTCATTAGCAAAGGCATTGCCTCAAGAATGAAAGTGGTCATAACTCCCCTGTACTCAACCCTCATCAGGCCAATAATTGACTACAATGTTCCCTTTGGTATGTACCTTACCAGTCACCTGCAGCAATTTGAGAGACCTCAGAGATTTCCAACCAAGAAAATTCAGGGTCTCCAGCACATGTTCATTGGCAGACTGAAGTCACTGTCACTGTACTCAGTAGAATGCAGAATAGTTACAGGAGACTTGTGCTTGGCCTACAGAGCAGTCTTGGACCCAAACCTAATGGATATGCTGCACATCTGCAAGTTAAATGGGACAAGGGCCACCCACTCCAGGACTTAACCTGTCCTGCGACATAAATAGGACCTGCAGGAGAGACAGTTATGTCTTTCAGAGGTTGCAGCTCCTCTGGAATAGGCTACCGATTCACATCAAACAGAGCCCCTCTATGACCCTTTCTAAGCAAAGCCTGGATGACTGGATGGGAAACCGTAAATTCTTGCGAGGGATTTCACCTATGACCCTCATAGATATGAGCAGTCATTGCTAACTAAGATCTTGAGTCTAGGCAAGATCCTTTTTGTTGGGTTTCTCTAGCATTATATTGGGATCACATGGCTAGGCTTATAAATACCTTCTCATCAATAGTCTGATAACCATCTATGAACCTATGTTAAGGAGGAGGTTGGACATCCTGTGTATCTGGGAGACAAGGTGGAAGAGACTGGAGAGACCCCAAAAGTACCTCACCAAGAGGATCATGGGCTACAAACAGATGTCCTATGCAGCTCGACTAAAGAAACTCCAGCTCTACTCAGTTGCTTACCGCCTACTCAGAGGCAATCTATGCCTGACATACAAAGCCATGTCAAACCCAGAATTAATGGACATGCTCCACCTCAAAAAATCCAAGTCCCTTAGAGTTACATGCTCCAGGGACCTAAACCTCAGCACAAAAATAAATAGGACATGCTGGAGGGACAGATTCATTTCCCGGAGGCTCCCCTCACTCTGGAATAGAATCCCAATTCATGTTAGACATAGCCCCTCGCTGACCCTTTTCAAGCGAAATTTGGACGCATGGATGGGAAATCGCAAATTCACCCCTGGGATCTCTCCTGTGTCCCTGCTAGACAGAGGCACAGTAAACTAATCTTAAAAGGGTACCTTCTGTGACCTACTTTACAGAGGCACAGTAGGCTAATCTAATAGGAAGGCGGAAGCCAAATACACTCTGGCTAGGCTTATAAATGCCCTAGGGCAGATAGCCTAGTATCTACCTATGAAACTATGAAACTATGAAACTAAGGGCACTGCGGCAAAACCATTTGGCTTGGGACCCAGAGTCTACTACTCAGGGGAGGACAAATTAGAAATGATGTAGGAACTGTGGTGAGAGAAAGTCTTCTGAAGACAGTGAGAGATGTCACCTGAATTAGTGATAGCAGACTTCAGTGTACAGACAGAACAGTGTTCATAATCTCTGCTTATACTCCGCAGCATGGTTTTGATGACAAGAAAAATATTGCATTCAGGCAGCAGTGGCAGGACCAACTAGATAAAGCAGGATACCAGGAG
Source organism: Protopterus annectens (assembly GCF_019279795.1). NCBI lineage: Eukaryota > Metazoa > Chordata > Ceratodontiformes > Protopteridae > Protopterus > Protopterus annectens. The sequence continues at coordinate 1,565,159,945 of NC_056726.1, forward strand.
TTAGTGTGGATATTGGGGGGGGGGGGGCAGAATAATAATATCAGGAAAGACAGATCAGGAGAAGGATGGATGGAGCAACTGGGATAAAGGAAGGTGGGCAACATATGGGTCAGCAACATATAATCACATGGTCCCATACAATTTAAACAATGCCTTAGCCAAGCATATTTTTGAATGTAGTGACCATTCCTTTAAATTTGCTGGGTTGGAGCAAATATTTAACAAGGACAGTGGGGGGTGGGGGATGTTTTTGAAATATAGAGAGTTACTATGGCAGCTTAGTTGCAATGCCACAGTTTCACCAGGACTCAATGAGTCAGTTTCTGTTGCAAGCTTATTAAAATTAAGGTCCGAATTCCATATTTAGAATATAATATATATTAATTAATTTACTTACTGATGTTTTTTATCTAGTTATGTTTTTAAATACATAAACACATGGATATGCAGGCAGTAGGAATTTATTTATTTATATATTTATCTATCTATCTATCTATTTACATATATATTTATTATATTTATTATACTATTCATACAATTTTTTTTTATCTTGTATATTATTATGTGTATTAATGTGTATGATTTTTATGGTGTTAGAAAAGATATATATGTATTTAATAGATGCATAGATTATTTCAAGTTTTCATTCCCATATGAGCCTATGGGATTTGCAAATGTGATCATGTGATGGGGTGACTATTTAAGCATTGTATACTATGTGCTTATTGTTTCTGATGAAGTCAATGGCTTAAGGCCGGCAAAAGTGCTTAAATAAAATTTGTTTGCTGTGGTACTTACCAGTTTTGGTTCCTGCTTCACTTTGCTTATCAGTTTGGAGTTCGTGCAATTCATTTGATATGAAGTTAAATTGACCCCTGCATTGTCAACGGACATTGGTCAGCAACACAGATGGTCAACAGATGTGCAAGATAGTCTTGCTGACTCTCTTCTAGAGCAACCTTGATGAGTGGAGGGGAAACCACAAATTTGTCCCAGGGGTTTCACCTGTGTCCTTGACGGGTGACAGGTGCTGACCGAGGTTTCTTTTTGGGGATAAACTGTTGGGTAGGCTGTTGTTCTTTTCCAATTGGATTAATATATTTAAAATGTGATTTTGATTGTATGTCATGTTTATTCATATTAATATAATTAGCATATTATGGTTTGAGGAAGTGATCTGGATGAGTATGTTTGAAATGTGATTTTGATTGGATATGTTGCATATTTATTGCAATGTGTTTTAGTTTACATTATGGTGTGATGAGATCATATGATCATGAAACTGCTTACCTTCCATTATGTGTTTTTATTTTCAGCCATGCATCAGTGTATTATTTATTTCTGTATTTTACAGTGTTCTAAATCCGTTTATTACTGACAAAATTGAGTTTTTTGATGGACAATCCTTCCTCTGAAAACTTGGTGCATTGTCCCTTTTCAGAGTTATCATCAACTTTGCTAAATAATTCCGATGGCAACAGATGCTGCCTTAATCTGTATAGTGATGTGAAGAGGATTTGTCCCCAGAAAAAAAAAAAAACACAGTTTGGCTTTTATCCTATTGGGATTACTTTTGTTCTGCCATGGTCCAAAAATGAATTGGCGATCCATATTCTTCTATTAATCATTCCTTTTTGGACCCTCACACCCCACCCCTCCTTACTCCAGGTGTCGGAAGACATAGAGTCAAAAGTCAGCTGGTCATCTTCTTGTGGTGGTTAAGCCATATTTTTTTTTCACCTGACACATGCTCCTGTTGGGCAGAAATTGCAGGTTCCACTATATTAGACATAGTGTGAGTAAATACTTCAACATATCTGTGACATCTACCTAGAACACATGGAGTCTCCTTAACAGGCTCCATCTCCCTTAGTGTGAATTCAGAGGATTTGGGGTACCATGTATTCTGAATCTTGAGTCAGTGTTACCCCAACACCTTCCCCCTGGGATGGGTACAGTAGCATAGGCAACTCACTCTCATCTGGCTCTCCATGTCAGTGTCCAGCTGGGTACTCTCTGTCTGGAGTCTGCATGCCATTCTTTTATCAATATTGTTTTCTCCATTGGCTCTAGTCTCCTCTTACACTGCAGATTTAATTAACTTTATTGCAAACTGTCCATAGGTGTGTGTTGTGTATAGAAGTGTGTGCATCCTTTTATGGATGAGTATTCCATCCAGGATTAATTTCATGCCTTATTCCCAGGTACCTTCCAGATAACTGTCGGTCCCCTCCAACCTGAATAGGATAAAGAGAGCATTAGAAAATGACAAGGGTGACTGAAAGTGGATAAGTGGCATCTTAAAAACGCACACCAAATGTGCTCATCTCCTGGAGCACTATGAATACACCTGGACTTGCACAACAGTAATATCACATGGAGAAGGGGTCATCAACTAAGGTTTGCTAGTAAACGTGGTAGTACCTGGTCATTTTGTGGTCATACAAATTTAGAAGATGTAACTGGTTGTTAGCAAAAAACAAAAAAAGGATATTGTGGTTTCAAATGATTTTATATATTAATTTATTTGCTTGTTTGTTAAAAGGACTGTAGGACTGGCTGGTCTGAATAACTATTTCAGCCATAAAGTTGGCCAACCATCAAAGGAATGCAGAAATGCAAATTGTCTGGATAACAGTTAATTAGGTATTTAACTGTTCCCCAACAGCAAGATTTACATTGGAGTCAAATACAAAGTTATTATAAAACAGTGCATAATCTTGTCAACATAAACAATTAAAAAGAATCATTGCATAGTATATGGCAATGACAGTGTTTGCAATAGCAATCAAATACTGAAAAATGGTATAACCTTCCAATGAAAAACAATGAAGTAAGACGGTATGTAAAGTGAAAACCAAGCAGAGGTTTTAAAAAAGATGGCAAACAAAAGTTTTATAACCCATCTAATACTAGAGTAACCATCTGGAATAAAACAAGTAATATCCATTACAGGACACTTTCTTATTTGTACAGCACTACCAAAGGCAGGTTGATTGCGAGAATAACAGGTTAATTTAGTCTCCCTAACTTTGAACAGTGATGTCCTTCTTGCTTAACAGTGCAAAAAGCGAAGAAACTGTCAGAGAAAATGATAGGATTGACAGGATTCTGGGAAAAACGTTGAGGTATTTCCAGGAAACTGTAAGAACAAAACCAAAATGCACGAATAAGTTTAGTGACTGTGTCTAAAATGCAAGAACCTGGAGAAATCCTTTATGAATTAGGCATTACATCAACAGTTCAGGGCCCAGCAGTATGAAACATGCTGAAAATATGCTCTGAGGTTCATTTAGGTGGAGTTCTCAGATTCTACATTGACTCATCTCACATCACTTTGCTCCAGAGATCAGAAGTTCATACATGCAAATCTGGGTATACATGGAAATTTACAAAGCTGACTGGTTAATGTTGTACTTAGAATTTATAAAGAAATCATAATCCTTCAATTACCTCTGAAAATGCCATATGATCTGTTAGGTGCCCCCACCCCCACCCCAAGTTCATGTCAAATGATTTGTTTAATTTCAAGTTAATTTTCATAGGTTTATTATGTGAGCAAGTTAAGATCTATTTTACATTATACTGGCGCTCTTCAGCCAAACCCTAATAGTTCTCCACTTAAAATATTCTTGAAAAGACATAAGAGAATTTTATAAGCTACTACAATGCAAATCAAAATAAATAAAATCATGGCGTTGTTTTTCATTAACATCATGAAATGAAAAATAAGGAAAGGCAGTGGAGTCCCAATGGCTCAGGAACTACAATGTCTCCCACTAATATTATTTTGGAATTTATTTTCAATTAATAAGATTCATTCATAAACCAGACTTCGCAAGTCATCTGAATTTGATAATTAATAGTATATGTGTACAATCTGCTTTGGGAAATGCATAACACACTGATTAAGACAATTTAATACACAGTTTAATATTTTGTGAAGTTCTGTGACAGATGGTTTAGGTACCCTGTCACAGAACTTCACAAATATATTAAACTGTGTAGCTACTAGAATTTACCTTAATCTGTGTGAAGCTCTGGGATTGCCACCTCACAGCAAGAGGTTCTCCGGTTCAATCCTCGGCTGGGGTGCCTTCTGTGCGGAATCTGCATGTTCTCCCTGTGGTCGCGTGGGTTCCCTCCGGGTGCTCCAGTTTCCTCCCACATCCCAAAGACATGCTGCAGGTGGATTGGACACACTAAAATTGGCCCTAGGCGTGTGTGTGTGTGTGTGTGTGTGTGCGCGTGTGTGTGTGTGTGCGCCTTCTGTGGAAAGTTGGGCGCTGGACTGGCAACTAGACACAGTAAAAACTCCACTGCCAATCATGAGCGGACAGTGATCTGCTGTGGCGACCCCTAACCGGGAAAAGCCAAAAGAAGAAGAAGAAGTGTGAAGCTCTGGGATAGGTAATAGTCTCAGTAACCTTTAAATGCTTTGTAACCCATTTACTTAATTTTTAGTTTCAGCTATATTGCACCCACAAGTGGCAGGATTACTGTTTGTCCTTTGTGGAAGTTAATTGGGTCTCACAGTCACACAAGAAACAGAGATGCAAAGAGCATTTAACACAGAACAGCCAGATCTGTTGTAATATTTTCATTTACAGATCACACTACTGTCAACAGGCACAAATTACAGATGAATTAAACTTCTTCAGAAAGAGAAGTGATGCCCCAGCTCTAGTGAAGTACATTTTTTCATGCTTAGGTGACTTACAAATCATTTTTTGGAGCTGTTTCTTTTTTCCTGGAAAGACAAACAGTCCTTTCAAAAAACTGTTTATGCTGGGCCATGGATTTGTGTTTAACTGATCACATTGTTTGCTTATATTAAAACAAACTTTATTTTCAAAACAATAAGTACAGTACATGGGTATTTTTTGTTTATTTGGATTTTGATATCAAGATACAGATTATTTGTACAATTGCTTGGTTTCTGGTTTTACCTAGCAGTTTTGGTCTGGAAAATCTGATTGTTCGTAACTAAACTATTTCCAAGCAGAGACTTCTTCTTCTTTCGGCTGCTCCCATTAGGGGTCGCCACAGCAGATCAACTCTTTCCATTTCTTCCTGTCCTCTGCATCTTGCTCTGTCACACCAACCACCTGCATGTCCTCTCTCACCACATCCATAAACCTTATCTTAGGCCTTCCTCTTTTCCTGTTCCCTGGCAGCTTCATCCTTAGCATCTTTTCCCAATATACTCTGCATCCCTCCTCAGTACATGTCCAAATCAGCGTAATCTTGCCTCTCTGGCTTTGTCTCCAAACCTTCCAACCTGGGCTGACCCTCTAATATACTTAGTCCTAATCCTGTCCATCCTCGTCACACCTAGTGCAAATCTTAACATCTTCAACTCTGCCACGTCAAGTTCTGACTCCTGCCTTTTTTAATCAAACTCAGGTTTGCTGAATGTAGTTCATTCACAGCTCATTATTTTAAAAAGTGTGCATACTGTAACATACATTTCCAGATGCTCATGCTCACATTATATGTCTCCTAACAAAACAAAGAATGTTTCAACTGATTTACTTGTTTGCAATGTTTGGTTACTCCCCCTTCCCTGCCCACAAGAGTCTTATTTGGGTGGATAGTCATAAATATTCAGCATTTTCCAGTGAATTGTGTAAGTTACGTCTTCCCACAGTCATCAGCAGTTGTTCCCCAGAAGAAAAAAAAGATCTCAAGATGTAATGTTTTTCTTTTTTTTTCTGCTTGTCTTCCCAGAAGTATCTGTTGAAAAAAAGGTTTTAAATGAAACAGAGATGTTTTTAAACTATACCTTGTCCCTTATGTATAATGCCCAACAATTAGTCCATCCTAAGTCTTTTTTCTTTATTTATAATGTTGTGATCCAATAGTGAAAGATATAAGCTTGGACTTAGATCTTGATCTGTGCAAAAAACCATAATAATGGATTTAAAACTCATGGTGCATAATATTAGTCATGTTTTAACAGCACACCTTATGCATGAAAAAATTTGCTTCTGGCAACAATGGTTTCGACCACAACCCACAAATGAAAAAAAAAATGCATATTCACCTTAACCCTTTAGAGACTAAACTGGAGATATTATTACAAATGTGTGAGATCACAGCATTCATTTTATTTCAGTGTAGTACTTTCTTACTGTATTCTTTCTTGCCTATCTGTGCTTTCATCTGGAAGGTCAATGCACAGTGGAACGCATTTTTTTCGGGAATCTGAAGAATCTTGCAAGCCTAAGTAAGACCTGCCCTGCCAAAAAAAAAAAAACACTGATTGACTAAAAGTGTCTATGTAAACTTAATTTATCTTGCCTCTGTTGCCTGTGCCTGGTAGAAAAGGGTTATAGACTGATGAATTCACTGAGCACGTTAACTAAATGAATATAATCCCACTGAAAGTGTGTTTTGCTACTGGACAGTTTCTAGCAACTCTATTTTATATGTCTGCAGCTCATAAGTAATAATTTGCTACCAGGATAATGGTGCTTGATTTCTTCTTCTTTTGCATAGCTTGTGTGACTGTTAGGTATGTGAAAGAAATGAGAAATTTATTTCCTATGTCTATACTGCTGAAGCTAGTAAGCCGCGGTGGTAAAGCGGTTGCGTTAATGCCTCCTACCAAGAGGTTCTCCCGTTCGATTCTCAGCTAGTGTGCGGGGAGTGCCTTCTGTGTGGAGTCGGCATGTCCTCCCCGCAGTCGAGTGGCTTCCAAATTCCGAAAGACATGCGTGAATGGGCGTACCTTCTTTGAAGGTTGGGCGTCTGGCTGGCAACTTGGCACCATAAAAATCTACTGCCAATCATTAGCGGTACGGAGTTTCGCTGTGGCGACTCCTTACTGGGAAACAGCATATTTCTGAAGCCAGATTTTGAATACATTTTCACTACATCATGTTAGGTGTGATAAAATCCATTGCCCAATTTGTCCCGGTGTAAATCTGGATTTTCTTTGATATGGTGGGCTTTCTCCAAACCATGCGGATGACGAACTATAGTGGCACAGTTTATGGTTGAAAAAAGGTCATTGAAGTATTAAGTTCACTTACCTAGTTAACAAACTGTATTAAAAAAATCAGTAGTAATACAAATTTTAGCCAAGGAGGTTATGAAATCATGCAACCAAGCAAACTAAGCCTCTTCTGTGAAGGTAAACAAATTTAAATCTAAACTGAATTTAAATGTATTTTAACCAGCTAAGTGTAGACATTCTTCTCAGACCTTTTTGGGTGGCGAAAGCCAGGGTACCTTTGGCGAGGCTTATATAGGCCCTAGGGCCAATAGCCTAATACCTACCTATGAACCTATGTTATCATACAGATATAGCCCAGTAAATAAACACTTGAAAATGCAGTTTGCTTCACATTTTGTTCAGTGTCTCAGCTTTAGCATATGTAGTTTGTTTTTTTTTTTTCGGCTTTTCCCGGTTAGGGGTCGCCACAGCAGAACTCCGGTCCGCTAATGAGTGGTAGTGGATTTTTACGTACCGGGTTACCAGCCCTGACGCACAACCTTCAACGAAGTCACGCCCCATTCACGTATGCCTCCACACAGAAGACACTCTAGCTGAGAATTGAACGAGACAACGTCTTACTATGAGGCGACAACGCTACCGCAGCAGCAGCACCACCGCAGCTATGCAAAACTGAAATGAAATGATATAGGGTATGGGTTGTAGTGCAGGAGCAATTTTGAGGGTGGGGATCTAAAGGTGAAATCAGGTGCAACTGGAACAGTGAATATTTCAGCAAGTAAAAGTGAGATATTTTACTGAAATGTAGGATTTTACAAGGCAAGTTACATTTTTTACATTGTAAACGGTTTGTTTTCACTTTACAATCATATTAAAACTCTTGCTGTAGAGTTTTAGCTTTGTTTCTTATCACATTAACGTGTTTGGTAAATTAGCATAGCTTTCTGCAACAGTCAGAGGAAAGTTAAAAACTTATAGGGCATTGTTTATTTTCTTGATTTTTATAGGAAGCAACCAAGCAAACTAAACCTCTTCTGTGAAGGTAAACAGATTTAAATCTAAACTGAATTGAAATGTATTTTAACCAGCTAAGTGTAGACATTCTTCTCAGACCTTTTTCAGCTACAACTGTGGCTTGCAAGGCTAAATGCAACATAAATGCAAAGTTTGCTTAGACAGTCAACAAGTATGTTCTTAGGATTTGGAAGAAAACTGAAGCTGTACCATGTCACAAATCACTCTCTCACTGATAGCTGCAAGCAGAGCGAATTTCAGCAAATCAGGCATCCAACACCTGAATAAATAATCCCGACTATATAAAATAACACCTGTTTTGTTTAATTGCAAGCAACCTGTTTTAAACGTATTTCTCAGATATATCTTGCTATTTAATCTTTGATAACTAGATACGATCTACTAAACATAATTTCCAAATATGAGCTTCTTCTTCTTCTTCTTCTTTCGGCTGCTCCCATTAGGGGTCGCCACAGCAGATCACCTGTTTCCATTTCTTCCTGTCCTCTGCATCTTGCTCTGTCACACCAACCACCTGCATGTCCTCTCTCACCACATCCATAAACCTTATCTTAGGCCTTCCTCTTTTCCTGTTACCTGGCAGCTTCATCCTTAGCATCTTTTTCCCAATATACTCTGCATCCCTCCTCAGCACATGTCCAAACCAATGTAATCTTACCTCTCTGGCTTTGTCTCCAAACCTTCCAACCTGGGCTGACCCTCTAATATACTTATTCCTAATCCTGGCCATCCTCGTCACACCCAGTGCAAATCTTAACATCTTCAACTCTGCCACATCCAGCTCAAACTCCTGCCTTTTTGTCAGTCCCACTGTCTCCAACCCATATAACATAGCTGGTCTCACTACCCTCTTGTAGAACTTCCCTTTCACTCTTACTGGTACTCGTCTGTCACAAATCACTCCTGACACTCTTCTCCACCCACTCCATCCTGCCTGTACTCTCTTCTTTACCTCTCTTCCACACTCACCATTACTCTGAACTGTTGATCCCAAGTACTTAAACTCATTCACCTTCGCCACCTCTACTCCCTGCATCCTCACCATTCCTCTATCCTCCCTCTCATTCACACACATATATTCTGTCTTAGTCCTGCTGACCTTCATTCCTCTTCTCTCTAGAGTATATCTCCATCTCTCCAGGGTCTCCTCCACCTGTTCCCTACTTTCACTACAGATCACAATGTCATCTGCAAACATCATAGTCCACGGGGACTCCTGTCTGATCTTGTCTGTCAACCTGTCCATCACCATTGCAAATAAGAAAGGGCTCAGAGCTGATCCTTGATGTAATCCCACCTCCACCTTAAACGCATCCGCCACTCCCACCGCAGACCTCACCACTGTCACACTACCCTCGTACTTCCAAATATGAGCTATCTGATTAAATTCATGTCCCATATAATATGCAATACAAAGTAGTATTATACCAACTAGTAGTAGCCATGTGTGTATTCTGTAGCAGTTCTAGAACTGGCTGCTTGGTATCTCCTGACTAACATAGTTGTTCCAGGAACAGATGTCTCTACTTTGGCACATATTTGACAAATTCAGCATCATATATGTGTGTGTGTGTGTGTGTGTGTGTGTCACTCTTGCTGTTATTTCATTTCTCACTGTTTCTCCAATGTAGATGCCTTCTACATTCTTGCATTGACAATCCCCAAATGTTTTGTTTAGGTATCATTTTTATTAACTGGCACCTTAAATTAGATCCCCCACACCAAATTAATAATATAATGTCTGTTGCAACTGCTGTCTCTTTTTTTCTGAATTCATAGTTTACCTATAACATAACAAACAGTCATAACTTAGAATTCATATTTTTTTTTGTGTATGTACCTCTCCAAACACCTGCACCAACTGGAAAGGCCACAGAAATACTTCACAAAGAGAATCCATGGCCTCCAACACCTGTCCTATGTAGACAGGCTGAAATCACTATCACTCTACTCGGTATCATACAGATTGCTCAGAGGTGATCTGTGTCTTGCTTACAAGGTGATATCAGACCCTGCCCTACTAGAGAAGCTCCATATCTATAAGTCTAACTCCTCACGCATTACCCACTTGAAAGGCCTAAATCTAATATGCAATATCAACAAAACCTGTTGGAGTGACAGGTTTGCCTCCCAGAGGCTGCTTTGTCTCTGGAATAGACTTCCCATATATGTCAAACAGTGTACCTCACTGACCCTCTTCAAGTGCAACCTTGATGAATGGATGGGATACTACAAATTTGTCCCAGGGGTTCCAGCTGTCCCTCTTTGACAGGGGTGAAAGGTGCTGACTAAGGTTTCTTTCTTTTTTGGGCATAAACTCTTGGCTAGGTTTATAAGGGCCCCAGGACCATTAGCCTAGTAACCTCCTATGACCCTATGATTTCCATACATGTTTTACATTTGTTTCTGGATCTGCAAATAGTTTTAGGTCTACGGTTTTCACAGCTTATTGTTTTGAAGTAGGCAGATCATACTGAGACAGTATACCATATTCCAAAAGAGTTGTTGTCAATGTAAGCGAATTAACTTACACCACAGGATAGATTCCAAAAGACCTGCTATCAGTGTAAGGGTCACTTATACTGAGATCAAGTCTTTTGGAATTTGGGCCAGTATGCTTTTCTTGTTTCCAGAAGATAATTAATCCACTTAACTTATTTTTGTAAATGATTGCAATTCTGAACATATCAATATTTTACTTCCTCTTGACTGAAAAGTAGAAACAGGAAAGTGTGATGTTGCTAGTACAATCTTTCCATTGGAGATCATGAAATCTTGCATGGCTACCAGAAAAGAGTTAACCTTGGAAATTCCATCCACAGACCTTCATTATTAATGATGCATTTAAAAATATAAATATCCAATTATTCTCAACTGTTTTGTCCAATGCTGATGATTCTTACTTTTAAGAAACCATAAAAAACAATGACAGAGGAAATCTTTTCAAAGGCAAAGATGCTTTCAGCAATGAGCGGAAAAGAAGCTTGCTAGTTAGTCTGGAATAGTAGGGTGGTCTATGTGGGGTTTAATGAATTGGTCGTTTAGCATATGTCTTCGCTTGGACTCAGAACTGTGACTTTGAATGGCTCTGCCATACCACACTAGAAACACAAAGGTAAAGGGTGGTAGCAAACAAATACAGATGCCCTTTCCAGTGTGACAGTTTTCCTCATTTTTTGACACCAAATGTACCTGCCCTATCAGCTCTTCACCTTTTTATTATCATGCTTAAATTCTTATTTTATTTTTTTTTTTGAGCACATAAGTGCTTTTATTCCAACACTGGCTTCTTCTCTGCATCCCCAGCCCCATTGAAGAGTCATACACATGTAGTGTGTTGCCTGTCGGTTCAATCATGCGATATTATTTTCAGAGACAAGAACATACAAACTCAGATTGTTAAAGTACTATCTTGCTATCGGAGCGGGAGACCAACCACTTCTTATTCTGCAGTATTAGTATTATATGAGACGAATCATACTGGTTAAGAAACATCAATTACAGTCAGAGTAAAATGGTCTAGTCCTTAACTGTACCAGGTTTTGAAACAAATTTCAAAACCCTGCTCACTGTCAGTAAACATTAACATTTTAATAGTAATTCTTCCCATTTTTACCTTGGTATTTCTGCACACAATTAGCTGCATAGTATGCAAACTATGATTGCTAAGGTAGCTTTACTTTTTGTGTTATCTGAAATTTATAATTTGATAGATTTAATGGATTTTTTTTCTCTGCTACAGAGAATAAGATCTGTTAATTTAACATATCATACTGCAGTGGTGGTGCTGCGGTAGCATTGTTGCCTCACAGTAAGACGTTGTCCTGTTCGATTCTCAGCTAGACCGTCTTCTGTGTGGAGACATGCATGAATTGGTGTACCTTCGTTGAAGGGTGTGCATCAGGGCCAGCAACTCGACACGTAAAAATCTACTGCCAATCATTAGCGGACCGGAGTTCCGCTGTGGCGACCCCTAACCGGGAAAAGCCGAAAGACACAACAACAACAATAACATGCTACTCTTATACAGACAAGAACCAGGAGTCAGGTCCTTACTGAAAAAAAAAAAAAAACTACTGATGTGGTTGTGTGGGTGTAGCCTCTCTGGCAGCAATAATAACCTTATTTCCATGGGAGAATGTACAGAGGTATAGCCAGGTATACAACACAAAAGTGAAACAATTTTGAGGGGGTAAGGCACTTTGATCTGCACGAAAGTATGACATACAGTCTTCAAAGCACACAACTGTAACAAAATGTGGCAAATGAACCAGCAAAGAAGGTAAATTTGCCCACAAGGATTTATTATATCAGTAGCTGTTCAAATAAATGGTTGTTGTCTGAGAATTCACGGCACTCACCTCATTTTAATTTACATATTTAAGATAGGCACCACAGAAAAAGGGTATTTATTTTGTGAGGTATGACCAAAGACTAGCCCTGTGCACATGCCAGTTTTTTAGCAAACCCCTTCTAGCAGGCAAACATATATGCTATGGATGTTTAGGTTGTTTTTGTTTCTAAAAAAGATTTCTTAAATTTTATTACTTTTGTTATTGTTATCACTTTATTTGGGACTATTAGAGTTAATCTAGGCTACTGATTAGTACCTACATCTGATTAAACTATTGTTTGTTTTGTATAACTGGTACTTAAATGGCCTGTTTACCATTTTGATGAGCCACATTTAATGCGGGGTGTTTTACAGTGGTAACAGTAGATAAAAAATGTGCAATCTTTGAATGTAGGTATAACTGTTAAATGTATATAGAAATAAATGCATCTTTTTATAATTACTGCATATATAGTTAATGGTGTTTGCTTACTGCTTAAAAGATGAATCTAGCATTATTTATTATTAATGAACTGTACTGAAACTGTGTCTTGAAGACCTGTGTTCAATTTGACTGTGGGGATGCTTCACATTACACTATATGACAATCAAACAAGCAGACTAAAGTTCCCAGGTGCTCAGAAAAGAAGGCAACTAAAACTAAAGTACATGTAGCATTTATTTATGCATTTATTTATATCTTTCTCAGTGTGCAGAAAGATGAAAATGCTGTGGTTTGCTATAGATCCTTTGATTTCTCCATTAAATGCAGCTTTTTTTTTCATTAGTAATTGATAGATAATCATGTTATAATTAAATTACTGTATACACAATGCACTATTTTTTAAAGGAAAGGGTTCTTCATCTAGACAGGTTCAGATAGGTTGGGCTCAGATATGTTCAACTTTGTAAGCTATACTAGTTAGGTATTACAATTACCTTGGTATTGTTGCATAGATTTTGACAGTGAATCATTATTTATTGTTTATGCAAAGAAAACAGAAGCCATTATCAGGCAAAGACTGTTTTGCCCACCTAGCCTCCTTACTTCGTCTCTCCTGCATTGCCACATCTTACCTTTATCCTAGAAAATATCTAGCATAGAATATTTATGTATGCATCATTGATTATTAATACTTGCTCTGTTCAAGTGTGTATAGACATCCTAAACTCTTTTTTTCAAGTTTTCTGCTAGCTGAACATTTATGATGAAAAAGAGATAAGCCATGCAGTTTTTTTTTTCTTTTTGAGTTCAGGGGTATTAAACATGTTAAATTACAGTTAAGAGTTAACCTCTACAAGTCATTACATATTTTCTGAACTTTCGTTTTCATATATTTAAAGACAGAATTTCAAACTACAGCATATCTAGACTCAATTCATTTGTTGGAATTTATCATACTTGTCATGGACATACTGGCATAAAGAATAGCAATATCTTTAATCATTATCTAACCAACATTTTCAGACTGTGGCACTCATCTCCTCCTGGCTGACATTCATTCTTTCCCATTTTTACTTTCTTGTTCTTATCCTTTAAGAATTTTCTATTGATTTTCATGTAAATATTTATTATAAATTCCCTGCCTGGATGTACTGTTTATTTCTTCCCTTGCCAAATTCATTCTTTTCCCAATTACTAATGCATTTTACACGGTATATCTTAATAGCTGCATTGACTTAAGGTCACCACTACATTATACTTTATAAGTACTTTTTTTTAAATTTTTTTTTTAACGTTTAGCTGTCATACAGCACTTATAAATATATATTTCTGGTATTAAAGTTTTAATTATTGCATATTTTAGCGTAACAAAGCAAGTGTAGTATGAGAAATAATCAATTGATTTTGTGAGGAGATACGTAATTACTGCATATAGTTTTATAACCCAATGCTTGTTTGCATTATTTATAAACTGTTTTTTTAGCAATGCTTCTAACCCGGCACACCATTACAGAATAAACTGGTGATATTCTGTCTAAAGAAAAAGACACCAGACAGGGGTCACCAGTGCCTTCTTTATTCATTTGAAATAATTCATTAACAGAAAAGTTCTCATTTAGTTAATCCATATTTTTTAACTGCAGCAGTAGAAAGAATTTCAGAAATAACATTTTAAGACACTGATTAGAAGGAATTGTGTAAGAATTCAAAAAAAAAAAAAAAACTGTTGCAAGCAACAATGTGGTCAAAGAATAAAACCTAAGAGCAAGACATGGGTAAAGAAATGGTGTGGTAATCAGCAGTGAGTGAGAACAAATTAGGAGAGCTTTACTAAAATCAAAGTTCAATAGGAGGGTGTGGAAAGACGGGTATCTCAGCGTCAGACATAAAGCCAAAATTGACGAAGGAAAATGCAGAGGGAAGATTTTGGCAAATGAATGGATGGGGCATGTTTAACATATAACTGGGGGTGCAATTGCCTTTTAAGGAGGCAGGAAGCAACAGGCTCAGCTAAATGTGTCATATGTAGGGAGTGACAGTACATGCAAGTTGTTCTACAGGATTAAGACATAGCAGGAAGGAATGACAGAAGCATGATTTTCTACAGCAAGGAGGCAAACTAAAGTTGCTGTTATTCATGCATTATGTTAAGATCGTTACCTGTGACAAGGCATGCCACCCGGTGGTGTAAACTTTGGCTCTCGAAGATTGCCACTGTTGACACCCAGACCCCATGTAAAAAATGGGAAAAAGGGGTTGAGGATAAATGAAGATTTTTGCATTCTGACTTAGCTTCATAGATGTTTTCTGATTTTTCTAATAAGACAATGTGCTGCTTACCAGAGCAAAACCTCTGAAACCACTGAACAAGTCTATACAGAAGATTTTGCTACTAAATTTACATGTTAAAATATATGCTGCAGTGAAATGAAAAGTGGTGCTTTCTCTAATCTTCTGCAAGGGGTTTCCAGGGTCATTGATATGAATTTTATTCATGTCTGTTTTACAGGTACATTCAGTGTTATAAATGCAATCTGTAGAAGTTTCATAATGTCATTTTAAAATTTTGAAGAAATAACTTTGTAGCGACAACTAATATTATAGTTTTGATCAAAGCGTGAGTAGTTTCCTAATAGATTTGAAAAATAAACAGAGGTATCTTTATTTTGTAAAAGCATAAATCAGAGCAGGTGACCTCGTGGACTGTAACAAGAATTTGTTCCACCCAAAATTCCCAAGTAGGGTTTTACAATTTCATGTTAAAAAGGTATTTACACCAGACACAGGGAAACTTCGCAAAACACACTTTAAGGATTTCTGTTGTGTCAATCTGAAAGTAAATGTTTTTCCATAAACTGGAAAATTATATAGGCATCAGTATTATAGCTGAATTCTAACTTCTCATATATTTATGACTTTTTAGAAAAAAATACTATTTTTCAAGGATTGGAATACTGCCTATTTCTTAAAAAGTTATTTAAATTTCACAAGAAAAGCAGGATTCACATAAGCCTACTGATGCCCGTAATCTGTCTTTTCTGATATGCACATACTCTCTCTCTCTATCTCTCACACACACACACACACACACACACACACACACACACACACACACACACACACACACACACACACAGAATATTTTATCAATTAGTTAAGATATTTAGAAAATGTTCACATTTTTTATTGAAATATTTTGGGAAATCTGCCAGTACAGTTAACTCTCAGTTAACTGAAACTCAAGCAACTGCCAAAAAAAAAAAAAAATCAAAGAAATATAGTACATTTTCCATGTGTTGCACCTTCTGCCCCCCCCCTTCCTCCCGCAGAAACATACCTTACGTTTTTAGAGTTTTAAAAAGAAGATAGGAATAAATTCCATCTTGTCCATCTCTCCCCAACCTAAGAATAAATAAAACCAAACAAACAGTATAGGGTACAGTATTAGTCAGGCCTATTTTTAATAGTAACTCTCAAGCAACCAGAAACTACAGTTTTGGCTTTCATTTTAAAGCAGTTGTACCTTAAAGACAGTATTTCACTGTGATGAGTGTTTTGCCATGTTATAGCCCATATGATGTGATATGCATCTAATTATTGTTCAGGAGGTTATGCACAGTATACAGCTTACAGGACATCCACAAGGAAAATGAATAGTCTCGGAACACTTTTGCAAAAGTTATTTTGAAGACCATGACTGGCCATCTTCTGAAAATAATGAAAACACTCGAATATAAAGAACTTCAGCACAGGATGCCATGCAGAACAAGTATGCACACAGACAGACAGACAGATAGATACACAGATACCCTTTGGACTTTTTATATATTACTTTTACATAAAGATGACAAATCCATAACCACTTCACATGACACACATATTCTCCTCAAGAGTTTAGGCAGTAAAGAAACTTCGACATGTTGAAGAAATGAAACCTAAGCTGATGTACAGATACAGCAAGGTACCTTTATTTCTGCCCCCATAATTCTGCAGTAATGATAAGCTTGTGAACTCCAGGCTTTCATGAGGTGCCTTTCTACACTCTGCATATGCTTTCTACTCTGTTCACTCAATAATCACCACAAAAATACTATAGCTACTGTATGTAACTCAAATTATGCACTAAAACTGTAAGAGTATATTTCAGCAGCATCAGTGGTGTAACAGTCAGCCCATTCAGCCTTAGTGCAGAAGGCTGTGGGTTCTATTCTCACAATAGGTAGATGAGTTGTTCACACTGCAGTGCAGCATAAGGGGTGGGGGGCTACTATACTCCTTAAAGTATCATCCCTTGGACTAGATATTAAACTGAGGCCCTGTTGGTTGTAGTAGCTCAGATGGATGTTAAAGATCTTATGGCACCTATTGAAAAAGTAAGAGATGTTCCAAGCAAATTTTCTCTACTAGCTTAAGTACTACCCCAGGAGTCCCCTGAAAAGAGACCAACAGCTTGTGGGACTAACCCACCAAATAAAGGATAAATAAATAAATATTACATTATTTTTGTAATAACATTAAAATTTAGTGGGCTAGTTTTTTGGTTTGTTCTTGCTTTTTTTTTTTGTTTGTTTATTGGGAGGGAACTTGAGCAGCATAATGCCTCAGTTATTCAGTTATAAGGTGTCTATCTCTCTGGTCCTGGGATCAGTCCTGACTTCCAGTCACTGTCTCTTTGGAGGTTGTAAGTTCTTCCCCATCAGTATAGGTTCACTCTGACTACTCCAGTTTTTTGCATCTAACAAACACCTGCTGGTTGATTGCCTAGACTAAATTACCCATCGATATTTCAGTTACCTAGTTAATGAAAAAAATAAAAATAAGTCAACATGAATTATTTTTTAAACATACATTTATTAATCATTTTGTAATAATGTAAAAATAAAATTCCTAACATTGTATGGTAGTCAGGGTCTGGATTAAAATCTGACTGTATTTTTGGTGCCCACTTTAACTAGTAGTACTGTGTCACATAAATTCTGACAGGATATAATATCAGTCGCATATTGCATCTGCAGCTGATAGTCACAGACAATGGATGGTTGCTTTCTTGTTCTTCTTACGGAAAATATGCTAGTGGCCTTGCTTGTCCAGTAAATGTAAATCATAATACATATGCCAATGCCATCAGCAGCATACAACACAAAGCATGTATTGTTACATAATCCAGATGTGTTAGTGCAATTAACTAAAATATTCTATCCCAGCTCACAAGAGCTAGTAACTTAGGTCTACACTGAAACTCAAACATATATACATTATGTTCGTGTATATATGCTGTGCTGTTCTAGGATTTATCCAAATAGTATAGACTTTGTGTTAGGGTCTTTATGGTCCAATTTCAGTTACCCGCTAAATAAATAAAGAAATTGAAAAGCTAAATAAATAAAGAAAATGAAAAGCAGCATCTATCGGTCCAACTTTTAACAGCAAGTACAGGATCATAGGATCGTAGGAAGTTACTAATTACTACTATGTTCTGATTTGCCAAGTATTTTAATTGTAGGCACTAAGTAATTTGGACAAACTTTTATTGCTACTTTAGGTTCATAGGTTCGTACTAGGTTAACTGCCCTTATGGGCCATTTTAAGCCTAGCCAATTACCCCATGTCAGAATCAAACCCTGCACCTTGTGTTTCTAAGGTAAGCACCTTTACAAGTTTGTTTTCTATATTTTATTTTACTGTGTCTGGTAGTAAACCAATAGGCAGTAAAGACAACTGCTTGAGTCATGATTGTCTCTTCAGCTGTAATAGGCTGATGACTTCACTAATGTACAAGTGGAGACTGTGGGATTCAAACCCTTATTGGGACATTTCTGCTGTTGACCATCTCCTCATCATAAACACTAAACTAAAATGTCACCCATTCAGTATGTGCTTATGTGGCACTTAGTTATACAAAAACAACAAAATAATATTTTCCAAATATTACAGCGATCTATGTAACACAACAGCAAAATATTTGCTTCTGGACCATGACAATATCAGCTGTGTTCCTCTAAAGTATTAGCTCGTAAAACACTTAAAAGCCTGCCTTCATAATGAAACGAAAGTAGTGTGATTTATATATATATATATATATATATATATATATATATATATATATATATATAGACAGATTGCCAGTAAGAATAAGGCTGGAATATTGCCAAAACATTGTTAAGTTTATGCTGAGTAGGTAAGGAAACCAAATCCACTTCCTAGTTAACTGCTATGCTTCCCAAGAAATACGCTGCTTCTGCGCGAATGTCAGCATCTTAAGCAAGCTGTACAGAATGACAGCAAAAACTAATTCCATTCTTTTAATCAAAAACTATTACCATTCAGAGCCTGATGGTCTCTTGGTAATGGATGTACTTGTGCAACAAACACATAAGCAAACCAAATGAATGGTACAAATAACTTTATGAAATACTACAAGTCTTGTACACTGCAAATAAATTATGCTAATATGAGCACCGCCTAATATTCTAAACCTTTTACACAGAAAAGAAAATTCTTAATATATGGCTTTAGTTGCACTAAGACACGTATTTTGAAAATTATAATCCATGCAAAGTTCACTACGTGGTCTTTTTTACATCAGCTCCTTTTACACTTTGCTGAGAAAGTTAGCTATCATTTTAGGTAACAGCATTTAGGTATTGAAAAGAAATACATTCTAGTCAACAGCTTAAAACATTTGTAATCACAGAGTTTCCAAAGCAAAAGGCAATCATGTTGTGGGTTTCCTGCTGAGAACGCTTGCCTCTAGCTATTGTCAAGAATCCCCCCTTCCTCCCCCTTCCCACATATTTCCCATCACCAACACAAGAGACAAAACCTGTTTTACTGACAATGTTCCCGCTGGAATGTAGAAGTCTCCACCTGCTTGAACCAGACAGTTTTGCAGAACAACTTTTTTCTCTTCATTCATTCCTGTACAGCAGACATGTTCATACATAAAATGAATAAAGTATATGTGTGTTTCAAATACTATGCTTTGTTGTGGTTGTCATAGAAACATACAAAGCACCTTATTGTTTTCATAGAATGAAGATGGGAAAACTGGGATTAGCAAACAAATACTGCAAACATAAGTATCTGTATTTAGGGATTGAGAAATGCTTAACAACCTAAAACTTCATGCTTGTTTTACAAGATAAATTATTGATTTAAATTATAGCAACCATGGCATTAAGCATTTACTGCCAAGATTACCACACTTTACCTCTCTCAGCATATGTCATGGTAATGTAACATGCAAACATTCAAGTACAAACACAGGAAGAAAAAAAAAAACACACACAGTTACAGCAGTTACTGTAAAAAAAAACTACTTACTCCAGTTCCTTAGACATGTTATCTCTGGAAGCCCTTCTAGAATAGATATTGACAATATCCAGTCTGTTCAGTGCTAACACCTACACCATTTAGAGACTGCCCGTGGAAAGTAATGTGATTTATGTTGAGTTCACTATAGAGGTATGTGCTGACAGGTAGCTTTCCTAAGATCAAGTGCTGATTGGATGATGAGACAGGTGCCTTAAGACAGGTACACCTAGACAGGTGCAATAATTAACTCTTTAACTGCAACACTCATTCAAATGTAGATGTAAAGTGGAGACACTAATCTGTAGTGTTAGGACAAGCCTGCAGCAGACAGAAACAGAAAAGGTGCCCATACATTGTACCTGCTAACAAAAGAGTAATTGTTAATCTCACAATGCTATAGAGACATTTAAGAAATCAGTGCTGTGAAAAAAAGTAGTAGTAATGATGTTACAGCACACATCAGAGAACAAAGCAGAATATGTAATTTTAATACCTCTCAACCTATTAGTACAAGAAATCTGGACAAAACTTAAAATAATGTTGGGACAAAGACCCCAAAATAGGGACATATTTTACATATAGATCTTATGAACTTAGTTGCTAGAATAACAGGTTTTGTGTTAGCATGCATTTTCCGAAGGATATGAAGTCCAAAACCCAAATGTATGTTGTTATTTAGTGACTTCAATTATCAGTGATTTGCCAGAAAACTACAAGATGAATGAAGAACAGACCAAAAAACATGAGGCAAAAATGTATTTTATTTATTTTATTTACAGTTTGTTTACTGGGATAGTCCATTAGGCCAAGAAGAGCACATTTTTAATGCAGGCCCAGGAAGAAAAGCTCCTTAAACAGTATAGAAATTGAAAAGTTAACATATGTTCACAAGTTATTGCACAATTTAAGAAATTACAGTATGCAATGAAAGTAAAACAAAACATATATATATAAAACAAAAAAAATGGTGTAACGTGCTCTGTTGGAGCATCAAGGTAGTACCGACAAACATGAGTAGGTTACACGTGGTGTAAAATAGTAGAGGCAATGAGCCTCACACAGCATATTTAAGAATTTTAGAGAAACAAGGGAATTCAGGGTTATGAGTCTTGCAAGTATAAGAGAATGTAAGAAATAGCAGGGAGTGAGTAACATTTGAAGAGAAAAGGTAGATAAAAATAGTACAGATCAGTGTTATAATTAAGTTAAGAGAGTGGGGGGTAGGGAAGTAGGGGTAAAGTAGAGGGACGTCATGTGGGGACATCTGGACATTCTGCGAAAATCTGTTCAGTTGAGAGGCATGTTTTATGATGTTATTAAACAAGAAAGCACAACAGGGTGTATTGAGCAATATTGCCAGACCAGCAGTTGATCAAGGCGAAAAAAAAGACGGGGTATTCAGGAATTCAGCTGTTCAAAGTTTGGAAAATGTCAAGGGCAAGTCAGGTAAGAATTAAAAGCACACAGGCTTTAATGGGTTGGGGATATTATATTGCCATTGTCTTTAGCATGTATTATTTTACCACTGGACTAACATTACTCATGCTATACCATATTTATTCATGCATTTATTTAATAACAAGTTAGGCTAGCTGGTTTGTAGGCATTTCATGATCCAGGCAAAAGACAGACAGACAGGCAAACAGTTTAAGCATACATGTATGTGCATTCAGAGTCAAATGATACAGTGATGCTACCACATACAGACTATTATAGTTAATACAGACATTTTGCTCACATTAAAGTTCAGACAAACGAACTGACCAGTATTTTTTCAAAGGTAAGTGGAGAAGGTTGTGTCCCTCCAAACATCTATACACTAGTCTTATCTGCCACAACACTGCAATATAAAGCTGACCTCCTGATGTTTGTTGTAATTAAAATCATTTATTATATGAATATTTTCTTATACTTGGTTGCATCCTTACCACCTCCATGAATCTTCTCAACATTCTGTTGTTTGATATTGTAAAGAGCAGGTGTTCATCTGCTGGGCTGTAAAAACTAACATGTAAAGTTTTACAATCAGTATACTCAGTAAATGCATGTGTTTTTTAATAATTATTTTGCAGGGTGTGGTGAACACCCATGACATCCATAATTTAGTCTGTCTACACTTTTCCTGATTTCTGGCTGCAGGAAAACATATGGAAATTATTATGGTCCTTTCCTCTGTCTCTCTGTCATTCCAGTGATCAAGGGACATACTCTTCCATGCTTCTTCTATGTTCCTTACTCTTATGAGCTATGATTCCTACTTTTCATTAGAGTGGTATCTGTATCTCTCAGTTTCCCTCACCATCTTTCTTTCCAATGACCTGTGTCCCTCATTTTGTTTTATTTTACTTCTGATTGTTCCTGTCGATTATTCAGATAATCTGTGCCTCCATTGTTCTTCAGTATCTTTCAAGATCATGATCAGGGTACCTCCTTATCTTTTGAAGACATGTGCCCTCCTGTACCCTGAATGTGGCTTATTCATATGACCCATGTTATTTATTGTCCTTTACTGTGAAAAATTTTCTCTGTCACTGTTTCTCACAGCCCCTTATCATGATGGCCAGTACATCATTGTGATCGGCTCTCTCTCTCCCAACCATTATTCATTGTCTGTTATTCTAATGATTTCTGCCATTCACTGTTCCCTGTACTGGTGAACTTTATCTATCACTATCAGTCACCACCCCTTATTTTAATGGTCATTGTCCATTATTTCCTGTCGCACTTCTTTTTCTACCAGTCTTAGCCCTTCCCAGTCCCTACTTTTACTCATTCTGAGTGTTTTCCCCTCATTTCTAATAGCAGAAGGTTGAAATGTATAATAGCTACACAATCTAAGTGTTTTTCACTATTTATTTGTTTAGTTATTTAGTTTACTTACTTAGTTTATGTACTCACTGTAACACTGGTGTTTCTTTTACAGAAGCTAAGAACTGCAGTAAATCACACCTGCACAAGCCATTATCAGGCATTAAACTGCAGACTGTGAGAAGTGTTTCTCCAAGATATGCTACCCATCAGCAAAGTACCTACAGGCTATTCTAAAACACATGAAGGGAGGGACAAACAAATGCATCTAAAAATTCTGACCCCAATGAAAGTTGCATTTCTTATAGTGACCTTGAAGAGGAACCAGATGTTACAGTGGAGTTCAACAGAAGTACACACAGACACGCACACAGACACACACACACACACACACACACACACACACACACACACACACACACACACACACACACACACACACACACACACACACACACACACACACACACAGATGCGCATGCACACACACACACACACATATAAATATATATATATATATATATATATATATATATATATATATATATATATATAGTGTATTAATTTATTTATTGACATTTGATTATTGTGAAAGTCTGACTGGGTAGAAAACCATTTTCAGTGGAGGCCCAGGGAGAAAAGATCAAAATTATTACATCCAAATTATTCCAAAACATTTAATGAATAATAATTTTACAATCTTCAAAAATAAAACAAAACCATCTGCCATTTAAATAATTAGAAGAAATTAGACATAATATAATAACGTTGGTTAAGAATCGATGCAAGTTATATGACAAGCATTTAATATTTAGAGAAATGTTTGACAATTTGTTGAGAGGTTAAAGGTAAATTAGTCCAATACAAACAGGAATTGCAAAATGAAGTAAGGGAAAAATAACATGATATATTTAGAGGGAGAGAGTCAGGGAAGAGAATTTGATAGAAGTAGGAAGTAAGTCAAGAAGGGGGGTTTAAGGAGTTATAAGGAATGAAAAGATACTCGTTCAGTTTTAGGGATATAGCTTATCCTGGTTTTGAGCAAGAACAGAGCTATATTTCAGCTAAGAAGTCTTTCAGAATGGTTTTGAAGAATGGGAGGGAGGATATTAACCTGACGGATTCAGGTAAGGAGTTCCAGGCCTTAGCAACCTTGTACAAATATAGAAAGGCCAAGAAGATTTGATAAGTTTGTAGACAGGAGTTTTTGGTCACTGTATTGCAATGACTGACTGGGAACACAGTTGTGAGGAATGGATTTCAGTGCTGGACAGACAGATGGATGCTGGATAATTTTATAGTTGGTAAGAAGCTGTATATAGTTAGTTAATGAAGTAGTTCTCACCAATTTAGGCTTTTTAGTGCCTCACAGTGGTGGGTTCTGAAAGTGGTACTTGTTGAAATTTAGCAACTTTGCTATAGCATCACTCGTGTTTTAATTTTGTGAAGCCTGGAGGTTAGTGAGTATGGGAGAGCCATAAAGTAGTGAGAGGAGGAGTTAAGCAGTGGCAAGTGTAGTTTTAGTTGTGTCGGTGAGAACGTTTTTGGTTTTGTGAAGCTTTCCTAGTTTTTTTTTTTTTTTTTTTGCAATTTAGGTCGAGTGCAAAATTACCATCCCCTATCATTTCTAATAATTTGTTATGAGATGCAACTGCAATAATTGCATTATCAGAAGAGAGAACTTTAAATTTTGTTTGCTCATGAGAGAGGGATTTGGTCTTTTTTGGGATGAGCATGAGTTGTGAGTTACAAAACCATGTTTCAGTGTTTGCTAAAGTTTCCTGAGTAATTTTTGGGAGATGTACCATGTTGTCAGATGTGTAGATGAGACTGGAATCATCTGTGTATTGTATTAATGTGGTCTGTTTTGTGGCTGTATAGAGAGTGTTGGAGAAAATGTTAAAGAGGAGGGGACCAAGGCTAGAGCCTTGTGGTACACTAGTGGTGACTGAGAGGTAACCAGAGAGCATGGAATGCCATTTTGCTGATTGATACCTATTGGTCAGGTAGCTTTTGAACTACAGAAGGGTGTGCTGAGAGATGCCTAGTGAGGACATTTAAAGTAGAAGTTTGCCGTGTAAAAACGTATCCAACAATGTACCTGGCAGAGTAATTGTGCAGTGACTCACATCTTAGTTTAGACCTTCACAGAATGCTGGCAAGGATGCATCTGCAGACCTGTGTGCATAATTCTGGAGATTATCACAAAACAATATAAGTTAAAAAGGGGTGTAAAGGAGGACCATTATGATTTTTAAGAACAGGGATAATATAGAATATGAGAGCAGGTTTGTGCTTTCCAATTTCTACAGCCCAGAAAGTGGAAGACAAAGAGCATAACTTTAACTCTGGAGTACACATGGAGTTAGAGTCATTCCTAGGATGTGAAGTTAGGTTCATTCTTAGGATGAAAGGTCAATGCGGAAGGGAGTGTGATATAGAGATTATATTGAGCAAGTTTAGCTTACAGATCAGGCAAACGTCTTCCTGGAAAAGAAGTCATTTTACTTCCCTGAATAATGGACAGGTGTACCTCTCAGCTAATAATTATGGACAGGTGTCCCTTTTGGGTAATAGTTATGGACAGGTGTACCTCTCAGGTAATAGTTATGGACAGGTGTCCCTTTTGGGTAATAGTTATGGACAGGTGTACCTTTCAGATAATAGTTATGGACAGGTGTACCTCTCAGGTAATAGTTATGGACAGGTGTACCTCTCAGGTAATAATGACAGTGTGCATGAGATGCAGCAGCGGAGAGGGTGGACTCACAAAATAAGATATTTTTCTCCTGCCTCATCGATTACTCATTTGTCTGCAAGCTGTCTATGCGTATCTTCTCTTCCTATTTTCTACTTTCTGCAAATCTAGACAGTTTTAAATTCATCTCATGACTTATACTCTTAAAACTGTTATGCTTCTCATGTTTATTACATATACATTATGTCAAGAAAACTTTCACAGAGATTTTACTTTTCAAACAAATTACTGTTTTGTTTTTATCACCTTTACGGATGGATACATTTATTTTATTGGTTTATTTTTCCTTTGTTGATCAGTTTAGACCCACTAAGCTAGTGGCCTGTTTGCAGCAGAGACTCAAGGTGGAATTTCTATTGCTGAGGAAAATTTGGCCAGAGCATCAGGGACCTTCCCCATACTCTTTTCCAAAAGCACTGTGGGAATTTTCAGATCCACCCGAACTACCATCAACTCACGAAGCTAGAACCTCAATTGAATGTCTCAACAGAAGGACAGCAAACAGTCCAGAGTCTGCTGGAAAGGAAAGCACCATACTGTCAACAATCTAGTGACCAGGAATGGGAATAGAACCCACAGTCTTCTGGTATCCAGCACCAAAGATGAAAATTCTGCCTGTTGCACCTGTGATACATGCATATGTTACTCCAAACCTTCTAACATTCAAGCTTTATGCTGCACTAGCCTGTTCTAAGATGCTGTCTTTATAAAATAACTTAGTGACTCTGCTAGACAAAACATAGTCACTTTTTTCTAGACCCCGCCCTATTATATGCCTCTCATTTCCTAACCAAGCTTAGCTCCTATCAACCAAACTGGAATAATGCTACAATAAAATCACCAAGTTTGCAACCAGCCAACAGTATAGGCGATATCACTGCCTCTCTCTCTCTGAAGTAACTAAACTTTCTCAAACTAAATAATTCTGTTTTACTCACAGTTAATTCCAATCTTCGAACCACTACACAGCGCTGAAAAATTCCCATTTCTTCACTCCATCATTCAGCCTTACACTACTAAGTGACCTCAATGCTCCACTGAAATCTTTACATTCCATAACTAAAACCAACAACAATTCAGGATACTCCCTGTATTCTCACTGCATTGCTAATAGCTGGAATACCATCCCACTCCACCTAAGAACAGTCTGCAACCTGAGAGACTTTAAATGTCAGATGAAGCAACACTGGATAGATAAATGTCTCTGAACCTGCACCATGCTTGGTTAAACTGGTAGTAATATAGCTAATAATATACGTGACTTTGCACCATAACTCTCTGCTATATAAAACGTAATGTACTATTATGGCAACTGCACCTTCATCTATCATCTCATCTCTTTCATCTTTCCTATCCTCCTTCTTCCCTCCCTTTCTTTGGCCTGTCTTATTTCCCTGTGTCCTAGATTGTGAAATAGTTTTTTATAGTAAGAAATACACTTACATGTATTTATTTATTTATTTAACATTTGTTTACCAGGAAAGTGCAATTGGGACAGAGCCCATTTTCAGCAGAGGCCCAGGGAGAAATGCAACAGATGCCTGTTTTTGGAATGTGGGAAGAAACCAGAGCACCTAAAGGAAACCGACGCAAATGGAGGGAGGACATGCAGACTCTGTACTGTAGGCACCCAAGCCGAGAATTGAACCAGAGATCCACTTATTGTGAAGTGACAATGGTAACTGCTACACCACTGCATCGCCCAGTATAGTATAGTACATGAAACCTACCCATCTATGTATACTGATGATACTGAATTATATATATATCCCTTGTATTTAATACAAATATATTCGTATTTATTTTATTTATTTATTTTACATGTGTTTACCGGGAAAGTCCAGCTGGACACAGGTCCATTTTCAGTGGAGGCCAGGGGAGAAAAGCTCCAATACAATATAGTACGAAAAGTGAGATACATAGAGAAATAACATCATACATACTTACAAAGAAACAAAAACATCATGCATAATTACATACTTTAGAGCATGCTAGTATGTTCTAACATTCTAGGTGTGTAGTAGTAGGCACTTGTCAGTGTTGGATATACAAATAAGAATTCTTTAGGAATTAAAGAGACATTGATTGATTAGTCAGTAGGAACTTAGTGGATTAGTATTTAGGTAAAATAATAGAAAAAGAGAAAGAAATTGGGGAGCAACTGTTTGCTCTTGAGTGGAATCCCAACAATAGTGCAGCAATGTGGTTTAACCAGGAGAGTGACATTTTGCTTTACATATACATATTTTTTGCTGACATATACAACTGTTTGTAAATGATTTAACTGATGTCAAGGATATATGAACAGTACAACTGTTGCTCATGAACAAAACTGACTGTTAATGATGAAACAATGCACATCATGCGTGTGATATCTGTATAATGGAGTTTTTCCTCTGAAAAAGGGCACTTCTAAGTCAGACTATCTTAGTAAACAAACTGTAATAAATAAATAAATAAAATAAGTAGCATTCTGTATCTTTATGGGTTTGAAATAACTGATTGGCCTCTGCTGTATTTCTCAATGATGCTCTCTTCTCTCATGAATACAAACTGAAGTCCAGTGCTTCCTTCTAATGTTTCTTCCTAGCTAAGCTACACAAATGCTTTACTGCCCAATTTTCTTTTATATTCCATCTCTTAAAATTATTTCATCCTCATTTGTTGTTGATGCAAAGCACTGAATGTGACATCAGTATCCAGGGTGTTCTGTCAGACATAGGGTGGGACAGACCGAGTGCCCAGATGCAGGTTAAGGACTGACCGTAAGTTTGTGCACTATACTGTATGGTCTTCACTGCAATGCACTATACTGTATGGTCTTCACTGCAAAGTGCAAAACTCATGAAAGAAGGAGGGAGACCCTTGCTGGCATGGAATACTCCCATCACTTTTAGCAGAGTCTATGTTAAAAATTAAGCAACAGAGGGCAGTCCAAAACTGAAATTTAACATTTTTGAGGGGGAGCTATGCCCTTTAGTCCCCCCCCCATTTTGTGAAGGACTTATTTGCAACATCACATTACTTATATAAACTACCTCTGATTCATTTGGGATAAACGTTTCAACATACCAGTCTCACCTCTCCCACACACACATACATATATTGTGTGTGTGTGTGTGTGTGTGTGTGTGTGTGTGTGTGTGTGTGTGTGTGTGTGTGTGTGTGTAAAACAGATTCAAGAATGATATGATAATGCCAGCAATGGCATTTGAATCTGTATTTTCCTACTGCAAACCTGTTTTCTTATAAAGCATTCATATTTTACACATAAGTCAGGTTACACTGCTTCACTATTTTGAGTTTCCTCTGATATAATTATTCTCTTGTTCATTTGTAACTGTTAGCTCTTGGGTAATATTTTCAGTATTTTTGGACTGTTTTACCTTAAGTACACGACCTCTGCAACTTTTCCTGTTGGAACATTTTTGCTAAACCTATAACTGCATTTCTTGTGGTATCATCTGCAGAGAAGTACACTTTCACATCTAATCCTTTAGCAGTAGCATAGAAGTAGGTATTAAACAAGATCCACATCATATATACCCATAAACCTGTTCACTTTTCTCATTGTTCCCTGTCTTTTGGGACTGGTCAAGAAGTGTTGACAAGAAACACCGATGACCTACAAACTAACAACACTTGCCAGCCAAAAAACGACAAAGTATAACTGTGCAAATCCACTTCTGGGACAAGGGCTTAATTTACTTTATCTAACACTACAGACCCACTATAAATATTACATATTATATATTAGATATTAAATGGTGTATATTACATACAATATATTATGCAATATATATAATAAAACCTAGGTTGATTATAACTTTTGGAAAGTGTATATGTTTAAAAGGTTTAATGACCTGCATTCTTAGTTACACTTCTTTCAATAACCTAATTTTCTATGAGATAATGTTAGCTTAGAAATGTTGATAAAGCATACCTATCTTTGCACTATACAGACAGATTTCTTGACTTGAGGGAAGGGTGTATGAGTCAGCCCTCTGCATTTCAGGCATGACTTCAGGGCATGTTGTAGAGTTCAGGAAGGTGTAAGATCTTCCTGAAACCAATAATTCACAATTTGCATGTGATAGATAGCATCTGAGCTGCATATGCCCTGAAAACATGCCTGAAAGCAGTGGTACATCAGTACAACTAGTACAAATAGGTTTAAGTTAGTCATGCACACAATTTGTTTATATTAGTATGGGACAAATAGTTAAGCCAAGCAAGATGTAATACTTCCAGCAAGCAAATATTTAATTACATTAAAAAGTTTAAATAAAGTTTGATTCAAGATTTACTATCCAACAAAGCATTTTATATCTATGCCTTAAATATTTTGATGTTTTGTTTGACTGCCTGCTAACCGGTTTATTTATTTATGTATGTATGTATGTATGTATGATGTATGTATGTATTTATTTATACATGCAGTTTGTTAACTGATATAGAACACTCAGCTAATTGGATCGATTTTAGTCTCAGCCCAGTTTCAATCTTAGGTTAATAAGTGAAATGATCCTAGCATATCTCTTTTTAGCCATAACCCAGGCCATGAAAAGTCTGTGGATAGTTTTAGACTAGCTAATTAATTACCATCTCTTCAGAAAAGAAAACCTACCTACTCAGACAAAGCCACATACAGCAGAGGGAGAACATGCAAACTTTACACCAACAATAACAGCTGAGTTTGAAATCCCGATTCTCTGTATTTCTTAAGATCTGTCACTACACATTCATTCTGTACAAAGTACATGATTTTCCTTGTTAACATGTCCTTGTTAATTTCTGCAGACAGGAGGCAGTGATAATATGCAATCTGGTATCCTACCACCTCTAAGATATCTTACTTTACATTCCCTCAGTATAGATTCCATAATATTTCCTGCTATTTGGGTAAACTCCACAAAGACAGCACATGTGCAGTCTGTTATTCTGCCTTTAGGTGTCTATAAGATATCCTTATTTTGCATTTTTTTTACAGATCCCATGATTTCTCTTTTATACAGGCACACGTTATGGGTCTGTAAGAAACATTTCCTTCATTGCCTCTTTCATTGTGTCCCGGTTCTGTGTGGGCTACCTCCTGGCTTCAGGAAATTGAACCTCATCAGGCGATATACCTAAATAAACTGGAGAACATATTATACCTTTTTTAATTCACTGAAAAACGTATGACTCACCTCAGCAGAGCCCACTACTAATAAGAACCGGGTTATTCTGGTATCTACAGCTCTGTTCTCTACAAATGAATTAACTTACATTATAGGTTCATAGGTTCATAGGTTGGTACTAGGCTATCAGCCCTAGGGCATATATAGGCCTAGCCATAACAATTCCCTGGCTATTTCTTCCCACACTATTTACTTCCCTGGACCCCATTATATGTGCATGCATTTTGAGAGATGTCTTATATAGCTATCTTAAGGCAAAATGATGAATCATTCTTTCTGGCTGCAAATTAGGAGGCTAATTTAATCTAGCATATAGTACATTCATGAAGTGTTATGAAGAAAATGACAGAATTTTACCCCTAAAGTTGAATTCTGAACATTGCCTGAATGTTACCATCCTCAGTAAAATTTACATAGTGTGACAAATGCCTCCATTTTTTTACCACAGATACTTAGCATATTAGCAATTATACCATCATAATATACATGCCTCTCAAAACAGAAAGAACATTTGTGAAATAAATGTTCTACATAAAGTGGACATTTTTCATGTTCATGAAACAGAAGCTCTGTTGCCAGTTATACAAGTAATTTAAGCAGTAATGTACTAGTAAAGGTAAACAATTCTTATTAATCAACTTCAGGAAGATACGTTCTGAGTCATCACTTATTAATCAAAGATCTTTGGCAACTAGTGATCTGAACATGCACTAACCCTGGCAAAACTTGATTTCTCTTAATACAATTAAATAATATTAACTTGTTTTTAGAGGCATTGTCTTTGCTTTAATTGCTCTAAACATTATATAAAAAGTCATCAAAGATGTGTTATTAAGAAATCAAATTTAAAATTTGTTTAGCACAGACTGTATGTAACAAATAATTGCAAACTGTTTATAGGAGGATATCAAATGTTACACATAATATTTAGCATGGCAAAAATTTAGATTTTTTACTCAAAATGTATTAATTGTTTTGTTTACTTTAAGTTTTTGTTATGTATCTTGTGTATAGTTTTTTATTGTTATGTTTTGTTAAATATTATATGTTGTTTTCATTCTGATTTAAACTTTAATAAAAAGATTTTTCAAAAAAAAGAAGAAATTAAGAAAAAAATTAGTAAACCTTATTAATTCTTATTTATTATTTCCCCAATTAATAGTTTGTAGCTTGCAGGTCTATAACACAGATTTTCATAACAGATATTTGTTTTTGTGGCTATTTCTTTCTGATGCCTATTGTAAATCCACATTGTAAACCCAAATTTCACTATGTTTCTACCCCTAGCTTTTTTAGCTATTCTTTCTGCTCGATTGGACTGTATGGAGCCATGTAATCATATTCATATTACTTGTAATGTAACTTAGCTATTGTGATTATTATTGTTATTTTCTGTTTGTGTAGAGCTTTTCTCCTTGGGTCTCCACTGAAAATGAGCCACCGACCCAGTTAGACCAACCTGGTTAATAAAACACAAATAAATAAAAATACTGATATTCTGTCAGTTTGTACATATTAGAGGACAAGAAAGAGGGAATGGGAGATGTGTGACCAGATATTGCCTGGACAAAAGAAGGTACCTTCTCATATAGTCTATCATTTTGTGACACGCACAGACACACACACACACACACACACACATAATGTACTGTAAGAACTTTAAAAGATGACTTACTTTTCTAAATTGCTTTGCTCAGTCCCTAATTTAGCCTTGTTTTTTGCATAAGCATGTACTATACAGAATGCCTACCAACTCATTTCTGTAATATGAATTCTACCACATACACTAACTACAGTTAGCCTGATAATTCATAATCCCTTAGTGATAAGACACTGGCAGGCATCTATAAGTTCTAAACATAAAACAAGCATTTGCCAGTGTTGAAGATGTGACTATAGATGGTACTCCTGAAACAAAATGTTGTAAATAAAAGAAAGGAAAAAAGAAACCAACACTGAGTGAAGGATGTCGTTTCTTTCATTGTTTTCTGTGTTTTTCAAAATTTATTTATTTATTTTATTTTATTTTACTTTTGTTAACCGGGGGTGTCTGATTGAGCCAAAAAGGCCCTTTTTCAGCAGTGGCCCGGGGAGAAAAGCTTCACAAAGAAAAATTACAGACACATTTAGTTATTTAGACATGATCAGTATACACACAAATTACAAAAGACATGTTTTTACAATGGTATGCAGCACATCAACAGTCACAGTAGAGAGAACAAACAAAAAATATTAATTTAAAAATAAAGGTAATTAATAGATTTGTGGTGTACAGCTGAAATTTGGAACATAGGTAGAATACATACATAGTACACAAGTACAGTATATACATTGTAGATTAGCCAATATCCTTAACTTTTTTCTGTTGGTTTATACATCTCCTCCAAGATAATTATTCTAGATTGCAACCCTCATACTTTTAAAATATTTCTTATTGAAAAGTAGTTCTGAGTAAGATCTCAATGTCATATCTAACCTGTCTTCAATTACTCATCTCCCTGTAAAACAATTTTTTATCAATTTAAACTCTGCGGTGGTGGTGCCGCGGTAGCGTTGTCGCCTCACAGTTAGACGTTGCACATTCGATTCTCAGTTAGAGCGTCTTCTGTGCATCGACAGGCATGAATGGACGTTCCTTCGTTGAAGGTTGTGCATTAGGCCCGGCAAGCCAGCACGTAAAAATTTACTGCCAATCATTAGCGGACCGGAGTTCCGCTGTGGCGACCCCTAACCGAGAAAAGCCGAAAGACTTCCATTATGGCTTTTTAGCTGGACACATAGACTTGTCCGAAAACCATAAATGGTTATTACATGGGTAGTGCAGATTGCTGTATTGAGTTTCACAGTTCTAACCGCTATGTCGTGGGACGGCAGTATCATTTAACACTTGACCGATGCCATTCAATGCTAAAACTCAGGGGAAAAAAAGACTATTAATAACTGAAGGTGCTTAAAAGCAGACAGCAGAAGACCATTTAAAACTATTGAAAGTTAGCAGAAACTAGCAGAAACTAGCATACATATTCGGACTGGATAGTATAGTATTCGTAATATCAGACAGACGTGCAGCGTGAAACAGAAAGATCAGAAAGCAATAAAAATGCATTTGCATGTTTAAATCTAGCAATTTAACTCTTGGTTAAAACAATAGAAAGAATTCCTTCATCTAGACCCTTCTGCACCATTGTCTACATCAAAGGGTCACAACATGCTTTACTATTGTCAGCAGAGAGCACTCTTGTTTCATTTTTTTCAGTTCCACATTTAACAGCAGTTTTTTTTCCATTTAAGACAACAAGCCTGTGTCGAACATTGATATTTACAAATGAGAGAATTATCTATAGAATTCTATCTAGCTAGGCTGGCAGCCTTCACAGTATTCTTTTAAAGTAGGGTCTGTCCATTTATTGGCCAGGACTATATAGTCTGACAGTTAGGTTAGAACACATGATAAAGTTATTATTTCCTTTCTTTGGGGATATGTAAAATAAGTATTATTTATAATGGAACAAGAAAGGAAGGTCAAAGGTAGCAAACCCAGCAGTGTTTTTCATGTCATTCGATTTGCAACATACAGTAAAACAGGGTGTAATGAAAAAGCTTTGCTAAGTACTTTTTATTGCAAGAGCATAATGATTTGTGAGAAAATGCTGTTCAGCATAAAAGGAAATGTACAAAGAAGATATTTTAATGCATATTATATGAAGTGTAGAGAATGGGAAACATTATTATGTGGACTTATTAAGAGAGACCAAAAGTAGTATCAGGACATAATGTCAAAAATCATTATGTTTTTGCATTGCAGGGCTTAGAAGACCAAAAAAAAAAAAAAACTGTTATATGAATGACAAGAAAGATGCAAATAAGCTGATGGATGGGAAACATTTATTTGGAGGATACAATTAAAATTGCCTGTGAAAAAACAATGAAGTAGAAACAGTACTTGGAAGTAATATATTCGTTTGAGGTAGACGGTTGAGGAAACATCGAGACATATTTATTCACTATGGATGAATGAAGTTTTAAGGATTTGTGTAAAGCAAATATATTTGAAAGGGAACTATTTCAGTTAGATATGGATGTCATAAAATATGGCAATTATAAAAAATATCCATGATGAGTCAGTAGCCAGAGTCGAGAAGATTATTATGAGTTGTATATTCTTAATTTGGATGGGATGTTGAGGTGATAAAGATGCATGAAATTTAAAATATTTGCTAAGGAATAAAGCTTGCGGGGATAAGAAAGGCTAAGAAAGTCTGATGATATCAAAATACCTTTTGAATGAAAATGTATACATGCACAAAAGTTTTTGGATCTAATAAATAAACACTCAGTGGACCAGATTGTTATAGCAATAACCCACGCCTGGGTGTGGGTAATGTGGGATTTACCCACGGTTGGCGTGGTTTGGTCCGAGGCTCGAGGACCAAACCAAGACAACCGTAATCCATTACCCACACCCAGAAAATGCTATTATATTATGACATTATTTAAGAAGAAACAATCACTTTTCTTAAATAATGGCATATATAATCTTCTTTCCCCCTTCGCCTCTGCCTTCCTCCGCAGCTGTCTGGCATCGCGGCAGTTCTGATGTACTGCGTATGCCTATGCAGTACATCAGAGCTGTGGCCAAAAGCAACAGAAAGCAAGATCTCCATTGCTTTTTACTGTTTTGCTGTGTTAAATGGGTTTAACATAGCGATACAACTTTAAAATAAGCAATGGAGACGTCCGTGCTTATTTTAAAGCTGTCGCTATGTTAAACCCATTTAACATAGCGAAACAAAAAGCAATGGAGATCTTGCTTTCTCCTTCTTTTTTAAACCTGTCTCGCTATGTTAAATGGGTTTAACATAGCGAGACAGCTTTAAAAAACAACGGGATCTCTGTTGCTTATTTTAAAGCTGTCTCGATATGTTAAACCCATTTAACATAGCGAAACAGTAAAAAGCAATGGAGATCTTGCTTTCTCCTTTGCTTTTTTTTTAAACCTGTCTCGCTATGTTAAATGGGTTTAACATAGCGAGACTTTAAAAATAAACAGCGGGATCTCCGTTGCTTATTTTAAAGCTGTCATATGTTAAACCCATTTAACATAGCGAGACAGCTTTAAAAAAAGCAACGGAGATCTCTGTTGCTTTTTTTAAACCTGTGTCGCTATGTTAAACTCTTTTAACATAGCGAAACAGTGTTTAAAAAGACTTATACTAATGGAAAAGTCCGCGACCGGACCTTTTCCATTAGTATAAGTCGATTTACAACGTGCATGCTGGCCAATCAGCATGCACGTTTTGGAATATTAATGGGGGGTCATGGTATAATACTAACCTAATTAGAGGACAAAATATTTTTTAACTGGGACTTACAAATCTAGATACATCATTCACAACTCCACAAGAAACATCCTCTCTAATTAAATCAGACTATGAGCTCAAACTACCTAAACCCTTGAAACTGATACATTGAAATTCAAAGACTTCAGTTGTACAAATACCCTCAGATTTTATGATGAAGACCTGAAATTCAGTTTAACAACACCATCCCAGGCATCATCTCAGCAGGTAGATTTGCAAGAAATATTTATGCAGACACCAATAAATGTATAGATTGGCAATCCAATCTAGATACAAGAACAGTTGAGAATTTAAAAGCAAATCACCCTAGTGGTCCACCAACATAAATAAAATCTAGGAAAAAGGAAACTAATTAGAATAAGCAACAGATCTAGCGATAATGAAGTCAAGGATACTATTGGGAATCTGAGTAAGAATTCAAAAAAGACTATTAGAATAAGCAACAGATCTAGCGATAATGAAGTCAAGGATACTATTGGGAATCTGACTAAGAATTCAAAAAGACTATTAGAATAAGCAACAGATCTAGCGATAATGAAGTCAAGGATACTATTGGGAATCTGACTAAGAATTCAAAAAAGACATTAGAATAAGCAACAGATCCAGCGATAATGAAGTCAAGAATACTATTGGGAATCTGACTAAGAATTCAAAAAGACTATTAGAATAAGCAACAGATCTAGCGATAATGAAGTCAAGGATACTGTTGGGAATCTGACTAAGAATTCAAAAAAGACATTAGAATAAGCAACAGATCTAGCGATAATGAAGTCAAGGATACTATTGGGAATCTGACTAAGAATTCAAAAAAGACATTAGAATAAGCAACAGATCCAGCGATAATGAAGTCAAGGATACTATTGGGAATCTGACTAAGAATTCAAAAAGACTATTAGAATAAGCAACAGATCTAGCGATAATGAAGTCAAGGATACTATTGGGAATCTGACTAAGAATTCAAAAAAGACATTAGAATAAGCAACAGATCTAGTGATAATGAAGTCAAGGATACTATTGGGAATCTGACTAAGAATTCAAAAAAGACATTAGAATAAGCAACAGATCCAGCGATAATGAAGTCAAGAATACTATTGGGAATCTGACTAAGAATTCAAAAAGACTATTAGAATAAGCAACAGATCTAGCGATAATGAAGTCAAGGATACTGTTGGGAATCTGACTAAGAATTCAAAAAAGACATTAGAATAAGCAACAGATCTAGCGATAATGAAGTCAAGGATACTATTGGGAATCTGACTAAGAATTCAAAAAAGACATTAGAATAAGCAACAGATCTAGTGATAATGAAGTCAAGGATACTATTGGGAATCTGACTAAGAATTCAAAAAAGACATTAGAATAAGCAACAGATCCAGCGATAATGAAGTCAAGGATACTATTGGGAATCTGACTAAGAATTCAAAAAAGACATTAGAATAAGCAACAGATCCAGCGATAATGAAGTCAAGGATACTATTGGGAATCTGACTAAGAATTCAAAAAAGACATTAGAATAAGCAACAGATCTAGCGATAATGAAGTCAAGGATACTATTGGGAATCTGACTAAGAATTCAAAAAAGACATTAGAATAAGCAACAGATCCAGCGATAATGAAGTCAAGGATACTATTGGGAATCTGACTAAGAATTCAAAAAAGACATTAGAATAAGCAACAGATCTAGCGATAATGAAGTCAAGGATACTATTGGGAATCTGACTAAGAATTCAAAAAAGACATTAGAATAAGCAACAGATCTAGTGATAATGAAGTCAAGGATACTATTGGGAATCTGACTAAGAATTCAAAAAAGACATTAGAATAAGCAACAGATCCAGCGATAATGAAGTCAAGGATACTATTGGGAATCTGACTAAGAATTCAAAAAAGACATTAGAATAAGCAACAGATCCAGCGATAATGAAGTCAAGGATACTATTGGGAATCTGACTAAGAATTCAAAAAAGACATTAGAATAAGCAACAGATCCAGCGATAATGAAGTCAAGGATACTATTGGGAATCTGACTAAGAATTCAAAAAAGACTATTAGATTTTATAAGTCATCTCATAAACTCAGGCTGACATCTGAAGCCAATGACACTTACAAATCTTTCTTTAATTATGCTAGAAAACTTAAGAAACAAAACTATAGACCTCATACTTAATAGAAAAACCTTTTTGAACCTAGAGGACATTTCCAATTGACTTGCAAATAAATTTAGTGCAAAATTCACTACTGAAATGTTTATACAAAACCCTATGATCCACGTATTTATCAATACTCTCCATATTCTCTAAGGAACGTACTAAATGTATTACCCAAGACTAAGAACCCCTACAACCTCCAGCATCCCCTCAGGAAATACCACCAAATATGACCACCCCAACTAGGGTTCACTAGGGAACAGGTCCCAGACACTCTCTCTCTAAGGCCAAAAACACTGCATCAATGAACCTAAACAATATCCTAGGCTGCTTTCAAAATGGTCTGAAACATAATATATCAGGCTGCCTGGTGAATGCAGAATAGCAACTATTATTCCTGTATACAATATCAGAACATCTACAGACCCTGGAAATTAAAACCGTAAGTCTCCCTAGTCTCATATGCAAAGCATTGGAAATAATTAGCATGGAGATGATAAATAATAACATAAGAAACCTCCAGACACTGGACCTAACCCAGTTTAATTTCATTAATGGCAGGTCATGCATACTCAACTTTGGTGGACTTCTTTGAGATTGTTATCAAAACATTGGACAAGGGCAAAATGGTTTACACTGCCTACTCTGACCTGGCCAAGGCATTTAACACAACACCCCACTTTGGCAATGTTCCCAAATTCAAGAGATTTGGTATAAACCATTATGTCACCCTGTGGATACCCAGCTGGCTCATGGACAGGACCTGTGAAGTTAGAATTGGAGAGTACACCGGTACAAAGAGCCCATTCACCAACAGAGTCCCTCAGTTATCAATCCTAGGATCACTGTTATTTGACCTTTACTTCTCTGAAAATGTATCTGGTGTCCCTCAAACCTATTTTAAAAGAGAGGGCAGCTTCCATTCAAAGGTAATGACAATGTTCAAATGTGGTTTGTTTTATGTATATTTGTGAAATAGATATTGTTAACAGATACATTTTTATGTGTTGCACACGTATTAAACATGTGTTCAAAGCAATGATTTTAACTTGCATGATTAAGTGTTTCAGGGTCACCTTAAGAAGGATTACGTTTTTGTATATAAAGTTATTAATTAGTTAATTGGAGGGAGACAGGAAATTGATAGTATATAATGATGTTTGATGTGCTGTTATTTTATCTGGAGAAGTGTCTATCACAGGATGAAAGCGCTTATGAGTTTTGGCTTTTAATAAATTATCAGCCTTTTAAGTCCATTATTAGCCCAGTTTTGGCATTTTTTTTGGATTGGTTTTGTTTTATTGTTTGCCGTACACTATTTTATTTGTGTTCCTACAGGCTATTGAGAGGAGATCTATGCCTGGCATACAGGGCATCATCAGTCCCCACTCTGATGGACCTCCTTGATATCCTCAAAACAACCAGCACCAAAATTACCCTTTCGAATGACAGAAATCTTGCCTGCAATATAAATATGACTTACTGGAGAAAGGTATATATCCCAGAGACTACTCCTTCTCTGGAACAGGCTCCCCATCTATGTATTCCTCCCTAATCCAATTCAAGTATATCTTGGGCAATTGGATGGGTAACAGGAAATTCATCCTTGGTTTGGCATCCTATGTCTCTAATGGACACAGGTAGCCTGTAAGTAGTTAATCTTCCAAGCTCCTGCTTACACTATCAGAAGTACCTAAAATTGTCAGAGATTTGGGATGAATTACTAGGCTTTAAAAAGGCCTAGTGGTCATTAGCCTAGTACACACCTATGAACCTATGAACCTAAGAACACTTCCTTCCTAGGACAGGATAGCATGTCAGGATGTTTGTTAAATAGTGCTAACGCTGCCCTGGATGAAACTCTTCATAACCTTTTTAACTTGAGCCTGGCAACAAGGTCAGTCCCAGAAGTCTGGTATTTGTCATTCATGATACCACTCCAAAAAGCTGGCCTTACTACTGAATCCAGAAATTATAGGCCCATCAGCCTAACAAGTCTCAGTTGTAAGACGATGGGACACATTGTAGCAAACTTATTTAACAGTAGCATTAAAAATCTCATCAGGCTAGATCCACAACAATTTGGTTTTGTAAGAGGTAGATCCTGTCTAATGGACCTGGTAAATTCCTTTGAATTGTGCACCCCTTATGGATATCATAAGATACACACAGCCTACCTTGA
Source organism: Protopterus annectens (assembly GCF_019279795.1). Classification (NCBI taxonomy): domain Eukaryota; kingdom Metazoa; phylum Chordata; order Ceratodontiformes; family Protopteridae; genus Protopterus; species Protopterus annectens. Next base: position 1,565,200,468 of record NC_056726.1, read on the forward strand.
TTTGGCCAAGGAATTTGACACCACCCCACATTCTAACATAATTAATAAATTAAATGCATTACAGATAGACCCCCATGTGGTGGGATAGATAGCAAATTGGCCAAAAGAGAATGCTCTATGGTGTGGGTAGTAGGTGCAGCATCAGAAAACATGATGATGACCACTGGTGTCTTGCAGGGCTCAGTGCTGGAAAATGTTTGTTCAATATTTACTTCTTTGACATACAGAGTAAAAAACAAAGCATACAGCTAACTGGTTTGTAGATAATTGCAAACCGTGAGTCATTATCAAATTCCTATCTGATTCAGAAGACCTACAATAGGAACTTATACTTGTAAACGTCCAGTAAATTGAAAAATGGACTTACACTACATTTATAAAAATGCAACATTGTTGCTTCTGTCAAATAAACCATATATCTTTGAAAATATTCCACTTCAAAATTAAAATGTACATAGAGACCTGAGAACCCGGTTTGATAATTCCCTTTCCTTTGATTATGACATAACAATGGCTGTTGAGAAATCTTCTACATGGTACAGCTGATCACCAAGAGAATATCATTCAGATCTAAAGAATATATATTGCCCTCTGGTATTCAGCACTGATTAGACCAATTATAGAATACAATGCCCCTTTGAGATGCACCTCATCAAATATGTCAAAGTTAGACACACCCCAGAGGTTCCTAGCAAAGAGGATCACAAGCTTAAAACTGTTAAGCTGCCACAAACGACTAGAATCACTGCCTCTCTGTTTTCTGTGTCTTACATGCTGCTCAGAGGACATCTAAGCCTTAGCTTCCAAACAATCAGGACCTCAGCAGTCCAGGATCTGTTGTACCTGTGGCGCAGTGGTGCAGCAGTAACTTTGTCACCTCACAGCAAAAGATTCTCTGGTTTGATTCTCTGCTGGGGTACTTTGTGTGGAGTCTGCATGTCTTCCCTGCATTTGTGTGGATTTCCTCCGGGTACTCTGGTTTCCTCCCACATTACAAAGACATGCGTCTGGCGTGTTTCTCCCCAGGCCTCCACTGAAAATTTGCTTTGTTCCAAGTCGGACTTTCCCAGTAAACAAATGTTAAATAAATCAAATAAAATAAATAAACCTTTGCAAATCAAACAGTCCTGTAAATACCAGATAGAGTAATCTAAATGTGCCTCGACAGACCAATAAAAAAAGTGAAAGAGAGATTTATTACTCAGTATCTCTTCACCTCAGAAATAGACTTTCCTGTAGATATGGCAGTGTGGTATAATAACTTTCTTCAGATGGGGCCTGGATAATTAGATGGATACTCGTAAATTTATCCTGGCCTTAATTAGTCTAGCCCTTCTTAAGAACAAGTCAGCCATCTCGGCTGGGAACTGGCAAAGCATGATGGTCACAAGACTCAGCAGTCTTGAGCTTCCAATGATTCCTATGATATATAGAAGGGGGTGCACATTTGTCCTTTTATTTACTGCATATTACTGTTGATGGAAGTTAAAGAATTGTGAATGAAAATATTTATTCAGATGCACTATGCTATAAATTTTAAAGAACCCCTTACTTTTTCTATCTTTTAAACATAATGAAAAAAAAGAAGGCGTTGTCTGTGGCAATACACCAACTCATGCAGGAAAGACCTTGATTTAATGTTTCAGGTAAAGAACAGCACACTCAGTATTGAAAATTTAATTTAGATGCCTAGTATGGGAAGACAGCTCATAGACATTTGATTTTCCAACATCATTGAAAATACTCTATGAGTTTCTAGACTAACAGCTATCTCAGTATCTGCTTTCTGTCTGGCTTATTCTACAGAGCAGGTCATTTTTCATTTTATAGCATGGGTATGTAGTGGGGGTGTTTTGTTCTTCTGCTTCACCATTTACCTAGTTGTTGTTGTTCTATTTAATGTAATGTTTTCCCACTTATTTTCAATGAAACAGACCTTACTTATGTGAAGGTTAACCAAATCAGCATTACATCCTCAGACTTCTGGCATGAAGTGGATGCCATGACTTCCCCACCTCTCAATACAGACACAGGATTATCCTCTTTATCTAGTCCATCCCCTATAAAAGGTAAATCATGAAAATAACTGCCTTCTATCAGGGGTACTGGCAGTTTCCTCTTCTCTACTCCATTATTTTTATTTACTTTACCCTTAGAGGCATATGCTTTTTTCCTGATTCAGTTTCCCATCTCTTCAGCATGAGATTCATCTGTCTCTTCCTCAGTTTCTCTGTTCACTTCTGTTAGCATTTTCTTGACTATATGTACTTCCCTGTCCATTCCCACACGGACTTCTTTGATAACTTTATTCACTGAGGTCTTTTGGTTAGAGTCGCATTCCATGTTAGTCCACACTGAGTTCTTTTACTGAAAATAATGAATAACACAAGACCTTGAGTAAGTACAGATCCAGAACTCTCAAACAGACACCAACCCAGCATTTAATAAGTTTATCCACACATAACTACCCCCTCTCCTAATTTCTTACCCCCCAATTACCATCACCTGACTAAATACTGCTACATTAGCTTAAAAACCAAAAGCTATGAAAAAATCATAAACAAATTTTTAAGACTCATAAGCAACTTAAAAATTAATCTTATGAAGGATGGAGACATCCAACCCTGGCCCATTCACAACAGTAGACCTAAGCACACCATCTAACAACCTAATGTGTACTACCCAGATTGATAAACTTCCAAACTCATTTCTGGTCTGTCATCTCAACATCCGAAGCCTAAACAACAAGATCCATAGCCTACATGGACTATTAGCTGTTCACTCTCCTGATATCCTCTGCCTCACAGAAACCTGGCTAAAACCAATAACAAAAGATAACGAAATAACTCCCCCACAGTACAACATCCTTAGACTGGACCGGATCTCCAGGAAAGGTGGCGGGGTAGCTGTACTATACGAGTCTACCCTAACAATAACAACTGACACCCAACAGCCACCCCAGTTTGGCAATGCAGACATTCTCAGCACCAAACTAATAATAAACAAAAATAAAAGCAGATACATTGTCTGCATTTATATTCCACCCGGCAAGAATGATAATACTCTAGAAAATATCTTACTTTGGCTAGCTTCTAACTATCCCCAGGAAACCATTGTGCTGGGAGACTTTAACATTGATTGGAACACCTGTTCCTCTGAAACTCCCTCCATCCATTTAAACCTCCATGGGTTTACTCAGATCATTGACACCCCCACCAGATTTAGCAAAAATAGAGTCAAAGATAGTATCCTTGATTGGATACTTATTAACAGCCACCTCCAAAAGTACAGTTCAGGTACATTACCCGATGATCTATGTGATCACTGCCTTACCTATATTATAAGGCTCAAAGCAGACATTCCCAACCAGCCCACCCACAAAACTATAAGAAACATCAGGAACTTTAACCTTGACAACTTCCAAAATGAACTCAAAACATGTAATTAGAATGTCTTGAAACAACTCCTATTACAAGAAGCAGTTGAATACTTCAATACCAGATTTCTGGCTATCCTTAACCACCATGCTCCTACCCCTACCATCCGTGTAAAAGCCTCAGTTGCACCGTGGCTATCTAAAGAAACAAAAAACAAAATTAAACTAAGAAGCAACACCTGGGCCAGGTGGCATGTTACCAAAGCCCCTATAGACCAAGTAAGATTCCGGCAGCTAAGGAACCAGACCAAACAATCTGTCATTCTAGACAAAACAAATCACTACACCCTCCTACAACAAAAATATCAGCTAAAACCTCAAAAGTTCAGAGTTAGTATTAACAATCTTTTCCACCCAGGCTCTTCCACCACTCCTACTCCATTGGCTGCCCTTGATAAATCCCTTGTAGAAATTGCAAACAGCTTCAACTCCTTCTTTACTGAAACTATCCAGTCTCTAGCTACCCATCTCACTCCATCGGATAAAAACATCAGCTCTGGCACATCTAGCCCTGATCCACCCAGCACCCAACCCACATTTACCTTTCAAGCCATACCTACCAACCTGATCCAGACCTTACTCAAAAACTAAAACCTACTACACTAGCTGCCGACCACCTCCCAGCTGAATAGCTTCAAAAAGCAGCTGATGCCATAGCACTTCCCATTTCTATTCTGATCAACAGATCCATCTCAGAAGGATCCATCCCAGCAATATGGAAAATATCACATTATAACTCTCCATAAAGGAGGAAGTTCCACAGAATTATCTAACTTTAGTCCTATAGCCATTCTTTCACCACTAGCTAAAATCATGGAAAGATGCATACACAAACAAATCATGCACTTTCTTATTCAAAACGGAAAGCTCGCAGACTCTCAGCACGGCTTTAGGCCATTCCACAGTACCACCACGGCTCTTCTATCTTTCTCTAATGTCATCAGTCTTCATTGTAACAACAGCAAACTATCTTCAGCACTCTTCCTAGATCTCTCAAAAGCTTTCAATATGGTCAACCATCAGCTACTGCTCAATACCTAACTACAAACTATCGGTTTAGACCAACATGCAATACAATGGTTTCACTCCTACCTAAATGCGGTAGACAGCAGGCTGTCTTACGGCAGAGCAAGCTGTCATCCCAACTTCCTCTAACCCTAATTGTCCCACAAGGGTCCATACTAGGTCCCCTTCTTTTCTCTATCTTTATCAATGATCTGCATGCCACCATCCCAGGAGCCACCTGCATCCAATATGAAGATAACGCAATGCTAATATGCTCCGCCTCCTCTCCCACACAACTTCTAACCCTCACCCAGACCACTTTCAGCATGGTAGAAACATGGCTAGCTAATCGATGCCTGCTTCTAAATCCTAACAAAACCAAGCTACTACTTTTCTCCCCTAACCATAGAATTTCTCCTCCTTCCTTTAACATCAAATCTAGCAATGACACCATTATCTCCCCTGATGACCATACAAAGCTTCTAGGCGTAAAAATAGACAACAACCTTAAATTTGATAAACATGTCAATCACACTATTAAGTCCGTCAACAAAAAACTTGGCTCTCTGTACAGAGCCAAACCTTTCCTCACCCCTCTAGCTAGGGTAGCTATTGCAAGATCACACCTCCTCTCTACCCTTATGTATACCTTCCCAGTACTCACCAACCTATCCAAAACCAATCTCAACAAATTATCAGGATGTTACAATCATATAAACAGATTCACTACTGGCATGACTTTTAGGACCCACCATTGCCAGAACATCAAACCACTGGGATGGCTAGAGTATCCTACCCTTCTACACTTCAACCAGCTTATAGTAGCACATAAAATACTCCATCAACCTGATAACACCCATGCCCTCAAAAATATTCTCACCCCTCATAGTGCCCCCAGGCCATTACGCTCAGCTGATAAACTAATGATACTGACCCAAAAATCCAACAGCTCTGCAGGTGATGCTATATTTGCCAACTCAACTGGTAAAATCTGGAATCTACTCCCTACTACCATTACCAAGGAAACCTCACTACCCCTATTTAAAAGAGAACTCAAAAAATACCTCACATCTCATTGGCTGTGCTCTTGTTCTAAACCTGACTAACAACTTCACTAATACATGTCTTGCTACCCAACCTGCTGTTAATCCAAGTATCTATGTCTCATAGAATTTGAATGTCTAAGCATTGTGAATTATAAGATCTGATTGTATTCTATGTTCCCATTTTCTGATACATCTTTGCCAATCAGATGTAAGTCTGCACATTGTGTTTATTGATATCTGCCTGTATTCTTTGTATATATTTTTCTAAACATGTCTGTCTGAGTTTGTCACTCAGTGATGTATGTACTGTCTATTTTTTGGTATGTGGAGCTTTTCTTCCCGGGCCTCTGCTGAAAATGGACAATATCCAGTTGGACTATCCCGGTCAACAAATGTAAAATAAAATAAAATAAATAAATAAAATAAATAGAACTGATGGGCTAAATAATCATGGTCTAGACATTGATGTCTCTGTTATCAGTGGAAATGGAACAGGTCCATATTATTCAAAAGTTCTACTACATTCTGTGTCTGACAAATCTACTGAAAAAGAATTCTTCCCCAACATCCATAAAGGTAAGACAAGGTTTAATGCCACTTTAAATTTTGTGTACTACAGGCATTCACTAACCATTATGAATTTATTATTTAAAATGTCATTTGGACAGTGTGTTAAACTGCCTTCTTCTTTGCTACAAAGGGTAATTTAAAACTAGATTATGTGATCTCTTGATGCGTGACATGTAAGAACTTTTAATGGTTACTGGATTTGTGCTACTATTGCTATGTACTATCAGTGATGGTTAATTACAGAAACATCATTACCAAGACCAGGGTATAATTACAACAGAGTCCGATCAGAACTACGCATAGTTCCATAAACTGTAGTCTGCATGAAGTTACAGTACTGAATGCATGCAAATAATGACAAATGGGGCAAAATATGCCTTGCCCAGAGCCAAAGCATATGACTTGTTATTCACTTTTTGTTTTTCACAGTTAACTTGTATGGCTCTAAACTTAGGATCTAAACTTACAATTAAAAAAAAAATCACAAGAGATCCAGCAAAGGGAGCTTTTAACAGTATGGGTAGACTAGAATTAGTGGTGACGGACAGAGCCGTAGTGAGCTCATCTAGTATTTGGCGTTGTTTTCAAGTCTGGTAATAGGTTCATAGGTTCATAGGTTAGTACTAAGCTAACTGCCCTTGCGAGCCATTTTAAGCCTAGCCAATTATCCCTTGTGAGACTCAAACCCTGCACCTTGTGTTTGTAAGGCAAACACCTTAACCATTAGGCCACCCTCCCAACCCAATTTGTTATTATCATAACTATAAGATACATTTATCAGGCAGTCAGATCTCTCTCTTTGTAGTAGGGAAGACATAAATATAACAGTCCCACTGAAAGATATGGGAGCTGAGATCTTGAAGGTAAGTGTTAACTGATGTACCAGATACATAATATTACAAATTTATACGAGAATGACAATTTAAGAGGCAATACTTGCTCTAGCTCAAGTAATCACTTATGGCTTATTTTAATGAGAAATCTAGTACAGCAGCTGATTACTTGAACTGTCCACAAATTAACCAGAACACCAACACTTCTGAAAGTTCTCTACATCAAGACATATTGGATCACTGAACTAAAACTGGGTATACCAAAATCGTTATAGTGCCAAGCCGGGTAACATGTATTTTTTATGTTTTCTGGACTGAGAATTATTATGGAGACTATTATTTTACCAGTTCCACTCACAACTCATAAAGCATTTCAGTGCTTCAGTTCCAGCTGCATTTGCTGGATTGGTATTCATCTATGTACTATATTCCTTTATTATTTTAACAATTGAAGCCTTTTGGTTAGACATAATATCAGATTTATGTAACTTCCACCAGATCCAGGTACCAGATGTGTTGTGTCTTGTAACTCTACACTATTTTATTTACTGGCAGTATGTATATTTTCAATATATATATATATATATATATATATATATGTATATATATATATATATATATATATATATATATATATATATATATTGTATTTACTGTTTTTGTTATCATGTAGTAGATAGTGAAGCTTTTCTCCTCGGGCCTCCACTGAAAATGGACTTGTATCCAGTTGGACTAGCCCGGTTAACAAATGTAAAATAAATAAAAAATAAAAAAATATAGTAGAGCCTTCCTCCATATCTTCCACAGCTCATTAGACTGAGGAAAGAACTCGCCAGCCATCACATCATGCTTTATGATGCTTTATTATCCAGGGTGTAATTCTATGCCTAGAAAGGTTTGTATTTTGACCTGTGATATAAAATATGTCCTCTTGTCCTCAAATGCACATATAAGTTCAATTTTCTGCTTGTTAGCTGAGTTATGCTTACAAATATATTGTGGTTTTATGTAACCATGCTCCCTTTATCTAGCAATCTCAGCAGTTCTTTCCCAGTGCCACATTATTACATTGAGCAAGTTTAGTAATAACACAGTGAAAGAAAACAGATTCTACAGTCATATTAGTTAAAAGATTAGCACATGTGAAGTAGAGTTCATCTCTCATCCAGTTTAAGTGGAACCTTGACCAATGGATAGGAAATCGGAAATTCACCCCAGGACTGGCTTCCATGTTTCAGATAGACAGAAGCTATGCTCAGATTAATATACCTCCCACATAACCTTTAGAAACTTTTAAACTAAAATACCCCTCCTAATAAATGCCTATGATACATAAGGACACAATTGGGTTGGGTTGTGTGGCTAAGCTTATAAAGGCCCTGGTGGTCTTTATCTTTGTATAAACCTATGAGCCCATTACATAGGCATAATTTTAGATATAATTTGTCGACTAACATTAACAACCTTACCTTCATAGTACAGTTGTCACTAACTGTGTAGTACTCAAGTAGATAACGTTTTATATCATACTTTAAGCAGGCAGTTCAGATGGTGACATTTTTTAACTTGTTTGTAGGCAAAGAAATATTTTGGGTGAAGACATACTTGACGCCAACTACGAACCACCACACAAAACATATAAAAACAAACTCCAGTTGAAGAGCAAAAGAAAAACTGAGCCAGATGCAATAACAGTATCAACTACTTTAGTGTATTTCAATTAGAATGGGTTTAAGAGCTTTTATCTAGGGTGTAACATAGACTTCATCATGTTTGGGTGAAGGTTTGATATTAGTCCATGCAAGTCTAATTTAGGGCATGCAATTTCAGTTTGCAACAGACATTCTTCTAAAACAGCAATTTCTTTCAAAGCACTTTTGACCATTCTGCAATAATCAGTTTCTTACACTACCAGAGAGTGTCCTTACAATGTCACTTACATTATATACATGTGGTCCAAACTACAGTTTTAAAATATGCAGTAAATCAGCCATTTCTGACCTTACTGTTCTCTAAGCACTGTATGGTCAGTTGTGAAGCTTAAGGGATTGTTGGTCCAAACCACAGGTTTAAAATATGCAGTAAATCAGCCATTTCTTTTTTTTCCTCAAATTTTTTTTTTTATTTTTCAAATATATTTGAATGAGCCATGGTGGTGCAGTGGTTGCATTGTTGCCTCACAGCAAGAGGTTCTCCTATTCAATTTTTGGCTGGAGCGCCTTCTGTGTGGAGTCTGCATGTCCTCCCCGCGGTCGAGTGGCATTCGAAAGAAATGCGTAGAATGGGTGTGCCTTCACTGAAGGTTGGGTGTCAAGCTGGCACCTCGGCACCCATAAAAAAATCTACTGCCAATCATTAGCAAACCGGAGTTCCGCTGTGGCGACCCCTAACCGGGAAAAGCCAAAAGAAGAGCAAACAAATACATTTGAATGAATTCCATAGTATTTATATATAACGTCTTAAATAATTATGTACACTGTTTACATTAGCCTGAATCTATAACAGATCTTAATGTATACAGTTATTTTATAAGTCTGTCCAATCCATTATCAGAGTGTCTGATCAATTATTGTATAGTGTCAATCAACAATAAGACTTTTCCCCAAGTGTTGTTGATAAACGGCTTTGGATAAATTCTTAGTTCTTTAATTTTAATTTCCAATAATGCTGTGGTCTTCAGAAGGTGGTAGAAGTCTTTCAAAGTTGGTATTGTGTTTGTATTCCATCTTCTTGTTATACACTTCCTTTAAATTTCAAGTATAGTCCTTCCATACTAGATACATGTTTGACCTATTCAAATGAGGACCTTTGTTCACATTTAATAATACAAGAGCTTTAGTTAAATAAAATGATTAATTAAATAAAGCTTGTAGAAAATTATTAATACCATTCCAAAATGGCTTAATTTTAACACAATCAAAGAAAATGTGGTTCCAATCTGCATTGTGTACTTTTTCACATCTCCAACATATTCCTTTTATGGAAGAACTAATTTTACTGATTCTATCTGGGGTTAAGAATGCTCTGTGCAAGCATTTCCAATTAAAAACTTTCCAGTATTGTGTAAAGGATGTATATGTTATCTATAATAATCTGTTTTAATATATTCAGTTAACTGTATTGTGTATCCTTTTGTTATATATTTCCAATATGAGGTTTTGGGTGTTGTTTCATAGTTTATCAATATTTTGTAAAGTTTTGAAATACTGTTTCCCATGTCAAAGTCATTCTATATGATTTCATATATGTATTTCGTAAATTTAGATATTTTCTAAATGAAGAATTGTTAGTTATTCTACTTAAACCTTGCGAATATGACAGAATATTCTATGAAGTTAGCCAGTCCTGTTGTGGAATTTTGTATGTTGTTTTTATTACTTGCATATCTAAAACTTTTAGTTCTTTGATACATTGGAGCCAACAAACAAATCATTTCTGTTCCCAAGAATTAATAATTTCTCTATATATATTTTATGTGGAAAGTTCTTTATGACTATAAATGGTGTTAAAAGATCAAACCAGATTTTTAAATCTATATTTGCATTAATAATTTTCCTAAATAAGTCAATGTAATAATCATATGAGTTTTAGTGGGTTTAGTTATGTTATATTGGGAGTGTGGGGTGCCTAGCCCTCCACTTAATTTGTAATAGATAGATATATAGATAGATAGATAGATAGATAGTTCCTGATCAAGTAATTCAGTTATTTAATTATTTATTTTTTAAAATGACCAGAAACAAAAACCTGATTAGCAGACAACAATGTTTAAAATGTACAACATATAAAATTTGTAAGATATGTAAGCTGTACCTAATCATACAAAACCTGACATACCATCTGAATGTTAATCTAAAAAAAACTGTGCTATAGAGATCGGGGTTTTGAAAAATCAAACATTTTGCTACTAAATGAAAATCACAGTTTAATGCAATAATAGCAGATTAAACTAGAGGTGCACATAATACTTCCTGTGACATAAAAATGTTGAAATACTGCAAATGTTTGGCAGAGGGCAGACGGGTCTAGTCCTACTGGTAAATGACCAAGCAGTACCTCTTCTTTAGGTGACATAATTGGGAGGGGGTACACAAAGCTGCAGTATTACTCAGTATTGTGCATTCTGTCAAAGTTCACTGTTAATTGTTAATTTTAAGTAAAACTACAGGCCACACACCCTTTCACATTGCACATCAAAAAACTGTGCTATAGAGATCGGGGTTTTGAAAAATCAAACATTTTGCTACTAAATGAAAATCACAGTTTAATGCAATAATAGCAGATTAAACTAGAGGTGCACATAATACTTCCTGTGACATAAAAATGTTGAAATACTGCAAATGTTTGGCAGAGGGCAGACGGGTCTAGTCCTACTGGTAAATGACCAAGCAGTACCTCTTCTTTAGGTGACATAATTGGGAGGGGGTACACAAAGCTGCAGTATTACTCAGTATTGTGCATTCTATCAAAGTTCACTGTTAATTGTTAATTTTAAGTAAAACTACAGGCCACACACCCTTTCACATTAAAAAATATTTAAATGCTAAACTGTCAAAAAGATGTGGAGAACTATCACAATCCTCTTCTTAGCAAATTGCACTACACTCTTACAATACTTCTTTCTGAACTGCAAAGGAGGGGACAAAAAAACTACTGAAGCCACAAATCATTAAGATCACGAGCAACCAGACATTTCTAATCACCACAAGCAGAGTATTTACATCACGAAAAAAATCACCAAACAAGTGCAGTGGATTATCATGGCAGCGACCACATCACCCCCACCTCTTCTCAGAATTAGTTTTGTGTTTCTGTGCCTTCAGATTGGAATATGATTAAGGGACTGTAGAGTAGTGTATGTGTGTGTTGTACCTTTAAGAAGCGTTTTAAGGACAGTATGTGCTTGCTAAATAGCAAGCATGTGCTAGCTTCAGTGTCATTTTGACAGTGCAACCAGAGCGTGAGCATGTATGAATGTGATAGCTAGTTAGACTATAAGTTTACCTAAGTTAAAGTTATTAAGCCTCAATCATGACGTGTTTGTACATAGCAAAACTGCTTGAACAGAACCCAAGTATGTTCATCTGCTTTATCATGACCAGACATGTGACATGGTACCAGAACAGGGATTCCAGAGACTGCTTTACAAAGCTATGAAGAGCAGAGTTAACAGTGAAGGTAAGCTAAGCGAACCGAGCAAAAAAAAAAAAAAAAGGCCAGAAAGATTCCAAAGGTAATGAAAACTTGGACAAATGATTTAATTATGAAAAAAAGATAAAACCGAGCATTACAACGGCACAGAATGCATTATTAAGGTAGTGAGAGGCACAAAAAGTTGGTAAATTAAACAAAATGTTTGAAATTAAGATATTTGATAAAATGATTATCAGAAAAGCACATAAGGGGTTTGGAATTACCTTGGAATTGAAAAGGGAGCATGTTTAGAGTTAAATGAGCATGTTTAAAGTTAAATGAGCATGTTTAGAGTTAAATGAGCATGTTTAAAGTTAAATGAGCATGTTTAGAGTTAAATGAGCATGTTTAAAGTTAAAGGAGCATGTTTAGAGTTAAATGAGCATGTTTGTAGTTAAAGGAGCATGTTTAAAGTTAAAGGAGCATGCTTACAGTTAAATGAGCATGTTTAGAGTTAAATGAGCATGTTTAGAGTTAAATGAGCATGTTTAAAGTTAAATGAGCATGTTTAGAGTTAAATGAGCATGTTTAGAGTTAAAAGAGCATGTTTAGAGTTAAAGGAGCATGTTTAAAGTTAAAGGGGCATGTTTAGAGTTAAATGAGTATGTTTAGAGTTAAAGGAGCATGTTTTGAGTTAAATGAACATGTTTAGAGTTAAATGAGCATGTTTAAAGTTAAAGGAGCATGTTTAAAGTTAAATGTGCATGTTTAAAGTTAAATGAGCATGTTTAGAGTTAAATGAGCATATTTAGAGTTAAATTAGCTTGTTTAAAGTTAAATGAGCATGTTTAAAGTTAAAGGGGCATGTTTAGAGTTAAATGAGCATGTTTAAAGTTAAAGGAGCATGTTTAAAGTTAAATATGCGTGTTTAAAGTTAAATGAGCATATTTAGAGTTGAATGAGCATATTTAGAGTTAAATGTGCTTGATTAAAGTTAAATGAGCATGTTTAAAGTCAAAGGGGCATGTTCACAGTTAAATGAGCATGTTTAAAGTTAAAGGAGCATGTTAAGAGTTAAATGAGCATGTTTAGTGTTAACTGAGCATGTTTAAAGTTAAATGAGCATGTTTAGAGTTAAATGAGAATGTTTAAAGTCAAAGGGCATGTTCACAGTTAAATGAGCATGTTTAAAGTTAAACTAGCATTATATTATGTTGAAATCTTTTGATCCACTTGTTTCTTGTTAACTGATAATGATTTAATATTGAAGTGAGAAAATCAGTGGTTTGTTTTAAATGCCTTTGACTCACATCTTGTTAGCTATGAATTTATCAACTTGTGGTCTGTGGCAGTTTCTGGATCCCTTCGAACTTTTTATTTTGGTTTGGTACTGAGCGGAGGTTGGCCGTTACTTTCTTGTTAATGTTTAAAGTTAAATGAGCATGTTCAGAGTTAAATGAGCATGTTTAAAGTTAAAGGAGCAAGTTTAAAGTTAAAGGAGCATGTTTAGAGATAAATGAGCATGTTTAAAGTTACATGAGCATGTTTAGAGTTAAATGAGCATGTTTAGATTTAAATGAGCATGTTTAAAGTTAAAGGAGCATGTTTAGATTTAAATGAGCATGTTTAAAGTTAAAGGAGCATGTTTAGAGTTAAATGAGCATGTTTAAAGTTAAATGAGCATGTTGAGTTAAATGAGCATGTTTAAAGTTAAAGGAGTATGTTTAGAGTTAAATGAGCATGTTTAAAGTTAAAGGAGCATGTTTAGAGTTAAACGAGCATGTTTAAAGTTAAATGAGCATGTTTAGAGTAAAACGAGCACAAGAAAGGTACAACAGGCATGAAAAACTATTAAACAAGCAAAACAAATATAATAAGGGCAAAAAAGGGCACATTGAGCATAAAGCAAAGCAGTGGCATGTTTTTTGGCAAAGTACTGTGTTTTGGCATAACTACTGTTTCACATTGATTGAAGCTATTCAGGGCATAACTAGAGTTATTTGAAGAATCTCAAAGTGTGTAAAATTGCTTACAATGTGTGCTTATTACTGTGCATTTATTTTTAAGAGTTTATTGTGTGCAAAGCACAATTATTTTTTAAAGTGCAGTCAAAATACAGACATTTCAAAAGGTTTCTTGTGCCGAGTGTGTCTATTCACAGAGTGCTGCCATTACAGAGTGTTTCTTGCACTGTAAAGGGTTATTTAGCAAAGTAGAGCCATTTTGGGAATGTTTCAGTGTGCTGTGTACTGTTTATTCACAAAGTACAGTTATTTCGAAATGTTTGTTATTCTGAGCTTCTTCTGCCCAGTTTATTCACACAGTGCAGTTATTTTGAAATGTTTTTTACACTGATAAGAGGTGATTTCTTACAGTACAGTAATTTCAAGAGTATTTTTGTGCCCAGAAGACTTATTTTGCAAAGTTCAGTTATTCAGAGGTTTGTTGTGCTACTGGGCATAGTTACAAGTACTGGCATAAAAGCTGCATATGTATATATGTGTGTGTGTCTGTGCATACTTGCAAAAACCTTCCCTTGTATGTGTTAATATGGCAGAGGCATTTCTCAGACCAGGTACACTTGTATTTGATCAGAATATTGCAGAGAATTGGAGAATATTTGAGCAAGAGTACAATATTTTTATACAAGCAGCTTATTCTTACAGAAATGCATGCACCAGGGCATTCATTTTGCTAAACATAAATGGGTTACAGGTCATTGAAAGAAAGCTTTCATTTATGTATGTACCAGCTGTATATGAAAGAGAAGGGGAAAGCTGCCATATCAGTGTACAGGCTGAATCAATGGAGGACCCCAAGTGTTTGAAATGCAAATTCAGGGAAATGTGCAACAGCCAGACAAATGTTACATTAGAGAGGCATTTGTTTTCCACAAGACATCAAAAGCCAGGGGAAACTTTTCCAGCTTATGTTACTGACCTGAGAAACAAAGCTAAAATGTGCAGGTTTGGTTACTTATAAGATGAGTTAATAAAGGACAGACTTGTGTGTGGTATTAATAGTGCTGCAGTGAGAAAGATTTTGCTTTGTGACAGTGATTTAATGCTGAGCAAAGCTATTGAGATTTGTCAAATCCATTATAGAAAGGCACACAAGTATGTTTGCAAGTGATAAGAGCATAGTTTCAACAAGCTCCAAAGCAAATGTAGACAGCATGCATAATGTGGCTAGCAGAAGCAAGCCTAAGCACAAGACAGCTGTAACCCCTGCTTGTGTGGCTGATAAAACCCATAGTATTTCAGCAAGTTCTAAGACTGTTTCATTAAGAAGGACATGCTCAGTGCAGTACAAGAGTGAGTCAGCTAAACCCAAATCAAGCTTTATTGTTAACTGAGTCTAAAAGAGAAAAGTGTTTAGCATTTGGTCAGCAATGCCACAAGTGTAAAAAATTGAACCATTTTCAAATGTTTTGTAAATCAAGTAAACCTCACACAGTTATAAAGAAGGGTCACTTAAAAAGCAGACTGATCATATAGAGAGCTGCAACCCTACTTTCTACGTAAATTGTGTATCAGTAATTGCTGGAATAGCTGATGCAAACTTTTTGGCAAAAAGTGTAGTGTTTTGTACAGTCCAGATCAATGGTAAATCCACCAAGCTTAAAGTAGACACTGGTTTAAAGTGTAATGTTATATCAGCAGACACATTTGCTAAAGTGAGAACTAATGAGGAACTCAATGTGGCCAGTAGCGTGAAACTCGTTGCTTATGGAGATGAAGAAATTCAAACCAAAAGCTCAGTAATGCTTTCATGTTACCTGTCTAAGAACTGTTATAGTTTGTTATTCTATGTAGTTCGAAGACCTGTGCAGTGATTATTGGGTCTCAGAGACAGTTTGAGAATGAATCTGCTTTCTTTTACCAAAGAAGTTCATCATATAAGCACATGTCTCAGCTCCAATTTTATTGAAGCTATTTCTCAGAGCTGATGTTTTTGATGACAAGTTAGGCAAACTTCCAGTTGTGTATTCTATGATGTTAGACCCAGAGGTCAGTCCATTGGTCCAAACCTGCAAGAAAAGTTCCGATAGCTATGCAGGATAAAGTCAAAGGTCAGTTGGATAAAATGGTGTAGCAAGGTGTAATCTGTCCAGTTACAGAACCAACTGAATGCTCAGATGAAATCAGAATATGCATTGACCCAAGAGATTTGAACAAAGCATTAAAGAGACCTCAACATCCCATCTGTACAGCTCAGGAAGCCACAGCCCTAATACCAAATACCACTGTTTTTTCTGTCTTGGAATCAAAAAGTTAATTTTGGCAAGTAATGCTTGATCGCAAATCTTCACTACTGACTGCTTTCTGTACCACCTTTGGAAGATATAGATTCTTCAGGATGCCATTTGGAATAAATTCTGCAAGTGAAGTCTTTCAGCATGTAATGGAGTAACTTTTTTTGGGTTATCCTTGTGTCATAATAGATGATTTATTGGTTGGAGGCAATGGTGAAGCAGAACATGAGAGAAACCTTAAGAAAATTCTAGACAGAATACATGAAGTGAACTTGAAGCTCAGTCCTCTGAAGTGCAAATTCAGGCTACCAGAAGTTACATATGTAGGTCAATTATTTACTAGCACTGGCTTGCAACCAGACCTGTCCATGCAATCATCCATTCTTGAGATGCCAGCACCAGATATTGTTCGAGCTCTATAATGTTTTCTTGGTATGGTCAACTATTTAGCCAAGTTTATACCAGACTTCAGTGAGCTGACAGCACCTTTGAGAGAGCTGACATGCAAAAATGTTGTATGGTCTTGGTTGGAACAGCACCAGAGAACATTTAAAGACCTTAAGCAGAGAATTGCCACCCCACCTATATTAAGATTCTATGATGTCAATAAACCAGTAACTCTTTCCAGGGATGCTTCAAAATTTGGTCTTTCACAATTATTCTTCAAGAAGGCAGACCACTAGTCTATGCATCTAGAACTCTTACCCAAACTGAATAATATACTTAAATTGAGAAAGAACAATAAAGAACTTTTGGCAATAGTATTTGCATGTTCAAAGTGTCATGATTATATTTATGGTCAAGCCATTCAGATTGAAACTGATCACCGACCTCTAGTCACTATTTTAAAGAAGCCTACGCATTCCGCTCCAGTGAGATTGCAAAGAATGATGCTCAAATTGCAAAATGACAACTTCAAAATGGTCTATACAAAAGGCAAATTTCTTTATCTGGCTGATACCTTATCCAGATAACCCAGAAATACAATGGAACAGGTTAATACAGAGAATTTTGACTTTGATGTCGTGGAAGTGTGTAATTATTTTTACCACAAAACTTGATGAGCTGAGAGATTATACAAAGACTGATCCAGTTTTGCAAAAGCTCAACCACTGCATTGATGTTGGATGGCCGTCAAATCAATCTAGTGTACTGCCTGAAGTGCAAACTTATTTTCCTTACAGAGATGAGATGTTGATGGAAGATGGCATTATTTTCAAAGGTCTTAAATTGTTGTTCCTGCTTCCTTACAATGTGAATATATCCAGATTTTGCATCGTGGTCACCAAGGTTCTGAATCTATCAAAAGAAGGGCGAGAGGACTAGTATTTTGGCCTTCTCTAGCAAAAAACATTGATAGAGTACTTTCTTCTTGATCAGTGTGCAATAGTAGTAAACCACATTTGCAAAAAGAACCACTTCAGCTAAGTCAAGTTCTTGAACTACCTTGGTCAACAGTAGCCACTGATATATTCAAGTGGAACAATCAGCATAAGTTAGTTTTGGTAGACTCTTATTCAGACTGTTTTGAGATCAATCTACTACCTAATCTAATGTCCACTGCTCTTATTACGAAGTTGAAATGTCATTTCTCAGTCCATGGTAGACCACACAAAGTTATTTCTGACAGTGGTACCCAATTTACCAGTCAACTGTTTCAGAGATTTGCAAAAGAGTGGGACTTTATACATGTTACTAGTAGTCTAGAATCCCCACAGTCAAATGGACTAGCTGAATGTGCAATGCAGAGTGCAATGCAATTACTAGAGAAGTCAATGTGTGATAATACCATTTTTTTTATACTTAATCCCAGAAACATACCCCATGATGATATACTTGCCTTGCCTGCTCAGAGACTTCTATCTAGGCAAACCAGAACACATTGCCTATCAGTTCCAGTTTGTTGAGGCCTAAAGCCAAAAACAACAGAACAATTAAAGCCCATCTATTCAGTAATTGTTCTTTTCAGTAGTCCAGATATGATAAATCAAGCAGATTTGTTCATCCATTGAAAGAAGGAGAGACAGTGAGGATACAGATTAATTTCCCAGAGGCTCCCATCACTCTGGAATAGAATCCCAATTCATGTTAGACATAGCCCCTCGCTGACCCTCTTCAAGCAAAATCTGGACGCGTGGATGGGAGATCGCAAATTCACCCCTGGGATCTCTTCTGTGTCCCTGCTAGACAGAGGCATACTAAACTAATCTTAAAAGGGTACCTTCTGTGACCTACTTTACAGACGCACAGTAGGCTAATCTAATAGGGAGGCGGAAGCCAAATGCACTCTGGCTAGGCTTATAAATGCCCTAGGGCAGATAGCCTAGTATCTACCTATGAACCTATGAACCTATGAAATAGTGAAAGTTTTGACAAGATTGGTCAAATGACAGGTATATGTGCTGAACCAAGATCCTATTTCATAGAATCTGAGGGTGTGGAGTACAGGAGATATTGCAGACATCTTCTTCCTGTATCAGAACTGATATTGCAGCTTTGTTCCTGTGATGCAGACTCTAGATCTTGGAGCAATCCAGATAATATACCTGTTGCAGAACGTGTCTTAACTTCTACTTCCATTCTTGATGATGTTCCTGATGTCCCTAAAGTTGAACGTTCAGTAGAGACAGTCCCAGTTGCTAGACCTATTTCTACTTTCTATGTCACATGATTTGGTTGTACACTAAACTTTCAGTTAACTGAAACTCAAGCAACCAGCACACTCAAGCAACTGGCAAAAAAAATATTCAAGAAGTGCAGTACAGTTTTCATGTGTTTCACTTTCTGCCCCCCCCCCCAACAAACACAGAAATATACCTTACATTTTTTAGAGTTTTAGAGTTTTAAAAAGGAAGATAGGAATAAATTCCCTCTCTTACCAACCTGAGAACAAGTCAAACCAAACAAATAGTATAGGGTACAGTATTAGTCAGGCCTATTTTTAATACTCTCAAGCAACCAGAAACTGCAGTTATCCAGCATCTACCAATCCCCACAGATGCCAGATAACTGAGAATTTACTGTATTTCCAGACCTAGTGTGAAATACACAGCAACCTGGACATAATTGTCTATATGTATTTAGTTCTGTATAATTGCATGACAAAGAACTATTTTGTATTAATTGCATGTCAGTTGATGTTTTCAACTATGCATGACCATTTCTCAAAGATGTAGAATAGGGGATGTAGAATAGTGTGTGCATGTTGTACCTTTAAGAAGTATTTCAAGGACAGCACGCACATATAAATAGCAAGCACGTGCTAGCTTCAGTGCCATTTTGAGAGTGCAGCCAGAGTGTGAGCATGTATTAATGGGAAAGCTAGTTAGTTTCTAAGTTTACCTAAGTTAAAGTTATTAAGCCTCAATCCTGATGTGCTTGTACATAATAAGGCTGCTTGAACAGAACTCACATATGTTTGTTTGCGTTATACTGACCAGATGAGTGATAGGGACTATCACTGAAGCAACAGTGATGTTCCTTTGTATTTAGGGTTTGAGTTTGCTGGGCATATGTCTGCCCAGCTGAAGTGTGGCTGTCATTCTGGTAATTAGTTCTGAGGTTTAAGGCTATGAGCTGTTAATAAGTTGCTTCTTGTGTACAGAATTAGATTCCCTCTGTCAGTTTTATGACTCAGATCAAGTCATTTGCAAGGCTGTGTTCTTGAGCTGAGTCTGAAAATATGTCCATGTGATTCACTGCTCTATCCTGACAAACAAATACATGATTTGTGATGTGACAGACTAGACAGCAATATGTACAGAACAAAATTTAAATCTGGCAGTTAGCGCAAAGGACTGATGCTGCAAGTTGCTTACTGTAGTCTAGTGTTCGAGTCTCTTGGCCTGTTGTACGACTGTGAACAAGTCACTTACCCAGACAATGTTCCAGAACAACTGGGAAGCTGGGTTGGGCTCTTCAAAGGTCTCCTTCTCTGCATGCCTACTAACTACCCATGTTCCTTTTGTGGGTTGCAGAAAGTTGAAATTATTTGGGATGGACAGAGATGAAAAGATAGATATGCAGCTATGATTATAAACGTTAACATTTGTATCTTTATTTCCATGCTTTTAAAACTCTGAAATAGTTCTGTCTGCATGTGTATGTATATGTGTCTGTGTGCTTGCAAATATGTCAGTAGCTATGTATCTTCCTTATTTTTGCGCTCATCTCATAGTATACTTTGTCTTTTACATACTTGTATTCCTTTATCATTCATTTAAATAAGAAAGCAATATTTTTGGAATGTGTTTTATTTAGATTTTTCCAAAATGACAGTAGTTACTTATTGTAATTACTGTATGTATGTCCTACCTACTCCGCTAACTTTCCTAAGTGACACACGTGACTTAACTTAGTGACTGTTATTTCATCCACTGTTGGATGATATGGAAAACCTATATTTGCATAGTTTTAGTTTGTACCATTAGGAAAATAGAGATCCTTGGCCTTAGACCTCAGTGAATACAATTTTAATAAAGCTGATAACAAAGGCCATCAGGGCTTTTAAAAAAACAGACCTATGCGTGCTAATCACTGTCAGTGAAATACAGTCTAAGCGACCTGGGGCTATGTTTCTGTATTTTTTTTTCCTTTTCTTTCTGACAGTCTGGAATTTGCATGCAAATTTGGCAGAAATGAGAGTTGTACACTGTTTATATCTGTTGCTCAGAAATGCAAATTTTATTATCAGGTAGTTTTCCATCTCTCATTTTTTTTTTTTTTTCTAGTTTAAGGGATGACTTTGAAACTATGCATTGCTTGGAAAGGCTAAAAAAAACATTCATTGATTTGAACAGTTAATAGAATCATCACATTAGGATTCACTCAGTATATTCATGTTTTGGAGCTGTATAATGCAGTATTTGTTAACTATGCAGTAAAATTTGAGTATTTTACTTAGCAGCACTTAACAATAAAGCCAAGATATTATGGAGGAAGAGCTCAGAGTCAACACATCCACCGATAGTGGAAGAGCTCTGTGCCAACACTTCCATATATAGGGAAGAGCTCCGTGCCAACACTTCCATATATAGGGAAGAGCTCTGAGCCTGCACTTCCATATATAGGAAAGAGCTCTGAGCCTGCACTTCCATATATAGGGAAGAGCTCCATGCCGAAACTTCCATATATAGGGAAGAGCTCCATGCCGAAACTTCCATATATAGGGAAGAGCTCCATGCCAACACTTCCATATATAGGGAAGAGCTCCAAGCCTGTACTTCCATATATAGGGAAGAGCTACGAGCCTGCACTTCCATATATAGGGAAGAGCTCTGAGCCTGCACTTCCATATATAGGGAAAGCTCCAAGCCTGCACTTCCATAAATAGGGAAGAGCTCTGAGCCAACACTTCCATATATAGGGAGACCTCCAAGCCTGCATGTCCATATATAGGTAAGACCTCCGAGCCTGCACTTCCATATATAGGGAAGAGCTCTGAGCCTGCACTTCCATATATAGGGAAGAGCTCCGAGCATGCACTTCCATATATAGGGAAGAGCTCCAAGCCTGCATTTCCATATATAGGGAAGAGCTCCGAGCATGCACTTCCATATATAGGGAAGAGCTCCAAGCCTGCACTTCCATATATAGGGAAGAGCTCCGAACCTGCACTTCCATATGTAGGGAAGAGCTCCAAGCTTACACTTACATATATAGGGAAGAGCTCTGAGCCTGCACTTCCATATATAGGAAAGAACTCAAGAACTCAGAGCCTGCATTGCCATCTATATGGCAAAAACTCCAAACCTATAATTCCATCTATAAGGGAAGGGCTCAGAAACAGAAATTCCACTTATAACGGAAGAGGTAAATTCCATCTATTTAAAGTCAGATGTTCATGTTTGTTGCTTTTATGTGTGTGTGTGTGTGTGTGTGTGTGTGTGTGTGTGTGTGTGTGTGTGTGTGTGTATAAACAAGACAGTACATATGAATGTCTGAATAGGTCACTTAAGCTCCCAGTACTCAGAGTGACTATTAAACAAAGAATTTCTTGGGAATAGTTAGTTCCACATTTGATAAACAGCAGGCAGGTAGGTTGAGGTAGCTGATGCTTTATATGAGACACCTGGGAGGCATTGGTTTACAACAAATATTAGTAAGCATTACACAACTTATCTATAACTCTTTTTAAACTGCCAGCTTAATTTACTGTATGTATTTGTTTAAGAGGTTCACTAGGTAATTCTACAAGGCTCATGCATCTGTCTCCGGAGAGTCATTCGAAATCTTTAGAAGACACTGGATTATCAGAGGAAAGGGAAGAGAAGCATATATGTACATTCACTGTCCATGATAATTGTGACGCACTTGCTCTGGCCCAGCAATCAAGGAGCCTCAATCCTCACCACTAACACCAGAGAGGGCATCTCATATATGAAGGAAAGGATAATAAATACACACAATAATGACAAGTGTGGTTCGCTCATGCTTATTGAGGACAGCAAAATGGCCATGTCTGTCTCCTGGTTTTTAGTGGCATCATGAGTAGCAACACTAGATGGACTGAAAAAAATCAATTACCAGTCTGAGGTACCAGAAATGGCCAGAGCAGAGCCACTAATTGGTGGGCTGAGGTGAAGAGAAGCCAATCCCATACTAAAGATTCCAGTACAACTTTCTTCTTTTTGTGAGCTAGAAAAGGAAGAACTAAAACTCCCAAAGCCTTGTCCATGTTCTGTTGAAAGGAATACCTGACAAGTGAGTACGAAAGCATTGGAGAGTGAAACAACCTGACTGGAAATGTTAAGTTTTGAGGTAAAAGTTTTAATGATAACCCTCACAGCTAGTGCCGTCTTAACGCATGGGCAAACATGGGCACAATGGGCAACTGCTTACGTGCCCCACGAGCATGGGGGCCTCATGCTAATATATGTATGTTGTGACTTGCTGTCAGTAAATAAATAAATAAATACTACACTATACTACATTACAAATATTTGAAGAATTATGAAACTTATAAATATTAGAAAGTGTACAGTAGAATTAGGGTAAGAGTCTGAATTCTGTACCGCTACCACTACTTGTGTTTAAAGGAGTTGAGTGTATAGCTCTCAACTGTCCAGATATTCATAGAATGTCTGGAATTTTTGACTCATACTTTTGGTCTGTTCCTCTTAAAATTTGTGGTTTTCTGGCAAATCACTGGGGACTGAATTCATTAACTACAGTCACGACAGCCATTTAAGTTTCAGTCTTCCTGTCTTTCAGGAAATGCATGATAACACAAAACCTTTTCTTCTAGCAACAGTCCAAGATTATACAAACAATATTTAAAATGTGCCCCTGGTTTTGCCCCCCCCCCCGCCATAAATTTTGGCTTTTTCCAGATTTCTTGTGCTACAAAGTTGAGAGATATGGTTGAGTGTCAAGTGCATTTTACAAGGAGCTGAGAGTTTCAGGGGAAGAGAAGTTTAGTGCTGCTTATGCCAAGTCTGTTTACAATGTGCAACTATTCTTTAGCAAATGATATCACTATTGTGAGAAAGTATTTAAAACCATTGTTAGTAGCACAACTTGGAGTGTACTTGCTTTTGATGTAGAAGGCCTTGAATTTTACTCTCACACTATGCAGATGGATTCTTGATACTGCTTTTTATCTGGTTCAATTATATGTTTGATTATCCGAACAAATTATCTGAACTATCCTAGGTTCCAAGTAGTTTGGATAATCTACTCTCTGCTATACATGAGCTGTGATCCAAAATACCTTTGCTGCTCCTTTAAAATTATATATACACAAATATATATATATATATATATATATATATATATATATATATATATATATATATATATATATACACACACACACACACACACACATATATATATATATATATATATATATATATATATATACATATGGAATCACTACTTAATCCCGAAAGTACACAGTCCCGAAGCCCACAATACCGAGACTATAATCCCTAAACCCCACATTACCAACATGTTAAATGTGCGAAATTCAAAATCGCGAAAGTACTACATACAAACAGCACACACACAAACATATACACAGCCTCCCCCCATAACCAAACAAACCACCCTACACTAAAGATAAGCAGGGCCGCCCTGCACCCCCCCACAGCCCCCGACTTTAATATTCTAACTCCGAGATCGCACAAACATACACACAAGGCAAACTCACACCCACACACTAAAGCCGCTCACAAACACACTTACACACACATACTTACCTGAACCGCAACACCAGAAGCGCTAACTCAAAATCCCTTACCATCGGGATTTTGAATTTCGTGCTTCTGGTCTTTCGGTAATGTGCTATTGAAATTCGAGATTTCAAAAGTTTGAGATTTAGTAGTGTTCCCATATATATATATATATATATATATATATATATATATATATATATATATGTATATATTATTTAAATATTGATTATAATTTTTTAACAAGTGTGGCAACGTTTGTGGTTGCTTTTGTGGATTGGTCCTATTTGTAGGTAGTAATAGTACTAGACCACTACTGTACATACAACATTTTGAAGGTGTTTACTTTTCTCACTGACTTACATTTTCTAGAGCTAAATCTGCACTAAACCGTGTTTTAATTTTTTACTTTTCTTCAAATATCAGTGAATAACCTTTTGAGCAGAAATGAAATGTAGTGTTTTGAGTGGAGTGCAGAAGACGAAAGAGCTGCAGAGGAGAAGGAGAAAATGTACAAACTTCCAAAATTAACATCCGGGTTGAACCCCAGGTGCAAGGTCATCAGCCACTAATACTGCTACTTCAGATATAGCATCCACATCTACATCTACTGCTGCATCCAATCATCCAGTTCCAGCGGGCATAGCGGTGATATCATTACCTGCTCCTACTGCTTGGTTTATTCCACAAGAGGAAATATCCAAATCTGAGACAGTAAAGGAGTTTGCGATCCAAGACATATTTGGGGCTATGGGACATTAACAATACTAACACAGTTAATTACTGGATTCATAGCGGGCCATCATCATGTCAGAATCATGATAGCAACTTTTCAGACTCATGCAGAGTATATAAAGGAGCTGGAGGAGAGAATACTCAGACAAGGTATTTATCAAAGAATGTGTTCAAATGTCAACTGTGGAATGGGAAGTGTGTAAAACGTGAATGGCCACTCTGTTCACATTCCCAAGGTCGTTTGTACTGCTTTGTATGTCAAGTATTGTCCAAGACAGAGTCTCCCTATTCTAGATCAGGATTCAGTGACTGGAAACACACCACTGTTATTGTAGAACATGAAAATGGAGAAGAACATCGTAAGTACATGATAGCATATTTGATCCGACATAATGAAAGTGTAGATTCTTTGTTACTTGAACATCATCGCTCAGAGCAGGAGTACTGGCATAAAGTGTTGGCACATGTATTTCTGTAATTTGTTTTCTTGCCTCTAGAGGTTTGCCATTTTGTGGAGAAAATCAAATTATTGGGTCAGCAAAAAAATGAAAATTATTTAGGTATTCTAGAGCTGCTGAGTGAATTTGACCATTTTTTGGAAGAACATCTCAAACTGTATGGAAATCGTGGAAAAGGGAACCCATGATATTTATTTGCAAACTTTTGTGAGGAATTTATTGAATTAATGGGACATCATGTTTTTTGTGCTATTCCTGAAGAAATAAAAGAGTCAAAGTATTACTGAATAAGTGTGGATTCCACTCCAGACATCTCACACATTGGTCATCTGACACTTGCTGTCACTGTCCAGTACATTCGAGGATGTAAGCCTATGGAACATTTCATTAAGTACATCCCCATCTTTTCTCATGGAACAAAGAATCGAGAAGACACTGTTGTGGATTTCTTTAATGAAAACAAAATTCCACTATCAAACTGCCATGGTCAGTCGTATGATAATGCCTCAAATATGTCTGGAAGCTATACTGGATTGTAAGTATGGATTCATCAGCTGAATGAATTTGCCATCTATACCCCCTGTGTTGGATAAAGCCTGAAGTTGGTGTGAGTAAAAGCAGCAGAGTGTTGTCTACAGACTGCAAAATTCTTTGGCTTTGTTTAGTATCTGTATTTCTTTTTCTCAGCTTCTAAACATCAATGGAATGTTCTGGCATCATCTTTAGGAAAAGATGTGGTCAGTCATCTGTCTGACATGAGATGGTCCTCACATTTTGATGCTGTTCATGTTCTGTATGGGGGTTTCAAGTAAATTAAATGTCTATGGGATTCTGTATCAGCTGACACTGAGCAAGAAGTGAACACAAGGACTGAGCGAGAAAATGGAGAACCTGGAAATTATGTTTATCAATTCTTTGGAATGACATTCTTGAAAGATTGAACAAAACAAGTATGTCCTGAAGTCAGAGAATGTTAAAATATTTGTTGCCATGAATCTTTTTTAGTCTCTGAAAACCTATCTTCAGGAAATTAGAGACACATTTACTGAATACGAATTAAAAGACAGGAGTAGGAGTCCAGATTCAGATTTTAGCTATGTGAAAAAATGGGAATGAAAGTGGTGTGTGTCTTACTAGATATGCCAGATCAGAAGAAGAGGTACTTCTTACTAAAAGGTATAAATATTCCTCTCTGTTCTGGACTCTCTTTTCTTTGAGTTGACAAAACATGCAGAAGCTTATTTATCGAATGGAAATGTGTTTTCCTTCTTCAGTGAATTGAAAACAATTGGTTCTGATGAGCTAAATGAAAAGAGTGCAAATCTGGGTAATGTCTACCACAAACACCTTGATTATGCTCACCTTTTAAATGAATGTGACCATCTCCAGCACTACATTGTTCTTCTTTTTCTTTTTCTTTCAGCTGTTCCCGTTAGGGGTCGCCACAGTGGATCATCTGTTTCCATTTCTTCCTGTCCTCTGCATCATGCTCTGTCACACCAACCACCTGCATGTCCTCTCTCACCACATCCATAAACCTCATCTTAGGCCTTCCTCTTTTCCTGTTACCTGGCAGCTTCATCCTTAGCATCCTTTTCCCAATATACCCAGCATCCCTCCTCAGCACATGTCCAAACCAACGCAATCTCGCCTCTCTGGTTTTGGCTCCAAACTATCCAACCTGGGCTGACCCTCTAATATACTTAGTCCTAATCCTGCCTACCCTTGTCACACCCAGTGCAAATCTTAACATCTTTAACTCTGCCACATCCAGCTCTGACTCCTGCCTTTTTGTCAATGCCACTGTCTCCAACCCATATAAGATAACTGGTCTCACTACCCTCTTGTAGACCTTCCCTTTCACTCTTACTGGTACTCGTCTGTCACAAATCACTCCTGACACTCTTCTCCACCCACTCCACCTTGTCTGTACACTCTTCTTCACCTCTCTTCCACACTTGCCATTACTCTGAACTGTTGATCTCAAGTATTTAAACTCATCCACCTTCACCACCTCTACTCCTTGCATCCTCACCATTCCTGTATCCTCCCTCCCATTCACACACATATATTCTGTCTTAGTCCTGCTGACCTTCATTCCTCTCCTCTCTAGAGCATATCTCCACCTCTCCAGAGTCTCCTGAACATGTTCCCTACTCTCACTACATATCACAATGTCATCTGCAAACATCATAGTCCATGGGGATTTCTGTCTGATTTCATCTGTCAACCTGTCCATCACCACTGCGAATAAAAAAGGGCTCAGAGCTGATCCTTGATGTAATCCCACCTCAACCTTAAACGCATCTGTCAGTCTCACTGCAGATCTCACCACTGTCACACTACCCTTGTACATATACTGTACCACTCTTACATACTTCTCTGCCACTCCCGACTTCCTCATACAATACCACAACTCCTCTCTAGACACCCTGTCATATGCTTTCTCTAAGTCCACAAAGATGCAATGCAACTCCTGATCTTCTCTGTACTTCTCCATCAACACTCTCAGAGCAAACATCACATCTGTAGTGCTCTTTCCTGGTATGAAACCATACTGCTGATCACTAATCATCACCTCCCTTCTTAACCTGGCTTCTACTACTCTTTCCCATAATTTCATGCTGTGACTGATCAATGTTATCCCTCTGTAGTTACTACGGCTCTGCACATCACCCTTATTCTTAAAAATCAGTACCAAAACACTTTTTCTCCACTCCTCAGGCATCCTCTCACTTTCCAAGATTTCATTAAATAATCTGGTTAAAAATTCCACTGCCATTTCTCCTAAACACCTCCAAGCTTCCACAGGTATGTCATCTGGACCAACAGCCTTTCCATTCTTCATCTTCATCATAGCTGTCCTTACTTCCTCCTTGCTAATCCGTTGCACTTCCTGATTCACTATCCCCATATCATCCAACCTTCTCTCTCTCATTCTCTTCATTCGTCAGCCCGTCAAAGTACTCCTTCCATCTGTTCAACATACTCTCCTCGCTAGTGAATACGTTTCCCTCATTATCCTTTATCTCCCTTATCTGCTGCACATCTTTCCTAGCTCGGTCCCTCTTTCTTGCCAATAAGTACAGGTTGTTTGCTCCCTACTTATTGCCCAACTTTTCATACAACTCTCCATACACCGTATCCTTAGCCTTTGCCACCTCTCTCTTTACCATGCACCTCATCTCCTTATACTCCTGTCTACTTTCTTCATGCACTATGTTGTTGTTTGTGTTAATTGTGAGATTCTCTTCATCGTACAGAAAAATAATTTTGGCCAACTTGAAATCTGTGCTTCCCAGAGTTGGACTTGCACTCAATTCATGTACATGATGGTTACCAACTGTGCATGGGAACATTAATTTTTAAGACTGAAACTTATAAAAAATCATCTTCACAGCACAATGGGGCAGCAGCATTTAAAACGGATTTCATTTATATGTATGGAAAATGACATCCTGAAGACCATTGACTTCAAGTCAATTATAAAGCAATTCTGTGCAAACAAATTTCACAAACGTTTATGTTGAACACTTGTGGTGCCATCTGATTCTATATGGTTTACTATTTATAATAGCCATAATTTTTTGAAATGTTTGTGTTTTTCAAAGCTCATGTTATATTGTTCAAATGTTTATGCTGACTAATCTTTGCTGTAAAGCATAACTTTTAATGTTGAAACAATGAGTTTTTTTGATGTTATCAGTAAATATGTTTAATTTTATCTGCCATTTTCATTTTTAATCCTGTGAGTGGTTGTGTAGGTAGGGGCCCCAGTGCACTGCTTTGTCTGGGGACTAATAATGCTGTTAAAATAGCCCTGCTCAAAACCTCAAGCTCTAGGCCCTACCTATAGTTTCTTTCAGGAAAGTAAATCTTTCTCACAAAAGTGATATTTTGAAAGGAAGGTCCCAACAGGGAACTCTAATTAAAAATAAAAGTGTTCAGGTAATTTTTTTTAGTAACAACCAAGGAGACTCCCAGTCCTAGCTTTAAATAAATAAAATGTTGTTAGAAAAGTCAACTTATTTTTTACACAAAAATGATGAAATGAAAGGTATTTCCTTGCAGGTTACTTATCATTCCAACCTTGTAGAAGTGCTAACTAACTTTTGATCAGAAAAACTTTATTTATAACTGTTGATCAATCAAGACCAGCAGGGAAGGGTCTACTTCATCAGCAAGAAAGTTTTGAAGATTCAGGGGCCTAAACACTGACTTTCTATAGCTGTCAATGAAATATACAGTGGCTATGGTCTGTGGAAGGTGCCCCCAACCTTTTCTACACTAGCTGGTTGCCTTATCTTTGGCTGAATAAACCCCATATAGCTTAGGTTAGTGCAACAGTGATCTAATCCAGCTCCAGACAAGTGACAAGTGGAGTACCTCAGGGTTCAGTTCTAGAACCGCTCTTCTTTGGCATCTATTTCTCTGAAGTGCAGGTCAACACTAAGGGACTCTGGCTAACAAAGTTTGAAGATGACTGCAAACTGGGAGCCATTAATGAATGCCCAAATGATGTGGATATTCTACAAAAGAGCCTTACAGAAACAGATGCTTGGTACCAGAGCAATGGGCTCAAGCTCAATGCCAGGAAATGTATAGTTATCCCCTTTGGGAAAAAACATGTACCTGTGAATTACCACATAGGTGACAGTACACTAAACACCGAAAGTGTGATAAGAGACTTAGGGACACAGGTGGACAGTGGTCTCACCTTCAATAACCACATCACCACAACAGTCAGGAAATTCTTCTATGTGGCGCACCTCATCACTAAGGGCTTTTCATCCAGAAAGAAGGAGGTCATTGTCCCACTGTACTCATCCCTCATTAAACCCATTATAGAATACAATGCCCCATTTGGTATGTACCTCTTAAGACATCTGCAACAACTGGAAAGGCTGCAGAAATACCTCATTAAAGAATCATAGGCCTAAAGCATATACCCTAGGCTGACCATCTAAAAAAACTCCACCTATGCTCTTTCGCATATTGTCTACTCAGAGGCGATCTCTGCTTAACATACAAGGCCATGTCAAACCCAGAGCTGTTGAACATGCTACACTTAAAGAAATCCCAATCCCTCAGACACACACACTCTAGGGATTTAAACCTTGTCATCACAATGAACAAAACATGCTGGAGGGATAGGTTCCTGACCCAGAGACTCCCCAGACTCTGGAATAGACTGCCCATACATGTCAAGCATAGCGCCTCTTTGGCCTTCTTCAAAAGGAACCTTGATGATTGGATGGGAGATAGGAAATTCACCCTGGGGATCACGTCAGTCACCCTGCTAGACAGGGGTCCAGGGAAGTAAATACTGTGGGAAGAAATAGTCAGGGAACTGTTATGGCTAGGCTTGTATAGGTCTTAGGGCCAATAGCCTAGTACCAACCTATGAACCTATGAACCTATAATGAGGATCCTCTCGATCTCTCTACTCTCATTGCCAGTGCTAGATGTCTTATCCATTTTTACCATTTCTGTATAAGTACAACATTGTATAGTATCAAAGTCTCTTAGAAAGCTTTCCGCATCTCTGGATTGAATACAAGAAGCATTTTTTATTTATTTTTTATTTATTTATTTTGACATTTATTAGCCAAGTATGTCTGACTGAGTGGTAGCCCATTTTCAGCAGAGGCCTGGGGGAAAATTCCCACACAGACAAATACAAAAACAGTTACAAATACGGTGGCATACGAGAGAATAACAACAATCACAGCTGATTGTGAAATACATAGAATACACCTGAAAGTTAGATTAAATACTTAACAGATGTTGATAAACATATGTAGTTTGATATGAGGTGGGTATCAGTAAGTGGGGAAGAAGATGTGAAAAAAAAAAGTGGAAGGGAGTTAATAGATGGACATAAAGTAAAGAAGCGAGGTGTAGAGAAGTAGGAGTCAGTAATCGGGAATAGAGTGCTAGTTACAGGGGTTAAGATGAGTAGAGTAGGGAGAACTAGTTAGTAGGAGAGACAGTTAGTAGGTGGAAGATGTTAAGCTGGGCTTTTGGCAAGCACAGATCCAGGAGATTAGTAGTTTTTTTTTAATACCTTTTTGAATCTATGGGTATGGGGCAGATTTCTAATGTTTAGTGGAAGTTTGTTCCAAGCTAAGGCAACTGAGTAGCTATATAAGTGTTGTCATATAGCTCTTTTTGGCTTGTGGATTGCTAAGAGAAGCTGATCAGAGCTCTGTAGAGTTCAGAAAGGGGTGTATAGCGATATAAGGGAATAGATGGTGGGGTAGAAGGAGGGTTTGTTTAGGATGGAGTGAATCAGGGACATTTAAGGGAGTAAGAGTAGATGGGGGAGTTCTAGCAAGTGTGGAGTTTGTAGAGAAAGGCAGTGGTGAGAGTTGTAGGGCTGGTTAGCGGAAAACCTGGCAACTTTGTTATAGGTTACTTCTACCTTGCCCTTAAGAGAGGATTGTAGGTTGGTCAAGATAGGGAAGGCATAGAAGAGGGTGGGGAGAGGAAAGGCATAGGCAAGAGAAGGTCTTGAGTAATTTGTGAAGTATTTTTTGTTTCTGTAAAGCAGTATGAGCTTTTGGTGTGCCTGCTTATACAGATTATTACATGTAGATCAAATTTAAGTTGGTTGTCTATGATTGCACCCTGTAGCTAAGTGTGTGTTTCAATGTTTATGACAGTGGTTTTGAGTGAGGTTGTGTTTCTCAACCACTGGACCAGTAATCATGGACCCTCAATCCTCACCACTGGCACCAGTGGGAGATGTTCACTGGGAGGATGACAAGTACACATGCAGTATTTCCAGATACAGCTCTCTGCAACAAGTGCAATTTCCCTTAAGAGCACACAGAGACTACAGTCAGTCTGGGGCTGGTTTCTCACTTTTTCTCCAGATCCCCAGTAACACTCCCCACTGGCACAGCTATAGAGTTGAGAACTCAGCTGAGTGGCCAAGCCAAGACCTCCAGCACCCTCTCTGTCCAACCAGTGCTTCATGTCCCTGCCCAAGTAGCTGACATACACACTCTTTGAAATTTGATTTATACACACACACACACACACACACACACACACACACACACACACACACACACACACACACACACACTTGGGAAAGGCTGGCACAGGTTTACTAGCTATGCCCGTTTTGCCCAGACTATAAGGTAGTTAGCCCTGCCACCAGCCAACTCCTTATCTGCTACTTTAAGGCCCTTAACAAAGGGTGTCTAATCTTACAGTGTAATATTAAGATTAATACAAATGGTAGTTTGTCCAAGAGCAAGGCTATTAGGATGACCCACACAATGTCACCAAATAAATATGCAAGTTCTCTCAACACTGAAATATCTCTACACAACTCACCCACATTGAACGGTTTAAATATATATAATAATAAATAATAAAAGAACAAGAAAATACTCAGTAAATATTCACAGTGGCATCAGAGTTCAAAATCACAGGAACTATTTAAAATAACATTGCAGGACAGTCTCAAATAAATAAAGAAAACATCTAAACTATGCTTCACTATATTCCTGAGTGAATCTAAGAGAGTTACTGTACCCTAGAAACTGACTGACAGAGCAAGGCAAATGTGTGGTGAAGGATTCTTGTCAGGTCCAAGACAAAATACAGAATGCACGGTTTCACTAAGCGACTTCTGAAATTAATATCTCTAATATTACTGCTGGGATAGCTTGCAGAATGACATCATAGGTTCATAGGTGTGTACTAGACTAATGGCCTTGGAGCATTTACAAGCCTAGTCCAAAAAATTGCCCTGATGCTGTACCACCCATTGTTAGTTCACAGTGCCTCTATCTAGTAGGGGAACTGGAGTGATCCTCGGGATGAACTTTGTTACCCATCCACTTGTCGAGATTTCTCTTGAAAAGGGCCAGTGAGGTGCTCTGCTAGACATGAATGGGAACCTTATTCTAGAGTACGGGCCATCTCTGAGTCTCTGTCCCTCCAGCATGTTCTGTTGATTGTGGTAATGAGGTTATGATTTCTGGAGCATGTGGCGTGGGGAGATTGGGATTGCTTTAGGTGTAGCATTTCAAGTATGGCTGGGTCAGACATGGCTTTGTAAGTCAAGCAGAGATCACCTCTAAGTAGATGACAAGAGAATGAGAAGAGCTGAAGTTTCTTGAATCTGTCTATGTAAGACATGTGTTTAAGCCCTAGGTCTGCTCAGGTGCATGCCAAATGGGGTGTTATATTCGATGATTGGTCTAATGAGGGATGAGTAGAGAGGGATAATGACCTCTTTCTTCCTCCTGGACACGAAACCTTTGGTTATGAGATGTGCCTTTCTGACCACAGTGGCAATGTGGTGGTCGAAGGTGAGGTTGCTGTCAACATCGGTGCCCAGACCTCTTATGGCCCCCTCAGTGTTCAGTGGGCTCTCATCAACATGGTAATTAGTGGGGACTGAGTTTTTTTTCCAAAGGGAATGATAACACATTTTTTGGCATTAAGCTTAAGGCCATGATTCCAACACCAGTCATCGGTCTCAGTGAGGCCCTTTTGTGAGATGTCTGCATCACGTGGAGAGTTAATAATGACTCTTAGCTTGCAGTCATCAATGAATGTGGTCAGCCAAAGTCCCTCTGTATTGGCCTGGACCTCTGAGAAGTATATGTCAAACAGGAGAGGGTTGAGAACCGAGCCCTGTGGGAATAAACTCATGACTGGTCAAGAGTCTGACTTAGAGTCTACAACTTTTACTCTGTGGATCCTGTCTGTGAGCCAATTTGCAACCTACCTAGTGATATAAGG
This sequence comes from Protopterus annectens, assembly GCF_019279795.1. NCBI lineage: Eukaryota > Metazoa > Chordata > Ceratodontiformes > Protopteridae > Protopterus > Protopterus annectens. The sequence continues at coordinate 1,565,234,879 of NC_056726.1, forward strand.
ATTGATGCCTAGTTTTGTGAGTTTATCAATGATACCCGAGTGGGGAATGGTATCAAAGACCTTGGCCAGGTTGAGGTAGGCTGTATGCATTATCTTACCCTCATCCACAGCCTTGTTGACTGCCTCAAAGAAGTCAACCAGGTTCAGCAGGCAGGATCTCCCCTTGACAAAGCCAAACTGAGTGGGGTCAAGAGATTAGAGATTGCCTATATCTTTGTTAATCAGGTCCATGATGATGCACTCCATAGCTTTGCATACCTGACTCATCAGGCTAATGGGGCGATAGTTCCCAGGGTCTGTAGTCAATCCCCCTTTATGGAGAGGGATGACTGTAGCAGTGCACCATTCATTAGGGACAAAGCCTGGAGGTAAGGTTGTGATTGAACAGGGCACACACGTGTGGTGCCAGTTTGTTTTGTAGCTCATGTAGAATGCAGCCAGGGATATTATCAGTTCCCATGGATGCTGTATTCTTGGCTTTGGACAATGCAGCATTTACCTGAGCTGCAGAAATGTTGGGTACCAGACTTTCTTCTGGTATTGTGACAGGGCCTGGGGGGTAAAGTTGGCACTCAATCTGTCATATAGTATGTTGGCTATATATCTTTTGGCTCCGTACAGGAGATACCATTGTGCAATAACCCAGAGCAAATCTGGGTATTGCCTTGGAGGTTCTTTATATAGCTATGTTGTTGTTTTTGGTGTCAGCCACAATTCTGTCTTCATATCTGGCTTTAGAGGATTTTATGAGGAATCTCAATTTTTTGTTGAGGCTGATAAGAGAGTTTTTCTAGTCTTGTGACTTCACTTTTTTCTGCAACAGTTTCTTCCTTCTGTTGTAGAGTTTATTGATGGCTGGGCACCACCAGATTGGCTTCCTTTTTTTTGGAGAACATTTTGGTTCTATTTGGAAGCCAATCTGATGGCCTTTTCTTTTCATCTGGCTTTAGTTGCCAGATGAAACCTCCACTGCTGGGAGCTGGTAGCATTTAGCATCTACCTGTGAAAATACATAGATCTAAGATTTCTGGCAGATACTGGAAGTCATAAAACAATTGCATTCCTTCTCATTGCAAAACTTGTAATTACTTCACCCTAAAGACAATACAGAAATCTCCCTAGTTTTAGACATTGTGTCTCCTTGCTGCATTGAAACCGAAATATACCATCTTTTTATGGCCTAGCCATAAAGTAATTTAATTTCAGTTATTTTTCTGAAGTTAACCTCCTGTATTCCAGTTTCCACTGTTAAAATATACATTTAAACAGTTACAGTAGTGCATGCACATTTCTGTTTTCCTCCAGGAGGGCACATGTGGATGCATCTCAAACACATACACTTTATAAAATATCTTTTCAACATACATGTCTGTACAAACTGTACAAACCAGTTAGATATACACATGACATACAGTTCTAATACATTTGTAACACAAGCATCTTAAATGAATAATGTTGATATTCACAAATTACATGCAATTCTTTACAAATTTCAGATAGCTGGGCTGGAAGAATCTCCTTCTGTCACAGAAGTAATGGTAGATGATGTTTTTTGATGAAAAAGGGACTTGGCAGGAATAGGAGAAGTTTTTTTTTTGGACTTGAGTATAAGTTGACTGTTAGTAAGCCAACTTTTGAGAGAGTGAAAGGAGTTTTGGATATGTGAGGGGAGGCCAGAGATATTGCCCAAGGTAATGATGATAGTTGAGTCATCAACATACTGCATGAGAGTGGAGTGGGAGCAGGAGGTGTGAAGAGAGTTGGTAAAAATGTTGAAAAGTTTTAGTCCAAGGATGGATCTCTGAGGAACACCAGTGCAGATGGGGAGAAAAGAGGAGAATTAAGGCACCATTTGACAGATTGCTGCTTGTTTTGGAGGTAACTTGAAAACCATATCAGGGTATGGTTAGAGATACTGAGGTCAGCCAGTCTGGTAAGGAGCAGGGGTTGGGAGACAGTGCCAAAGGCTTTGGAGAGGTCAAGGAATAAATAGTAGATGATTTTATTGTTGTCTGTAGCTTGTGAGATAGTTTGAGTGAATGTGATTAGAGCAGTGTTAGTGCTATGGTTAGGGCAAAAACCCTGTTGCGTGGGTGTGGGTAGATTCTCTTGCAGGAAGTAGTCTATTAGTTTCTTATGAATGCATTTTTCCAGTAACTTTGATAGGGGAGATAGAATAGCTAGAAGACAGAAGTTAGATGGGTCAGTGGAGTGCCCTCCCATGTGGATGGGAATAGTGTAGAATTGTTTCCAGATAGAGGGGACAGAAAATTATTGGATAGATTGGTTAATTAGGATGGAAACATGTCAAGCTAAAGAGCTAGCAGTGATTTTTAGGAAGTGGGAGGGGTAGGTTGTCAACTGAGGGAGAGCATGGTTTTAGTTTGCTGAGAAGCAGTTTTATGTAGGTGGTGGGGATGATCTTGAGTGAGAAGGTAGTTTTTTCAGTTGAGGGAGGGGGGAATGAGGGAGGTTAGTGTTGTTGTGGGGTAGTTTAGTGCTGGCGTCAATGAAGTAGGAGTGAAGGATGGAGGCAGTTTCCAGGGTAGTGTTGTTAGGAAAGGGGTTAGCGGAACTAAAGCTACCAGGGTTGAGAATTTTATTCATACTGTTCCAAAATTTTTTGGGGATCTTTGTGGTGGTTTGACATTGTTTTTGACAGAAATTGCTCTTACTAGTGATTACTCGCTTTTGGTAAGCTGAGGTGTTGGTAGTTTTGGAAAAGAGACTGGGTTTTGAATTTAAGTCAGCGTTTCCAAGCCTTATTTCTTCCCAGCATTAGAGAGTGAGTAGATTTTGATAGGCATGGTGAAGAGTAAGATTTTATTCTAACTTTCCTTGGGGGAGCTAGGGAGCTTTGAGTTTCCAAGAATATAGTGTAAATTTGTGCACAGCTTTGTCAAAGGGTAGGTAGAGCAGAAAAGACCAGTTTATAAAGGAGAGCATGTTATTGAATATGTCAGGGTTGAATTTTGAGAGTATGCAATGATGGGAGAGTAGTCACTTAAGGAATCAGGTAGTGATTTGGACTTATGATAAAGGTTAGCATTAGAGACAAAGATTCAGGCTGGGGTGAGGGTTTGCCTATCGATGTTGATATCACCTAAGATTATGGTTTAGTTAGGTATGGAGCGTGTTAGCCAGGAGACTATTTATTTGAGTAGTGGGATATTATTGTGGGTGATTATGTTTTATGGTATTAAGTTTACAGTGGACTATAAAGAGTTCTAATGAAAATTAGGGAGGGAGATGTTGACTGGGGAACACTTAAGATGGTTGATACAGAGTATAGCTGCTCCACTACCTTTTTTGTGGTTCCTATCAGGAAGGTAGATATTGTAACAAGGGGAGTGATTTCATTGTCAGTGTTGTGGGGTTTAAGCCATGTTTCAGTTACATTTCCTATGTCCGGGGAGTGTTGAGCCCAAGAGTGGAATTCAGTAATTTTATTGAGTATATTGAGTATGTTTAGGGGATATAGTATTATGAGTTTGGAGAGGGAGTTGTGGGAAGGGGGGAGTGTCTGGAGAGGTACTACCGAGGTGGCATGGATTTGGGTGGATGTCTCCTATTAGGAGTTTTCTTTTGGAATTTAATCTTAGCGTAGGAATCTTAGAGTATAGGGTTATGTATTGGGGTCTGTTGTTGGGTGTATGACCAGTTTGATTTTGAGTATGAGCGGATTAGTGTGGTTGAATAGTAAGGGGTTAATTTCCAAGGTGTGTGGTGTCAGTGACTTAGAAAGTGAGTCAGTAAGGGTAGGTGTGACAATCCTGGGAGTAAGTGTTGTCTGGAAGGAGGTCAAGTGTGAGAGTCGAAGAAGAAGGCCAGTGGAGGTTTTGATGTGTAGCATTTTGTGGATGGAGAGTAAGCATGTGGAGAGGGAATAATAAAAGAGAACAGGTGGAGAAGAGTGGGTAAGTTGCTAAAAGTAGTTAAGCTATGTAGCGATATTTGGGGATAAATGTGAATAAATAGACTAGACGATTTATAATATGGAGCTAACGTAATGTGGATTAAGGATATTTAAAGATTTGTTCTGCTGGGCAGTGAGGTGGGAAAGGTGGTTAGTGGAAAGGGTCTATAGTGTTTGCAAGTGGCTAAGGGGGGTAGAGTGATGTCAGTGGTAGGAGGCACTTTTAGGAGAGGGGTGGTGTTAGGTTGAGAAAAGAGAGGATTAGATTGAAGGTTATGAGCAAGAGGAGGAGGTGTTAGTTAGTGAGGGGTAAGACTTGACTGGTGCTTAGGACAGGTTGGGGATGTCTAGAGGGAAGACCTTAGTCAGGAAAGAGTATAAGTGTAGTGCATGTGGGGATGTTTGGGAATGGGGATAGGGTAGGGCAGGGGATGGGAGTGGAGTGAGTCCAAGCATAGTGAGGGCTAATGGAATGGGTAGGACTGAGACTGG
>NC_056726.1:1565241786-1565479286 GCF_019279795.1 Protopterus annectens
TAATAACCGCATCATCACATTCCAGCTCGACTGATATTATCTACATTAAATTGAAGGTTTACATGAGCCATCATCACTTACATACTGATTACCATTATCTTCCTCATCTTCTTCTTCTTCTTTGTCTTTTTCAGAAATCCTCATTTCCTTATACTTCTCTTTTTTTTCACCCTGAAAGTATTAAAAATCAGGCTTATTCATTTCATTAATTAAACTAATAAACTTTTACTATACCCTTTTATTCTGATATCGAGTATGGATCTACTTCACAAGCTTGAAAGCCCAAATGCCCAAATCTTACATGAAAGAACCTAAATGTTCAACTCTAGTAAGATCAAACCATCAAAACAACACCAGACACTTGCTTTTGAAGGTGGCAAGGCCCCCACACTCCCTGCTTCTTATAAATTCCATTTCAGAGATCACACCACAGTGAAGAAAGGACCAATAACCCCATTTCCACTGTACTGCAATCGCACACAGTCCGGGTACTATCAAAAAGAAACACTGTTCAATTTGTTTTTGCTGGTTCGATATTAAGAGATCTGTAAGATTCAACCATGTGGGCTTTCTAGCTTGTGAAGCCAATCTGCTAGGTATCTATCAATTCTCCCACTGAGACTTTAGGAACAAAACAATCTCTTATCACTTTTCTCATTAATTACACCCACATTGCCATCCTCTGTTTGTATTACTCTGTAATTGTGCTCTTTCCTCTGTTTTTTGTCCTGTCCCATTATCTATAACTTCTGTTTCAGATAATGTCTCGACAATTTATCTTCTCCATTCACAGCTTTATAGGCATGATCTCTTGATGAAGTTATTGTAAATCTTGATATATGAAGCTTATCAAATTCACCATGACTTGTTTTTCATGAGAACATTCACTGAAAAAAAAATAGCTCCCATTGTCCCTAATTGTCCACGTGCACAGAATCTTTTTGATATACTCACATAAAAACATTAATGTTTAGTAGGCAGTTTTTGATGACACAGACACAAATGTAATCTTTATTAAGTGGAAAATTTTGTGCCACATTCATTCATACTCCAATATCTTTATTTACTGGGTCACCTAAATTTTCATATTAAGGTTCAAAGAAGCACTCTTTTAATACTACAGAAACCCATCTTGCTCATAAGTTCATAGGTTCATGTATTGGTACTAGGCTATCGGCCCTAGGGCCTATACAAGCCTAGCCATAATAGTTCCCTGGCTATTTCTTCCCATAATATTTACTTCATTGGACCCCTGTCTAGCAGGGTGACTGACGTGATCCCTGGGGTGAATTTCCTATCTCCCATCCAATCGTCAAGGTTCCTTTTGAAGAGGGTCAAAGAGATGCTTTGCTTGACATGTATGGGCAGTCTATTCCAGAGTCTGGGGAGTCCCTGGGTCAGGAACTTATCCCTCCAGCATGTTTTGTTCATTGTGATGACAAGGTTTAGAACCCTGGAGCATATGGCTTTGAGGGATTGGGATTTCTTTAAGTGTAGCATGTTCAACAGCTCTGGGTTTGACATGGCCTTGTATGTTAAGCACCAATCACCTCTGAGTAGACAATATGCGACAGAGTATAGCTGGAGTTTTTTTAGATGGTCAACATAGGACATCTGCTTTAGGCCTGTGATTCTTTTAGTGAGGTATTTCTGCAGCCTTTCCAGTTGTTGCAGATGTCTTGAGATGTACATACCAAATGGGGTGTTGTATTCTATAATGGGTCTAATGAGGGATGAGTGCAGTGGGGCAATGACCTCCTTTTTTCTGGAGGAAAAGCCCTTAGTGATGAGGTATGCTACATAGAAGAATTTCCTGACTGTTGTGGTGATGTGGTTATTGAAGTTGAGACCACTGTGCATCTGTGTCCCTAAGTCTCTTATCACACTTTCAGTGTTTAATGTACTGCCTCCTATGTGGTAATTCATGGGTACATGTTTTTTTCCCAAAGGGGATAACTATACATTTCTTGGCATTGAGCTTGAGCCCATGGCTCTGGCACCAAGCATCTGTTTCTGTAAGGCCCTTTTGTAGAATATCCGCATAATTTGGGGATTCAATAATGGATCCCACTTTGCAGTCATCTGCGAACTTTGTTAGCTCTTCCCAAATCCAGTTTTCAGATTGCAGTTTCCACTAGTATGACTTTCTCCACAATAATTTGAACTCAGGGCCTTTACAGTCTGACTCTAACCAATGCTACCCAGCTTTCTATCTTTCTGGTAATATATTATCATAACACCCTTTTAAATATCATCCCCTCCACCCAAAATCTAAATTTATCACTCAACATTTGCATGAAATAGAAAAAGTAAGCAAGTAAGAAATGCATTATGTTCCATCCCCATTTTGTACAGTTTTCACAACTTAGTAAAATATAACAGTTTTAATAAAGTTCAATTGATTTGCCCAGATTTCTGAAAGGCTTCCAAATTAGTTGTTATTGTCTCTTTCACTAAAATTTGCAATAAGGCTGTATACTTTTGTCCAAGCCCTTCATTTCCTATACCCTTGCTAAACAATTGAATCAATATAGCTAATAACATTCTATACTGCCAAATACTTATTTATTATATGAATAATGAATTCTGTCTCCCTCCAGAGAAGACAAAAAATGTACAGATTTTAAAGCAAACATTAATTTGTATAAAGAAAATGGCTTACTTATTTCCTGTTTCTCTATGGTAGTGGTCACTTTCGCTATATACAATTTTCCTCTAGTGTCTTCTTTCATAAATTTTAGCTGACAACATTCTTGATCTCCAATCAAGTTATCAGAGATTTAAGTCAGAATTTTTCCATTTCAGTTAGAAATCCTTATATATCCATAGCATATGCTGTTTTATCTCAACATAAAGGAAAATACTTTTAGTCTTACCAAACTTTATGTATTTTTGCAAGAGCCGTTATTTTATTTATTTTTTTTATTTTATAAAATAAGTAACTTCAAGCTGGAGAAGCTATATTCCCTAATAAAACATAATTGTGAACTAATTTCTCATCTTTGCCTTCATATTCTCTGTTGATATTTATCCTTTTCTATATCATTTAAGCAATTTAACTTTAAGTCACATTCTCAAATGTACCCATGTTTTTAAGAAAATTTCAGCTGCAAATCATCCTTATGTACCCCATCTAAATATTTCTTCTTCTTTTTCTTTTGGCTTTTCCTGGTTAGGGGTTGCCACAGTGGATCATCTGTCTGCTCATGATTGGCAGTGGAGTTTTATGGTGTCGCGTTGCCAGCCCAGCGCCCAACCTTCCACAGAAGGCATGCACACACATGCACACTCAAACCTAGAGACAATTTAGTGTGTCCAATCCACCTACTGCATGTCTTTGGGATATCTAAATATTTCTAAAGATTCAGATTTTGAAAATGATCATCCCTCATCTTTTAAATTCCAGGACCATTTGAAACAAATGTACCTGATACATTAATGCCTGCTGTTAGTACTATGTGATCTGAAAACACATTATCCAATAACTGTCATTTTCCTTCAAACCATTTTCAGTTTGTGAAAATAAAATCTGTTCTTCTCATTAGAATATCTTTTTGAAAACAATAACCTTTTGTTGTCCAATTTGAGACTTAACAATACCTTTTATCTCTTTTCTCCAAATACCTACCTTTCTTTTTATATTATCTAGTAAACTTGAATTAATGTCTTCTCTGTACACTATTACACCTTATTTCTAACCAGGTTTTTAACTTCTCCCAAATATGCTAATATAATTGTGAACTCTGGGAACAAAATGATCTTTACCAGAAAGGCTCATCCAGATGTTTCATATATCTTATTTTCTCAAATTCACTGTAGCTTTGTTTTACTTATCCACTGTTTCTACTTATTTAAATTTGAACAGCAATTTAAATTATTTTCTGGCCAAACAGTATTCTTAAACTTCTGATACAAGCCCATCTTTTCCCTTTCCCATAGTCTTGCTGTTGTTTAAAATAGTAACTCTCCTAAAACCCTGGACTTTTTAAACAGGTAAACCTGCTCACCACTTCCTAATCTGTCTCTCTACTTTCACTCTTTTAAGCATCCCTGTTATCTATCCTTTATAATACCCTTGTTTCATTTCTTTACCTTCTACCTAAACCTTAGTCTATACTTCAAATCAACTCTACTTTTTCTCTATCTCTTCTACCTCCCCATTAATCCTATAAAAAATATATCCAGTCACCGGCAAAGGCCATAGACCTCACTTAGTGTTCATCCTAGCATACTTTCTCAGTCACCTACATCCCCCTGAAGTGATTTTTAAAGTTTTTACCTAGAGGCATCCTCTCCTTCTCCACTCAACCTCTAGCCTCCCCCTGCTCTTCTAACAATGAACTCTAGCTGTTTTACATAACCCAATTGCCTCGCACACACAGACACAGTGCTAATCTGATGCAAAAACTCTTATACATGCAGAGCACATGGAATCAACATAGGAGAGTCAAGACCAGTCACATAGAGACCCAAAGACATACTCAGGCTAGAAGGACCAAATCACATACATAGACCACAACTACAATAACTCCACGGCAACTCAACAACCATAACCTCCGAACACACACACACAAACACAAGGCTCTGACTGCCACCAACTCAGATCAAATCACACAACCAAGCAGATACCACAACAACAGACACTCAGACAGGCCACCCTGCAAAGACAACAACACCACCACAGAGTGTCAACAACCACCAGTCAGGGCTAACACACATGTCACAATACCTAGTCCCAAAACTCACAGTACCAGACCACCTGACGCAGTACACAATGTCACACTGGAGTAGGGATCGCCTCAGCCCTCTGCCTTGTGGGCTTACAACTACCACACTGGGCGCGAGCACTCAGGTCTCCCACACCCAGGTACAAACCTGCAGTCAAACGACACAGCAGGCACTCTCCTTGGACTACATGCCAAACGGACTACACTCAAGAGACATTGAGGAGTGGCCTGATTTATAGACATGAAGGCAGGTTGGACACCGACTGAATAAGGAGAAATACAGGGTGCAAGATGAGGAGATGATCAGTATTAACAATGATCAGTGCATTAACGATCAGATTAAGGGCAACAATGATGCCATTGCCTGGGATGACATTGTAAGCCTGGGATGCGCTGCTAAACAAGCCACTGGACTTCAAGGTCAAGCAGACACCTGTCACCCTGGTTATTCTTGCCACCCTGGCCACCCTGACCTAGGCAAGGCTAGTGCCTTTTTGCTAGGGCTCAAATTCACAACCTACTAAAACAGAAAACAAAAAGAAAAAAAAAAAAAGAAAAAAAGCATTCAATGCCAAAAAATCCACCAGAAATGCACGCGACAAAAGGTCCTTCTCAGTCAGAAGATCATCAGTGTCCAAAGGCTGACAGGAACCTCCCTGTAGCCCTATCAGCACTAGAGCACTATGTGCCCGCCCACCAATACAGGCTGACAATAAGAAAAAATAAGGGGGTACCAGGAAATATCGGGTACCATCTCAAGACATGCACACCAGGCGATGCAGACGAGACCAACCACTCATGCACTGGCCACCATCAGAATGCACAATTACACCTAGGCAAGACGTAAATACGCCTCACTGCCATGACTGAGGCCACATCTTACAAATGGAAACACCCAAACACACTCCTGAAACACTAGAGGCCTAAAGCCCATGCCTTCACTAAAGCCATATAACTGAATGGCTTTAAGAACCTCTAGCTGGGAATAAACACTAAGAGGGAACACCTCTCACCATCTCACAACTACCTAATTCATAAACTCAAAAACCATGGAACAACACACCACCATCTCCCACAATCAACTCTTCATCACAATGTTCAGGAGCAACACAAGATCCAATCACCAGGAACATCAGATCACAAAGACAACGGTGGAGAAATCACAACCACCTTCATCTGTTACACAAACCACAACACAAAAAATAAAAAGGAACCACAGTCCTGAACTAATACTTCACAGTGTGAAGTCTCTGTCCCGAGCCGGCTAAAAAAAAAAGACCCCTCTAGAAAACTTCACTTAAGGCGGGCTCACGCTCACTTCCTGCTCACTGGCATCTTCTACCAGCAGCTGCAGGACAAGGACAAGGCAAGCCAAATCAAGGCAACAAGGACTCTGCAAGCTACCAGCCTGGTGAGCCCCACACAAAAACACAAGCAAACAAAACAAAATATAGACAAAAAAAAATAAAAAGTACTACAACAAAATTGGAGCACCTTATTTAAAAGACAAAAGCTACAAAGAAAGAAAAAACTAAAAGCCTTCCTATAAAAAATAAAGAGAAAAAAGACAAGAAAAATAGCTAAAGACTCAAAAGACTCTCAAAAGAATTTTTGAGAAAAAAGAGTAAAAGACAGAAACTCCACATAATGCTCAAGACTAGCTCAAGGAAATGTGAAGATCCCTGACCCCAGTCATTGCCAAAACTAATTCAAATGATGGTTCAGTGCAACTTCCTCCCCAAATTGCCAGAGAGAACTGCAAAAAGCGAAGTGCAAACTTCACTCCCTCCCAAAGGCTGAGATCTGCTCTCGTGCACAAAAGACAGCAAACATGCCACATGCCCAACCACCCAGCAGCTGTCTAAAAGTGTGGCTAACGAGGGAATAAACCTCATAGAGTCACCAGCTGTTCAGCTGTAGTCTTACCTTATTGCTACTGTGCTCCACTCCAGCGCCAAACTTGCCTCCACCCCATTGCAATTACCACGGTGGCGCTTGACAAGCCTGATCATCTGCCAATTAGCTATTAGCTCCTTGACCCTGCATGCCAAAGACAGGATCAGGATGGACCGGATAAACCAACAAAATAAAGACATGCAGACTAGGGACATTGGATCCATCCCAGTTTGGTTTTCAACAAAAGGCAGATCATGCCTTTATTGAGTTTTCTTTAGGTCACAAACACAGCTGATGACTTTTTGGCAGTCCAGGCAGTCCTACCTCATACCCTCTCGATGCGAACAGCCAATACACAATACCCTTCTGGTGTGAAAAAAAACCTCACTTGAATATTAACCCATATCATACATCACAAGATGTAAACTGACTGAAAAGACTGGTACACAGGGTCAGCAAGCACAGTCTGGCAACTGTCAGAGTGACAGGCAGTCTTAAGGTGGAGTTGCTGTCTCTCAGTCAGCTCCCACTCTACAAGGCATCTACTCTTCCTTTCACTTAAAAAAAGTTTGCAAGATGGTTGACAGCTGACAAAGGCTTTGCCAACTACACCATAGTAGTAAAAACACATCTACACAGATAACACAACTGCACTGGTGCTACAAAACAAAAAACATAACTGCAGAGCTGCCCCTTCAAGTTAAATGCCAAAAAATGAATTAAATGCATAGTCGCAAACAACAGGGTAACACCAAACAGGTGCAGAACACAAAATCCAGGTTGAGTTACCCAACCAGAAGACATAGGTTACACCAGTAGTCCAGAAGTAGCTTGTCATCCTAGTTACCCAAGTAGCTAAATTGCCCACCACACCTCATCAGGAAGGATATCTAGATTAGATTCTCTCATCATAGAAGGTTAGGTCATAGTCTCCTATACTCATCTCAGAGGACACCAATGCATCGAATTGTATCCCCCGGCGAATGTGCCTGACCTGAGAGAGGACTGGCTTCAGAACCAACAGGGATAAAGGGTCTCAAAAGTCTCCAAAATGCTGCTGTCCTAATAAAGAACTCCAGCTCTATCGACCGCCTATTCAGATTGCTCAGCTGTCAGCTTTTGCCTAACATAGCCACTGCCATGTCCCACATGCCATGGATGAATATGTTTCACCGCTCAAAAGCCCGATCCGCCAGAGCCACCGGGAGAGACTAAACCTCGACGGCATAATAAATAGGGCTGTGCTGGAGGATTAGAAGATTCATCCAAAGACGGATCCCTATCCCTGCTAAAAATATATGTGATATGTGAGGCAGAGCACTGGGCTGGCCTTGTTCAAGAGAAATCTTATCGGATGGGATGATGATGATAGATATACCCCAGGGATTACCCCAGTGTCAACTCAACAGAGGAGGCAGCAAAATAATGGGTGGTTCCCCCTCATCAGCGGGGTGTATAAGCCAATAAACCAAACTAAGGCTTGTGTAAATGCCCTCGGGCAGATAGCCTAGTATGAACCTATGAACCTATGAATAATCTCCTATTATAAGTATGTTACCTGAAACCAGCTATCAAAGCTTTTCCTAATTTTATTTTATGTATACCTGAGGAATTTTAACAGCTATTCCTAAAAATGATGATACGTATCCTGAACATTCCCCTGGTCCAAAGACCCAGTGCTCAGGAATACCTAGAAACTTTGGTAAGTGCACTTGTTTAAACTTTAGCAATGCATCTCATATCTTGTAATAAACATACATGAACTTTGCAGTTTTTAACTCATTGTATAATACTATTTACTTGTGTTATCAGATTATTAACATTAAAAGTTAATATCTTCATGATTTAATTCTGTGTCTAAATCAAAATCTTCACCAGTGTGTTTCATGCCATTCCCCTGCTGCTGTTTTAGACTGAATACTTATTTTGAAACAGGATTGAATTCCCAAGAAGATCTCCCTCCACACACAAAGTGCCGTCCTCTGAATCCTGTATCTGTTATGGTACTTGAGAAGGACTTGTTCATTAGTTTCCATCTCATGTATTAAATCAGTAAAAACTGCTTCCATCTGACTATTTCTGTACAATAAACTGAAACTAGGCAGTCCCCCTGCATCTTGTACTTTATCACATTTTTCTTTACAGTGGTCTACATAATCACACTCTGAGTATATTTACTTAAGTGATTTCTCCCGTAAAATGTCCTACGTTTCCATACCATGGCCTTATTCTCAATGCCAAAAAATGTGTCATCATCCCCTTTAGGAAAAACCCGGTTCCCATGAATTACCACATTGATGGTAGTCCACTGAAAACAGAAGGTGTTATAAGAGATCTGGGAACACAGGTTGACAGCACCCTCTCTTGATCACCACATTGTCACTGTGGTCAGAAAGTCCTTCTATGTGGCACATCTCATTACTAAGGGTTTTGCATTCAGGAAGAAAGAGGTCTTTGTCTCTCTCTACTCTTCCCTCATTAGGCCAGTCATCGACTACAATACCCCATTTGGCACTAGACACCTGCAACAACTGGAGAGGCTGCAAAAGTACCTCACAAAGAGGATCCTAGGCCTTAAACACTTGTCCTATATGGGCAGACTCAAAAAACTCCAACTATTCTCTGTGTCATATCGCCTACTTAGAGGCGATCTCTGCTTGACTTACAAAGCCATGTCTGACCCAGCTCTGTTAGAAATGCTACATCTAAACAAATCCCAATCCCTCCGCACCACACACTCCAGAGACCTCAACCTCATTACCACAATTAACAGAACATGCTAGAGGGAGAGGTTCATAACCCAGAGACTGCCCATGCTATGGAATAGACTTCCCATACATGTCAAGCAGAGCCCCTCTCTGACCCCCTTCAAGAGAAATCTTGATGAGTGGATGGGAAACAGAAAATTCACCCCAGGGATCACTTCAGTGGCTCTACTTGACAAAGGCACTGGGAACTAAGGTCAGGTGGCACTATGCCAGGGTAATCCTATGGTTAAGCTTGTAAACGTCCCAGGGCCATTAGCCTAGTACACACTTATGAACTTATGAACCTGTATAAAACACATATTTTTGGTTGGCCAGTGTATGATTATACATCACTTCTGGCACTGACAAACAACTGATTACCAATAAGTTTTAAATGGACATTTTCAATAAATAAGTCAATGAATTGTTTACAGCCACTGGTCCACATCCCCAGTATGTCTTTCATTTTCTCAGATGTTGAACTGCTTTGTGATATTTGCATAATTTTGTTCTAACTTCCCTTTCATCCAAAAAAAGGTTTCTTGCCTAGGCATATATAAAGCACAAAGTTATATCATAGAAAAACATGGTACCATGTTCTCTCTCTCTATTTTTATTAGTTAAACAAAACAGTTTACAGCAGTGATTCCTGCAAATATAAATCATAACTTGTTTTGTTTGCAAAATGAATTATTACTTTCCCTTGTTAGGTATAGTGATATTTGTTAGGGCTAGTATCAAAATCCATAGCAATCTGTGGGGTGCAGCTTGCATAGATCAAAATCATCACAAAAATTTCACTGTTACATGCCTCTTTTTTTTGTTTCAGCTACACTATTCATCACGAGCAACCCAAAGCTGTCTGATCTGCTTTCATAAAATATCTTGGCTCATCTTTAGGAAGGTAAAGTAACTTCAAGTTTCTGAAGAGAGCCAAAGTTTCCCCAAGGATGTTTCTAGAAACAGGAATATATGTTGCATTATGGTGTAAAATCTCCGACATGGTGATAGAATATTCCAAGGCATCATATAATACAGTAGAACACAGTACGACTACCTTCATCTGGTTTCATGATATGTACACTTTTATCTCTGCATAAGGTATCTAAAAGTAATTTTTCTTCCTTTGTCAAATTATCATTTAAAAGGTTCTACTTTTTCATCTTGAAAACAGTTATTAATATCTCATGTGGACGTGATTGGAAGGTTCCCTAAGAGTTTCTGGAATTAATTTGGCAATTTAGATTATGTGTCATGTCCCTCCAGGACTAAAAGAATATATTTCCATCATTCCAGTTGTGAAAATGAAAATGAAAAAGTTATAACCAGAGCCCCTGTTTACATAGTGCAGCAACACTTACATACTATGGATCCTTTTTTAATAATATGTCTAAGTTTGTGTTAATATTTAACACATTTGAGATTAAATATATATTTTTATACATATTTCTTTTATGTATATTCATAAGAAGAGTTTTTAAAGGATATAATTGTTCTTGACACCTGTTTTAGATGTTTTTTTGAATATCTGTCTTTAAAAAGATCTACACATCTATTAAATTTATTTTGCACAATTATGTAATTAACCAGTGAAATGCAGTTTAAGTTTATATATATACGTGGAAGATTTCTTAATTAATTCTCTTTTTTTCTATTATCATTGAACTTCCAGTTAGCATTATTTTTTTACTTGTGGTTATTAGATTATTACAGACTTACTACCTTCAATATCACAGGAGTTTTCACACTCATTAAGTGAACCCCAAAGAAAGGAGCTATAAAGAGACAGTAGTAGAAGGCCGAACAAGCACAAGAAAATGGGGTTGTCAGCTAGAAATAAATAAGGAATGATGGCATGAAGGAAGCTGGTATTAAGCACTTCAATAGTGTGATTAAAACTGATGCAGCATATATTTTCCCAGTAACAACAAGACCCTTGAAATGTGTCCAGCAATAACCCATGGCTGGGTATGGGTAGTGGTGGATTTACCCACGGTCGGTGTGGTTGGTCATGAGGGCGAAAGCCAACCATGGGTAAATCCAGCATTACCTACATACAGCCATGGGTTATTGCTATTATACAATGAAATTATTTGAGAAAAAAGTTATTTACTTTTCTTAAATAATGTTTTTGTATAATGGCATTGTGGTGCTCTTTCACTTTTATCCCCATATCTTTGGGCTTTCTTGATGTACTGCGCATGGTGATGGAACTTAAGTTCCCATGCTTATGTGGTGCATTAGTGCTTTGGAAAGGACGCAACAGAGAAAATAAGATCTCTGTTGCCTTTTTTTTTTAAATAACAAAAAATTTGGAGAGACGGGACAGAGAAAATAAAAGGATAGTGAGGTACGTTTCTCTAGTTTTGCATAACGCATCTGATTATCCTTCTATTTTCTTTGTCCCATCCCTTTCTCATACTTCTGACGTGTCTGGATTTCTAAATTTATTTATTTAAAAAGTGAAGAAAACTGGAATCATTGTCGCATACTTTAATAGAGGAAAGCCCAGGAGGGCAGACTATTTTCTGTTGGTATATGTTGGATTTTATAATGGGCATGCTGGTTGGGCTGACCAATCAGCATGCATGTTTTTGAATGTTAGTGGCCAGTCATTGTATAATACTGGGTATCTTCTGTTCCCATGATCTACTTTCTTAATTGCCTAATAAAGCAACCTAATGAAAAGATACCTATCAGCTAATAAACATATAGTAAAATAAAGTAAGATGTAAGATGGCTTTTTCATCAAAGCAGTCTCTCTTCCTTTTACTCAACAACTATCGCAACTATGTCCCAGAAATATCTCCATTGCCTGGAAATGTAGTACTTTTCCTCATTAAATGATACTTAACCGACAAAACAAATATCAGCAACTGCTTTCAGCAGTATAAGGTGGATGTAATAATCGGTACTGCAGAAATATTTCCAGGAACATAAGGGAGCTACAGAAACTGTTGGTAGAAGTTGGTCGGTGAAGGTTTTTGGCATCCATCTGATGGCCTGCTCAGGTATTTACATGTGTTACTATATCTGTTCTACTTTGGTTCATTTTTACTCTTATTGAAATCCACACATTTTCTTGCCTTCACTGAATGAGGCCAATTCTGGGTTTGCCACTGATAATTTATGTTGGCTTTTAAACCTGTTGCTTAAACTTGTTGGCAATAAACATCCTTTGACTAGAGCTGATTCCTTTTTATGTTGCTGCAAGAGGGAGAAGTGTTCAAAATATGTAGGATATTTGCTACTTTTTTAGACATTTGGAAAATCATTTCCTTTACCATGAAGCTGTTTAGGCAAACTACTGTGGAGCAAGGCCTAGCTGTACTAATGAGCTTGGCAGTGAGTACCCAATTTACATTCTCAGTGCTGGCAGTTAGCTTAGAGGACTAAAGCTACAATGTATTAATAAGCTGCTTCATAGCTGTGGGTTTGAATCTTCCTACCTTCACTTAATGAGTTCCTCTGTGGTGTGCCCAGATAATGTTTGGGTCTGTAGACTACTTTGCCCAAACTAACGTACTCTCCACATAACCTCTAGAAACTTCCTGACATACCCCATCTTAATAAATGCCCATGATACATAGGGACACAATTTGTTGGATTGCACAGCTAGGCTTATAAAAGCCTTGGTGGTCTTTAACCTAGTATATACCTATGACCCTATCTGTTCATTAGGAATATTTCCAGCAGGGGCTAGACACTGGCTATCATCATGTGCTGTCAAAGTCCATGTGCTACTTCATACCAATGTCAAACCTGTGGACTCTGTTCTCCAGTCATCATTCCTGTCCAGTATTTTCCACATTTTTTTGTTGCACCATGTGCACCACGTTATCTGATTTTTGTAGTATCTTATTTGTTTTGGTTCTAAAAGTCATTGTCTCTAGTGTCCACCACTGCAACTCTTCTCAGTGCTTTCCAATATTTTCTTACACTGCTGGAGGTCTGGGGGTTATTCCTATCCAAATGCCTACATCTCAGTAATCAATATTTTCATAAATCCCTGGAATCTAGACTGAGGAGCTGCTACCTCAGTGGTACTTCTTGACACAGAAAACTTTGAAGAGAATATCACACAGCACAAATAATCCAATTCATTTTAGCAGAATCACAGATATTTTAAATAAAGCATTAATTTAACCCACTTTGGACTTTAATACTTTTTTGCCCAATTTAGATTACCCCACAGCTGGCTACCAGCTACTCTGAGGGCCTCTCCTCAGTCACCTCATGTGCTGAACCTAGACTTTCTATGGCCATATTTAGTGATACAACATTGCACTGCTGAAAAGAGAGTGTTCTTCCCTTAGCTGTCCATCTCTCCCCACATATGTCCATAATATTCAAGTGCTTGCATGGAGTGGGCATTTGTGACATATTCTACATGTCTCTGTGTGTGACTCAGTCAATGCCCTAATCACTTGTGGACCACATTACTCAAACTGAGCTTCACATTTCCACTGGGCACTAATGGAAAACTATTTTTTCAGGCCTTACATCAATTATTAGAGTTGTTTAGGTAGTAGAAGTTAAACACTGCACTTTGTAAACAATGATGAATCCCAGATTCATAAATATACTGCAAGATGCTGCATGGTCCTCCAACATGAAGACATGCAACACAGTGAAGGGCTGGCCCCATGTTCATGCTAAATGTTAATAAGGCATTCCGGAGTAGAGGCATATGCTAATTAGACATATGCTTTCTCCCAGTGACTACCCCCAGGAAGCCTTCTACATAGCTGAGCAATTCAAGAAAGTGCTCAGCCATGTAGCTTAGCATGGCCATCCCTAAAATGTCACAGTTGCAAACATGGCCAAAAGCCTATGTTCCACCGCAAACACAAACATGGTAAGTAGGAAAAACTAGACACTGGAGCTTACTGTGAAAGTACCATAATGGCACCAGCATCAAAACAGAGATCAGAAGGTGAGCAGGAACCACTAGAAACTAGGGAGAAAATGCAAAAGTGCTGTACTGGCACCACTGTTATGGTGGTGGGGCTACACATTCTACAGTGGTGTACCAGCAGCAGCATTACTGTGGGGATGAAGGGGTACACTAGTCACCAGGGAATAGTGCCCGAAGGCACAGAACAGCACTACAGAGTTGGAAAAACACTGGATACATTCTTAAGTGCTGTAATGCCAAAATCCACAGTATAGGGATCAGGAATGGGCGGAACCAGTAGACCACCATGGAATACATTGCAATTATGGCACCACAGTTACAACTGGGACTGGAGGTGAGGAAACCACTAGATACCAGTAAAATGCCATAATGGCACCAACATTACTATGGGGATGGGGAATGGGCATACACTAGACACTAGGGAGAACTCCTTAAGGTCCCTTAGGCATATATAGCATGACAGCTAGCAGATAACCAACATACACTTTTAAGTTCTGTAATGGCACCAACAATAGTATGGGGGGAATGAGGGTAACCTCTAGACCACTAGTGCTGACTCTTTAAAGTGCCATAATGGTGTCTTCCTTATTCAAGATAACAATATTCTGGCATTTACAGAAAAGAGACACGATATCAACAGGAAACAAAGACAAACATTATGCTAAAAATGGAATTGTGGGAGTAGGAAGTATGGTACTGTGTTCTTCTGATATCCTCTCACACCAGCCAGGGGAAGATAAGAAAAGAATGAAAATGCGGATTATATCATTTAGATTTAATGGTTCATAGATTAGTACTAAGCTAATTGCTTTTGCAAGCTATTTCAAACCTAGCCAAGTATCCCTTGTGAGACTCAAACCCTGCACCTTGTGTTTGTAAGGCAAACACCTTAACCATTAGGCCATGGTAGCTAGAAAGTTACTTTGCCCTACAGAGGGAGCCTGTTTCAAACATTGGGATGCACTGGGATAGATGTTTATCATGCTAGCTGGTCCTGTTTATGCCATTGTGAAAGTGCAGATTTTTGTTGCTGGTATTTGGGGTACTACAAGCTTTTTTTTACTTTCTCCTGGTCTTTTGGGTTTCTAATACCATGATGGGAATGGAACCCATTCCTAAGTCAAAGTGTGATTAAAGTTCATGAAATCAGTATTGTTTGAATCTTTTCGCAGCACCTGAAATGTGTTTAGTAATGATTCTTTCTGCAGTTTTTACAGAATTACTTGTATCAGTAACATATGTATCGGTAACATATCTAAGTACAAATGTAAATTCTTTGCTATAAGACCCATTGCTTCTACTACTACTGGAACTGTCTGTGTATCTTTCTTCCACATTGCCCTCATTTCTACCTGCAAATCTTGGTATTTTATGACTTTGTGTCACTCTGTACGTAAGACACTGTAGTCACTGGGTGTGGTGACTTCAATGATCAGTGTTACTTTTGTCTTCTTTTCATCTATATCTGTTTTCTCGCATCTATTTTTGAACTGTTGGTAATTGGTGATACCATGTGATATAAACATCTTCAGTTTCTATGATGCTTTGTGGCTCGTGTTTCCAGTATTTTTCAACTACCTCAGTATAATGCTTGCACAATCCCCAATGCAACATTCTTGCCACATTATTGTCTTTCAGTATACAGTCCTTTTGCCACTGGTATATCACAACAGCAACAAGATGCGCAAGTGTTCCCAATTCTGTTTCACAAAACCTACATTTGTCTGTTTCTCCCACATGTTCTATGGACTTTGTAAACCAATGTGTACATAGTTCACTTATTTTGAGCAGCCAATATTAACCTTTTGCCTTTTGGTTTAAATTCACATCTGCTTAACCATTCCTACATTCAACCCTGTTCAACATGAGGTTGTTTCAAGAGTTTTCCATACTTGCAACTATGTTTATGCATTTTCCACATTTCTTGCCTTCTCATCTGATCCTTCAGCTTATATTCATTCTTTTGTTTTTTGGGGCACATTCAGTTCCTGCCTGATTCTTACCTGCTTCTGGTTTGGTTTCCATTCCAGCTTGACTCCAACATACTTCTGGTAAACTAAACAGGGAAGTCATCTTAGACTTATTCTCCTCATGTTTCAAAACTTTCACTACATTTGGATCTTGTGTGGTCAGCAGATATGTATGCAGTCCCACGAGTGCAGATCTATACATGTAATCAATTTCAAAGAGGTCCATCCCTTCTACAGAATGGGGAATATATAATCTTGGTATGCACTGATTTTCATAAATAATTTGATGAGCATGAAGCATCCTTCTTCTTTTGCTGTCAAACCTATCCAACAACCTTTCAGGACAGTCAGTCACTCCAAAAGTGTAAGTCAGGACAGGACGAGCAAATTGGTTTATAGCTTGGACTTTGTTCCTAGATGTCGACACCTTTTTCAAGATTAATTTATGTTGTCTAAAGTATTCCTTACTAAGTTTTATTTACATTTTTTCATGTTTTATTGTTGATCCTTCATCAATTCCCAAATATTTATACACTCCCTCTTGCTCAAGTTCTTTTATATCACATTCTTGTCCCAAACTGATGTTTTCCTGGTGCTGCAGTTTTCCGGCTCTAAAGGTTGCTTTTGTACATTTATCAAGACCAAATGACATTCTTATATCATCTGAAAAAGTTTTGACCAGTCGCAGTCGTGTTTTCAGTTCCGAATTTGATGAACTATACAGTTTTAAATCATCTACAAAAAGATGAGAAATCTTTACATTTTGTTGTTTTCATGGACCCTAATTGTAGCCATGATCTAAGACAGCTTAATGGGTTAAGAGCAAGACAAAACAGCAGCAATGACACAGCCACCCTGGAATACCCCCATTTGAATTTTTAGCCCTGGAATAATAATTTGTCCATTATCATGGCATCAGCTGCAAAGTGGTTTGTCACTTTTTCATGGTCACTGTAATGAAATTTATCATTGTAGGGTGTATCTTATACATTTTAAACACTTTTTTTATCCATAAATGTGGGATACTGTCAAATGCCTTTTTGTGGTCTATCAATGTCATACATAGATACTTCCCCTTTTTACAGTTCTCCATTATGACTTTATTTAACATGAAGTTATTTTTTCCATATCACTTTGTTTTATTACTCTTTTATTCTATTGCCATAATTGAGTTTAATTCTAAATTACTATAAACTCTGTTGGCATCAATTCCAGTTTATAGTTTATACATCGTTGGAAGGCAAGTTACTGGACTGTAGTTTTTAGGGTAGCTTGCAGGTTCATTCTTAAGTAGGAGTATTGTTTTTTTCCTGTTGTTAATCAGGCTGGTGTCTGTTCAGAGTGTGCATTTAAATGGTTCTTACTCATGGCTAAATCATCATGTAAAGATATTAATACTTTTAGCCAGAAGTCAAGTACTGCATCTGGTCCTGAGGTTTTCCATTTAGGATCTTTTCTTAACTTTGTTTCAATCTCTCTGGCTGTTACTATATTCCATTTCATATCATGTAACTTTAAACTTCTTATTCTTTCTTTTACTTCTTCTATCCATTTAGCATCTTTGTTATGTTCCACAGGATCTTCATAGATAGTTCTCCAAAATGATTTTTTTTTCATTTTTGGTGGTGTTTCAGTTCCTTTTACCTTGTTTCCCAATTCTCTATAAAACTTTTTTGGGTCATCAATAAATTGCTTATTTTGTACTTTTCTTTTATAATTATCTGCATATCTTCTAAGCTGTTTTCTGCCTGTGCTGATATTTTTAGTTTATTATTTGTGATAGTGCATGATATGTCCTGATCTGTTCTGATACTGTGTGTTGCTTTTATCATATCTATTTGATACTTCCATGATGGTGTTAGATTTCTCTCCTTCCTTTTCCTTACTACCTTATGATTTTGTGTTAAGACTGTATCTGTTATTAATTTAGCTGCACAGTAATGTGTCCTGTTTACTTCTGTTATATCACACGAATCTCTATGCACAGTCCTAATTACTGTGATCATTTGTTTTATCACACTTCTAACTTTTATGGATTGATTGTCTTTCTGTAGTCTATTTCTTTCATTGATCTTAATATGTCTGTCCATCTCTATTAAATCAAGCAACTCTTCTATTAATTAGATAATTTTCTTCTAAACTGAGAGCACATTCTTTGTTCCCCATTCTCTGTAGGCACTCTATAGAAGGTTCCAGAGCATCTTCCTGTACCACATTCTCTTCAGTTTCATTCTGCGTGATCCTTTGCTTTTTCATATGTGAACTCACTGGCCTATTACTCCACAGCCGCAGTTTCCTGTTCCTTCCTTTGCTGTGCAACTCTAACTGAGTGTTTGCACTGCTTTCCTATGGAAGGCTCCAAAGTATCTTCATATGGCAACTGATCAGATGTTTCTTGGTCCATTGGTTTCTCCTTAATTTGGCATTCTATTGCTCTGTCCTGCTGTGGCTTTTCTGAGTTACATTTTCTATTCTAAATCCTTCACTTCACAGGTACTCCATGACATCAGTTTCTATTTCTTTAACTTCTCCATTACTATTCCTCTTTTCTACGTTTCCTCTTTGTCTTCTTATTTTTTGTATTGTAAAGTTTCCCATGTCTGGATTCCTTCCCCTATATTTCTCTTCAAATATCTTCTCCTTTGCATAAATATTACACCATATTAAATCTCCTTTTCTTTCCCATGTACATATTTCTTCTTCAGATTTCTTTCGCTCCTCCTGTTTCTCCTTACTTGGGGGATTCATCCCATCGTGCTCTGAAGTTGTCTTAGGCTTTCTACACTAAATCCTTTATTTCACAAGTATTCTATAACTTCAGTTTCTATTTTTTTTAACTTCTACTTCACTAATCTTCTGTTCTACAGTCCCTCTTTGTGATTTTTTTTATTGTGGAATGTTCCATATCTGGATGCCTATGCTTATATTTCTTTTTGAATATCTTTGGGGCTGCCTTTTTTGTGTTGATTAATTTAGCTTTCTACTTTGCATAAATATTGCACCATATCAGATCTCCCTTTCTTTCTCATGTTGATATTTCTTTTTTATGCCTTTCAAAAGTCTTTAGATTTTGTTCTTTATGTTTTTGCACTTCCTCAGACACTTTTTTTCCAAACGGATCAAGGTTTCTTGGTCTATATAATGTTTTTCATAAATAAGTTGTATTAATGAACACTAATTTTTATTTGAAGCTTTTGACAGTTTTCCTTGTGGAAGTACTTTTCTTTTGTTTAATTTCTCTCTTAATCTTTTTGTATATCTTCTCTCTGGAAATTCTGAGCTTCTTGCATAATAGTAAAAATACATATAGATTTAGCGGTAGCTAGATGATTACTTTGCTCTACAGAGGCAGTCTGTTCCAAACACCGGGGATGCATTGGGATAAATGTTTAACATACTAGCAGGTTTTGTTTATGCCCTTATGATCGTACATATTTTTGTTGCTGGTATTTGTGGTGCTGCAGGCTTTATAAAGATGGAGAGGATCCAAAAGAGCAGAGTCTTTCATAGCACAGATGGTTAGGAAGAAATAACTATGCTACAGCCATTGTAAGATGGAGTGTAATGATAGGTGGTTTTGGATATCTGGATAGTACAGAGATGCTCGTCCAATAGTTTTCTTTGATATGAATTTCTCAGGTCTCCTGTAGAGCAAATTATATGGAGAGATACATGCCAAAAAGGCCACTGCAATTAGTGATAAGCCTAATGAAGGATGCATAAAGAGCAACTAAAAGTTACCATGACCCAGAAGAGATACCCACGGAAGTTAACTGTACTAAACAGAAATATATTTAATTAAGTCTGATACATGACAATAAAAAGTTAGCTCATCGTCAATAAATATGCCCAGATCTCTACTGACTATGTCACTTTCAAGTGAGGATGTCCTTTTTATTGTATGAGCTAAAAATTCTGACTTCTCAAATATTACAACGGTACCTTTTATAGCACTGAGCTTCAACTCATGGTCATTAAACCATGACTTTGCTGGAGTATATGAGCAATGGTAGAGGAGTTCACAATAGACCCCATTTGCAGTCTTCCAGAAGCACTGTAAGCCATAGTCCTTTGACCTCTGTTTTTTATGGAGAGGCCAAAGATTGATCTTTTTCCTGACATCAGTACTGAATTACATGATCTCACAGATAAAATCTATGAGGTTATCATGATCTGTGATTGGGCCATCCTTTTCAGTGGTATCACTATGACAGTTTTTCAGATTTCTGGGATATTATTAGTGTGGATTAGGCTCGGAAGTGTCTGTACTAGGCTATATTTTGCACTCAACAGGAGGCAGCCAAGGATGTCATAAACACATCTGAATGTTTAGTTTTAGGTTATGTTGATAGAAAATATTCAAAGGTGAGTTTTGTTTATAAGGATAGTTAATGGATCAATGGAGGGACAATATACTATGCAGGTGAAGACAAGTATCCCCCCATATACCTTTATTAGTGTGTAGTACCCATAACCGTATAAGTATAGGTACATGTATATGTATATTGATATATGTATCTGTATACGTATATGCATACGTACATGTATATGTATATGCATCTGTATATGTATATGCATACGTACACATATATGTATATGTATATATATATATATATATATATATATATATATATATATATATATATATATCTGTAAATGTATATGTACATGTATACATATATGTATATAGGTTCTTAGGTAGGTACTAGGCTATCTGACCGAAGGCATTTATAAGCCTAGCCAGAATGTGTTGGCTTTCGCCGCCCTCTTAGATTAGTTCTCTGTGCCTCTGTCCAGCAGAACCACTGAAGAGATCCCCGGGATAAACTTTCTGTTTCCCATCCACTCGTCAAGGTTTCTCCTGAAGAGTATTAGTGAGGAGCTCTGCCTAATGTAGATTGGAATCTTATTCCAAAGCATTGGAAGTCTCTGTGACAGGAATCTATCCCTCTAGCACATCCTATTTATTGTTGTGGTGAGGTTTAGATCCCTAGAGCATGTGGCTTGAGGGGATAAGCTTTTCTTTAGGTGAAGCATGTCGATCAGTTCTGTGTTGGACATGGCCTTGTATGTCAGGCAGAAATCACCTCTGAGTAGGCGGGATGCAACCGAGTACAGCTGGAGTTTCTTCAGTCTAGCTGCATAGGGCATCTGTTTGAGGTCAGTGATCCTCTTGGTGAGATACTTCTGTGGTCTTTCTGTATGTCTTCATGCATCTATATATGTATACGTACACTTATATGTATACGTATATGCATATCTATATGTATGTGTATATGTATAAGTATATGTATATGCATACGTACATGTATATCAATCTGTAGATGTATATGTATACACACATGTATATGTATCTGTATTTATATATGTATACATACATGTATATGTACATGTACACGTATATGTGTATATGTATATGTATATGTACATGTACATGTACATGTATATGTATCGGTATATGTATATGTAAATGTATAAGTATATGTATATGTATGTGTATATGTATATGTATATGTATGTATATATATATATATATATATATATATATATATATATATATAATTATATGCATATGTATATGTATATGTATATGCATGTGCATATCTATATGTATACGTACACGTATATGTATATATATATATATATATATATATATATATATATATATATATATATGCATATGTATAAGTATATGTATGTGCATATGTTTAAATACACGTACATGTATATGTTATGTATCTGGATATGTATATGTATATGTATCTGTATATGCATACGTACATGTATATGTATAAGTATTTGCATAGGTATGTGTATACGTATATGTATATGTATACGTACACGCATATGTATATGTATCTGTATATGTATACGTACATATATATGTATATGTATAAGTATATGTATATGTATATGTATCTGCATATGTATATGTATACATGCACGTACATGCATATGTATATTTTTATATACACGTATACGTATATGTATATGTATGTGTGTATATGTATATGTATATGTATATGTATATATATGTACACGTATCTGTACATATATATGTATATATATCTCCCCCCCTAAAGGAGAGATAACTATCCCAGCCGAGTGTAGCCTCCCAGACATCTCAAATGCGCAGGTGAAAGCTGCTCTCTCTAAAGCTAAAAACACAGCATCAATGGGACCGGATGGTGTCCCCGGCTGTGTGCTACACAAGCTAAATGAGGAATTAAACCCGCACATAAGGCAGCTGTTTAATCTCAGCCTTACCACAGGATATGTGCCCAAGGAGTGGCGTACGGCAACTGTTGTCCCACTCCACAAAGGCAGCGCCTCACGGACCCTGGTAATTACCGCCCCATAAGCTTAACAAGTCTAGTCTGCAAAGCTATGGAGAGGATCATAATGGAGCTCATAAACAAAGATATAGGGGACTTGCAGACATTGGACCCGACCCAGTTTGGCTTTGTCAAGGGAAGATCATGCCTTTTGAACTTGGTCGACTTCTTTGAAACAGTCACCAAGGCCATTGATGAGGGAAAGGCAGTCCATACAGCCTACCTTGACCTTGCAAAGGCTTGACACAATACCCCACTCGGGTATTGTAGAAAAACTTACCAGCTTAAATGTAAACCCATATGTCACAAGATGGGTTGCAAACTGGCTTAAGGACAGAACCCACAGGGTTAGAGTTGCTGGCGCTGTGTCAGACTCCAAGCCGGTCACAACTGGTGTCCCACAGGGCTCGGTCCTTGGCCCCCTATTGTTTGGCATCTACTTCTCAAAGTACAGGCCAACATAGGAGGACTTTGGCTGACAAAGTTTGCAGACGACTGCAAACTGGGCCATAGTGGAAAGTGCATCAGACACGGATATCCTTCAGAAGGGACTCACGGAAACAGATAGCTGGTGCCAGAGCCATGGCCTGAAGTTAAATGCCAAAAATGTATAGTCATACCCTTCGGGAAAAACAAGGTAACCCCAAGCTACCATATAGGTGGCAATCCACTAAGCACAGAAGAGGTTATCAGGGACCTGGGGACCCAGGTTGACAGTGGCCTTTCTTTTGACACTCACATTGCTAAAGTGGTTAGAAAGACCTTCTACATTGCCCACCTGATCATGAAGGGATTCACATCCAGATCTAGTGAGGTTATTGTTCCCCTGTACTCTTCACTTATCAGACCAATGATCGAGTACAATGCCCCATTCGGGATGTATCTCACCCGACATCTGCAGCAATTGGAGAGACCCCAAAAGTTCCTCACCAAAAGGATAAAGGGACTCCAAAATTTGTCATATGCTGCCAGATTGAAGAAACTCTAGCTCTATTCAGTCAGATACTGTCTGCTCAGAGGTGACATGTGCCTGACATACAAGGCCATGTCCAACCCGGAATTAATGGACATGCTCCACCTCAAAAAATCCAAATCCACCAAAACCACTAGAGCAAGCGACTTAAACCTTAGCACGGATATAAATAGGACGTGCTGGAGGGATAGATTTATCACTCAGAGACTCCCTATGCTGTGGAATAAAATCCCGGTCCATGTGAGGCAGAGCACCTCGCTGACTCTGTTCAAGAGAAATCTAGACCTGTGGATGAGAGATCGTAGGTTTACCCCGGGAATCATCTCTGTGTCACTGCTGGACAGAGGCACAACAAACTAATGGGCACAGTATTTTTTCATATAAGGGGTGGCGTAAGCCACAAAAATTTGGGCTAGGCTTATAAATGCCTTAGGGCAGATAGCCTAGTATAAACCTATGAACCTATGAACCTATATGTATACTTATACATATACTTATATATACATATACTTATGCACACACACACACATATATATATATATATATATATATATATATATATATATATATATATAAATACGTATATGCATAAGTATCATTATACATATATGTATATGTACACATATACGTATCTATATATGTATATGTATAAGTACATGTATATGTATATATATATCTGTATATGTATACATACAAGTATAGGTATATGTATACGTACACGTATAAATATATGTATCTGTATATGTATACGTACACGTATATGCATACGTATGTGTGTGTGTGTGTATATATATATATATATATATATATATATATATATATATATACATACACACATATATATACATACATAAAATATGCGTATATGTACATGTATTCTTATATGCATATGTATATGTATATGTATGTGTACACATCTAAGTAGGACAGTGCAGTGGTGCAGCGGTAGCATTTTCACCTCATAGCAAGAGATTTTCCATTTTATTTTTGGCTGGGGTGCCTTCTGTGCAGAGTCTCCATGTCCTCCCTGCGTTCATGTGGGTTTCCTCCAGGTGCTCAGATTTCCTCCCACATTACAAAGACATGCGTCTGGAGTGTTTCTCCCTAGGCCTCCACTGAAAATTGGCTCGTTCCAAGTCAGACTTTCACAGTTAAATAAATATGTACATTTCGGTCTACTTTTCTTAATCAAAATATCATTATTTCGAACTAGAAAAGTACAACCTTACTTTTTATTTTATTTAACATTTGTTGACCAGGAAAGTCTGACTAGGTTCCACAGATCCTGTTTTCAGCGGAGGCCTGGGGAGAAATGCTCCAGAAGCATGTCTTTAGATGTGGGAGGAAACCCATGTGAACATGCAAACTCCACACAGAAGGCACCCTAGCCGAGAATCAAACCAGAGAACCTGTTGCTGTGAGGTGACAGCATTAACCGCTGCACCACTGCGCCTCCCTAATTCTTCAATGAAAGTGCACTTTCGTGAATTCCGGTTCTGGCAATCTCAGAGTTAGTATATATAATGTAGTGAGGGTGTATGGGGGGGTGCAGTCCTCCACATGGGAGTTGCAGAGGGCCTGCACCCCTGCAAAATAGACTTTAAGTGTTATTTTCTATTTTTATTGCTGGTTCACTGAACCGGAATTTGCGAAAGTGCACTTTCGTTGAAGTGCACTTTCACGAAAGTATGGTAGTACTTTTCTTGTTACAAATAATGATATTTTGATCAAGAAAAATAAACCCATATATTTATATGTATACGTATATGTATACACTTATATGTATATGTATGCATATATGTATATGTGTATTTATATGCATGTATGAGTATAAGTATATATATATATATATATATATATATATATATATATTTATATACATATATATATATATATATATATATATATATACATATATATATATATATATAAATATATATATATATATATATATATATATATATATATATATATATATATATATATATATATATTCACAGGTAGGTACTAGGCTATTGGCCCTAGGACCTATACAAGCCTAGCCAAAAAGGAACCCTGGCTTTCGGCACCCAAGAAAATTATTTTCCTGTTCCCCTGTCAAGCAGAACCACAGAAGTGATCCCTGGGGTGAATTTCCTATTACCCATCCAATCATCAAGATTTTTCTTGAAGATTGCTAATGAGTAGCTCTGTCTGATATATATAGGTAGTCTGTTCCAGAGTATGGGAAGTCTCTGGGACAGGAATCTATACCTCCAGCATGTTCTGTTTATTGTGGTGACAAGGTTTAGGTCCCCCTAGAGCGTGTAGCTCAGAGGGATTTCTTTAAGTGGAGCATGTCCAACAGCTCTGGGTTTGACATAGCTTTGTATGTTAGGCAGAGATCGCCTGTGAGTAGATGATATATGACGGAGTAAAACTGGAGTTTTTTGAGTCGGTCAGTGTAAGGCATCTGTTTGAGGCCAGTAATCCTCTTTGTGAGGTATTTTTGTGGCCTTTCCAGTTGTTGTAGATGTCTTGTGAGGTACATACCAAAAGGGGCATTGTACTCTATAATGGGTCTAATGAGTGATGAGTAGAGGGGAACAATGACCTCTTTTTTTCTAAATGAGAAACCTTTTGTGATGAGGTGTGCCACATAGAAGGACTTCCTGACCACTGTGGCGATGTGATTATCAAAGGAGATACTACTGTCCACCTGTGTCCCAAGGAAACTTTTCACACTTTCAGTGTTATGTAGACTACCGCCTATGTGGTAATTCATGGATACAGAGTTTTTACCAAACGGGATGACAATGCACTTTTTGGCATTGAGCTTGAGATCATGGCTTTGACACCAGGCATCTGTCTCAGTGAGGCCCTTTTGTAGAATGTCCACATCATTTGGAGTTTTGATTATGGCTCCTAGTTTGCAGTCATCTGCAAATTTAGTTAGCCAAAGACCTTCTGTGTTACCCTGCACTTCAGAGAAGTAGATACCAAACAGGAGAGGACCCAGGACTGAACTCTGTGGTACTCCACTTGTCACTGGTCTGAAGTCTGATTTGGAGTCTGCTACTTTCACATTGTGGATTCTGTCAGTAAACCACTTGGCAACCCATCTTGTGACATAAGGATTTATTCCTAGTTTAGTGAGTTTATCTATAATTCCAGAGTGGGAGATGGTGTTGAATGCCTTGGCGAGATCTAGATAGGCTGTGTGAACCACCTTACCCTCATCTATGGCTTTGGTGACTACTTCAAAGAAGTCTATCAGGTTTAGGAGACATGATCTGCCTTTTACAAACCCGAACTGTGTGGGGTCCAGAGTTTGGAGATCTCCAATGTCTTTGTTTATGAGTTCCATGATGATGCATTCCATGGCCTTGCAGACAAGGCTCGTCAGGCTAATGGGATGATAATTACCGGGGTCTGTTGTGGCCCTCCCTTTTGTGGAGTGGGGTAACCATCATGGCACGCCATTCAATGGGCACAAAGCCTGAGGTGAGGCAATGATTGAACATGGTACTTAGGTGGGGTGCCAATTTATTCTGTAGTTCATGTAGAAGGCAGCCTGGGATGTTGTCAGGTCCCAAGGATGCTGTGTTCATGGCTTTGTAGAGTGAGGTTTTTACCTGTGTAGCCGTGATTACAGGAACTTTGCATTCTTCTGGTATAAAGATGGGCTCTTTAGGGGGTGAGGGGGGGGGTAAAGTTAGCACTGAACCTATCTGCCAGGATGTTGGCAATATCAGTTGGTTCTGTATATTTAGTGTCATTGTGTTGTAACTCAGAGCAGATCTGAGTGCTGCCATTGAGATTCTTGACATAGCTATAGAATGCTTTGTGGTTGTCTTTAGAATCAGTGGCAATTTTGTTTTCATAACTAGCTTTGGAGGATTTTATGAGGGATATCAGCTTCTTACTGAGGCTGACCAGAGATTTCATCCAATCGTGGGATTTTACTCTTTTTTGCAACAGTTTCATTCTTCTGTTTTAAAGTTTGTTTATAGCAGAAGACCACCAGATTGGCTTCCTTTTTTTTGGAGGATAGCATCTTGGTTCTGTTAGGGATAGCACAATGCATGCACTAGTGTAACTGCTTATAAAGTACATTTGTGTAGGATTCAGCAGTTGTACCTCTACTGTCCATCTGCATGGGTGTCGTGAAGTTTTCCATTTCTGTCTTAAGAAGCGTGAAGTTGGCTTTGGAGACATTTTTTATGGTTGTTTTCCTAATGGGGGGTGTGAGCGGGATGTGGATGTCTAGGGTGATTAGCTTGTGGTCAGATTTGACCAACAAGGAGCTGACCTCTGGTGTGGAACACCATTCGCCCATGTTGGTAATGACCAGGTCTAGGATATTGCTGCCCCTGGTGGGGGTGTGGATAAGCTGATCCAAGGCATTAGAACTGATGAATTCCAGAAAACGTTGAGCAAAAGAGTTGGTACATGAGTAGTTTTCCCAGTTAATGATCGGGTAGTTGAAGTCACCCATTATTAGAATGTTGGGATGTACCTTAATATTTTCCAGTGTATCAAGAAAAGAGGAGTGGGAATCCTGGGACATGGTGGGGGGGCGTCTGTAGCAAGCTACAATCTGGATTGCGGTTTTGCCCAGAGTTAGTTGAACTTGGATAATCTCGGATGCATCATGCTGAGCAACTAGCTTGGAGGTGTGGATATCCTTAATGAATATGGACACGCCTCCACCTTTAGTGTTTCGGTTTGGGTTTGGTGGCCGAAAGGTGTGGTATGAATTATAACCTGGTAGGGGTGCTCTCTGGAGCTTTGAACCAGGTCTCTGTCACTGCACAGATGTCAATGTTCTCCATTTTAAGGAGTGCCTTGAGTGAGTGCATTTTGAGGTTTAGGCTTCTAGCATTGAGTAGCATTACCCTCAGATTTTGCTTGCTTGTACCTGTTACGGTGGTGAATTTGTCATTTGAACCTTGCCTTAAAAAGGCACTATAGGGGTGGCAAGAGCCTTTGCCAGTATCCAGAATCCCAAGGGCATCAGGTGCAGGCCATCTCAGGCCATCTCTGGTATGTCGATCATGTCATCCCAGGCAGACAGATACTGGATTCCCTTAGAATGACACCAAAAGCTTAGCCAATTGTTAAAGTCAATAATTTTGTCCTTGTACTGTGGTATCATTCTGGGTGATGGCAGGATGCTACTCAGGGCTAGGGTCATACCTGCCTGGGCTGCAAGATCGGAGCACTCCTCCATGTCTCTTTTCATATAGTCAAGGGAGGTATGTCTCAGGTCATTCACACCAACATGGACAATGACAGAGTCATATTTGTACTTGTTGTGGAGTGACCTGAGTGCATGCATTATGTGGCTGATCCTGGCACCTGATAGGCAGCTGACAGTAACTTTCTCCTTGTTTAGCCTGGTGAGGGGAACATCAGTGTGCCTGACTACAGAGTCACCTATGACTAGAGTGATGCGTACGTTATGCCTTATGGGCTGCAGTTGAATGGCACGCTGAGTATGTGGGCTATGTGTCATTTGGGTTGTGTTGGGGGGGTGGAGGTTGGTTGCATTTCTGCTTTGGAGGTCTCGGTTGTTTGGGCAGATTTTTTCTGAGACCCTCAGTGAATGTAGGTGTGTGTTTTGTGCTTTTGTGTGTGTGTTTTGGTGGTGTAGGTTTTGAGGGACTATGTGATGAGTGTGGTGCAGTGCAAGTGTTTACCTTCTCCTCTTGACTGTCTACTCCAGTCTTCAGTGAAGAGAGCTTTGCTTCCAGTTTGGCTATATAAATGCATCTCTCACAGGTTGTAGTGTTGGGTGGTAGGAGGAGAGGATTGTCTGTGTACATGAGGCAATTGCTGCATTGTCCCAAGATGCCCAGATTCATCAGGTAGACAGGAGAAAACACCGGGAGCTGACCTTTAGACATGCCTGAATAGGTGCTTATTTATTAAGTACTAAAAATTGTTTTCCTCTAGACAAGTGAGGAAAGTTGAGTGCTGTAGTAATGTGTAACTTATTTAGTGCTTACAACAAGTTCTGAACAAGTGCTGAGCTCAAAGAAACAGATTTGAGTGCTAAAACTAAAAAGCTGGCTAGTTCCATGGGAAAATTTGAATAGCAGACTTTATGGCACCAGGAATAGTTTAACCCTAGTTAAGTGTGGAGGGGGGGGGGCTCAGCAGCTCGCAAACAGTCCTGGACACAGCAAATCTGTATCTGGACAAGACCTGCCATAGGAAAGGGGGGAAGCAAGCTTAGATTTTTTTTTCAGTAAAAGTGGAAATGGAGAAAGCTGGAACAGAAGTTAATTGAACGTTAAGAATCTGAGTGGGTTGGCCTTCACAAATGTTCTCTATTAGATTGAATGAACTAATGACACTAGACTGGGAGGAGTGTCACAGATCAAATATACAGTATGGGCGGGCAACTGCAAAGCCCCCAAGTATAAGAACACCACAACCCTAGGAAGGGTGGATGGGAAAAATTACAGTTCCTAGCTGTATCCAAACGAACTGAATGAGGCTCACCACAGCAATAAGAATCAAACCAACGATTTAATGATCGTATAAAATCACAAACCGCAGTAACAAAAATAAGTAAGCACTTTCACGTTACCAGAACGCTTCTTCAGACTTAAAACCACTGCTATCTAAACTCTCATTTTATAATACAATCAATTTAATTAATTACAACTTAATTGAATCATTAATCAATTTGTTAGAGAAAATTTTAAAAAACTTAAAGCAACAAAATAACTTCATATACATAAGCACATTACCATAGAAATCAAATAAAAACACATATATATTTGTAGTAATAAATGTATAAATAAATATGACAACAATAAAATGAAATAGAATAGAATATCTATTTATATACATGTGTATGTACATCTACGTAAATACTAATAAATATAAATATAGATATGTAGTGAATTAATGTGCACAGGGGCACGCTGCTAAAAATGGTTTGAGAGAAACCTTCTCATTTAAACCATGTCCCCTGTGACTCTGCAACCTAATAATCCATCTATTTTCACGTTCTTCAGTAAAATTCCTTATATTCCCTAACCTATTAGTTTCTTTTATCAACTCAATAACATTAAAACTAAATCTATGTATTTTGCCATGTTCTGTTGTATGCCGTGCTAAAGTGTTATGTACATCTCCTTTACTAATGGCATACAAATGTTCCCTAATACGCTCCTTTAGGCTCCTATTTGTCTTACCTACATAAAAACTAGTACAAATTTGGCAGACAGCTAAATACACTAGATTCCTAGACTTACAATCAGCATAGAAATCAAATTTATAATCACGTCCTGTATCAGGATGTGTGAAAGATTTACTTCCTGATAGATATATACAATAATTACAGCTTCTACGTGGAAGTGTGCCCTGTCTATTAGTCTCCAAACCCCTTTTATCACTCCTGTTTTCATAACACAATAACCTCTTTAAAGATTTCATATTCTTATAGGAGAAGCTGGGTTTGTCACCCACTATTCAGGCTATTCTTTCATCAGTAGTCAGTATACCCCAGTTCTTCTCTATAACATTTCTAATTCTTTTATTCATATTTGAATATTGAATAGTTACCCTGTGTTTATTAACATTTTTATTATCATTCTTCACCATGTTCTCACTATTCCTAAATAAATATGGTTTACCTTTACCTCTTCTTACTGTTTCAGTAACTTCATAGACAGCGTCAGCTTCATAATTACTATATCCCCTTACTAAAAAATCATACCTCAGCATATAGTGTTTCATTAGCTTCTCACCAGAAGTGTTCTGGTAACATTGGAAACAATGATTTTACCATTCACTCTACTCTTGTTACTCCACCATCATCAGTGACATCATTGGAGGTTCCACCCATGGTAGATGTCCCGCCTACAGTGGAAGTTGCACCCTCGACGGAAGTTTCATCTACAGGAGTTGCAGGTTTGAGTGTGAATGGAACAGTTATTACAGGAGAATGCTCCTCAGCTGCGAACATGGCTAATGATGTCTTGAATGGGGCAAGAAGGAAGGATTGTCATGTTGATTCTGTTCGTGGTTTGGATACTTTGGATGTATTCGCTGAAAAGGACTATTCTTTTCCTTCTTTTCCATTACCGATTCGACAATTGCCAGAGGTGAATTGGACGCCACGGGGGCTTTCAGCCAAAAGGAAATCAACAGAAGACAGGTAAGAATTCCAGAAAAAGATACTGAGACCTGTTATTCAAACTTAATAGTTAATTTGTCGAAACATTGTCTGACTGATGATGAGAGATCATTGTTAAGTCATGGTCTTTCTTTCATACCATCGAAATCCATAGATATTACGGACATAATATTAGAATGT
Organism: Protopterus annectens; assembly: GCF_019279795.1. Lineage (NCBI taxonomy): Eukaryota > Metazoa > Chordata > Ceratodontiformes > Protopteridae > Protopterus > Protopterus annectens. The sequence goes on from NC_056726.1 coordinate 1,565,273,667, forward strand.
TTATAAGAAACGTTGGTTTGAATCTGTTGTTTGGCACAAATGAGATGGGAAAAAGGAATGTTTTTTCGAAACCTTCTGTTTTTGTTCCACAGGTACATCCCATTTTAGAGACTTTTGAGAAAGTTTGTGAACGGGATTTGTTTGAAATGTATAAGGTAAAAAGTAAACCAGAATTTTTTAATTTAACTTATGATGAGTTGTGTTCAATAAGAACACTACAAGAAAATGAGGAAATAATTATTCGTCAGGCAGATAAAGGTGGTGCAATAGTAGTTTTAGATACTAAGGCATATGCCACCAGTATGATCAATATGTTGAGTAATGATGAGACATACCGTACATTGAATAAAGCAATGCTCCATAATTTGATTAAGAATGTACACTCTGAATTATATGACATGTTTATATGACATGTTATTATGTAATACCATTGACAATGATCTATATAAATATTTATTAGTTGAGCATCCTCTTGTTCCTGTTATACGGGGCTTGCCAAAGATACACAAGACTAGCATAGACCCACCTTTGAGACCGATAGTATCGGGTGGTGGGTGGTTGATGGAACCAGCCTCGATATTTATTGAGAAACAACTTCGTCCCATTGTCAATAATACAAATTCTATACTAAGGGACACACAGGATTTTTTGGAAAGTTATGGTACATATATTATGAATAATAATGAGACAAATAGTGAGCTATTAGTCAATTTGGACGTTGTATCACTTTTTACCTCCATTCCAAATGATATAGGGATGGATTATTTGAGATTATATTTAATAAGTAAAGGAGTAGTGAGGGGTATAATTATTAAGATTCTGGCTTTACTTGAATTGGTGCTAGAGAACAATGTGTTCTCATATCACGATATTTATTATCTACAGAGAAAAGGTGTAGTGATGGGAACTCCATGTGCTAATTCTTATGCCAACCTAGTGTTGGCTTATTAGGAGAGTACCTTTGTTCTATCAAATGTTAATTTTAGTAAACACATAAAGTTTTATAAGCATTTTGTAGATGATGTGTTTTTAATGTGGGGAGGTACTGAAATGGAACTTAATGAATTCATTGGATACATTAATGGGACAACTGAATTTTTGAAGTTTGAACAGAAGTACTCCTATGAGGCAATAGAATTTTTAGATGTGAAAATAATTAAGATAGATAATGAAATTCATACTGAAATATATAGGAAACCATGTTGAAGGAATAACATGTTACACAGAAGCAGTATGCACCCTCAACATTTATATGGTAATATTGTAAAAGGACAGTCTCTAAGAGTGTCACAACTTACTACGGATAGCTACAACTATAGTAAGAAACAGGATATGCTGAGGAATGATTTTTAGTAAGGGGATATAGTAATTATGAAGCTGACGCTGTCTATGAAGTTAGTGAAACAGTAAGAAGAGGTAAAGGTAAACCATATTTATTTAGGAATAGTGAGGATATGGTGAAGAATGATAATAAAAATGTTAATAAACACAGGGTAACTATTCAATATTCAAATATGAATAAAAGAATCAGAAATGTTATAGAGAAGAACTGGGGTATACTAACTACTGATGAAAGAATAGCCCGAATAGTGGGTGATAAACCCAGCTTCTCCTATAAGAATATGAAATCTTTAAAGAGGTTATTGTGTTATGAAAATAGTAGTGATAAAAGGGGTTGGGAGACTAATAGACAGGGCACACTTCCATGTAGAAGTTGTAATTATTGTATATATCTATCAGGAAGTAAGTCTTTCACACATCCTGATACAGGACGTGATTATAAATTTGATTTCTATGCTGATTGTAAGTCTAGGAATCTAGTGTATTTAGCTGTCTGCCAAATTTATATAAGTTTTTATGTAGGTAAAACAAATAGGAGCCTAAAGGAGCGTATTAGGGAACATTTGTATGCCATTAGTAAAGGAGATGCACATAACGCTTTAGCATGACATACAACAGAACATAGCAAAATACATAAATTTAATTTTAATGTTATTGAATTGATAAAAGAAACTAATAGGTTAGGGAATATAAGGAATTTTACTGAAGAACGTGAAAATAGATGGATTATTAGGTTGCAGAGTCACAGGGGACATGGTTTAAATGAGAAGGTTTCTCTCAAACCATTTTTAGCAGCGCGCCCCTGTGCACATTAATTCACTACATATTTATATTTATATTTATTAGTATTTACGTTGATGTACATACACATGTATATAAATAGATATTCTATTCTATTTCATTTTATTGTTGTCATATTTATTTATACATTTATTACTACAAATATATATGTGTTTTTATTTGATTTCTATGGTAATGTGCTTATGTATATGAAGTTATAAATGAAGTTGTTGCTTTAAGTTTTTTAAAATTTTCTCTAACAAATTGATTAATGATTCAATTAAGTTGTAATTAATTAAATTGATTGTATTATAAAATGAGAGTTTAGATAGCAGTGGTATTAAGTCTGAAGAAGCGTTCTAGTAACGTGAAAGCGCTTACTCATTTTTGTTACTGCGGTTTGTGATTTTATACGATCATTAAATCGTTGGTTTAATTCTCATTGCTGTGGTGAGCCTCATTCAGTTCGTTTGGATATATGTTTTTGTGCTCTGCTGAGGCTCTTCATCCGTGAGCTGTCTTGTTTGAGATATTTTTTATTTTATTTTTTAGTTCCTAGCTGTAAATTACAGTTCCTAGCTGTAGCCACTGAATTAAAGTTTTAAAAAGATCAAGGAGCAAGCAGACTCTAGAGAATGCTTTCAACTGTAAACAGACAATTATAGTAATGCACACTATTACAGTTCCTATCTGTAGAACACAGAAACCTCAAAAAATAAAAAAATGCACAGAAAAGCTTGGATAGAGCACTCACAAACAGAAAATACACCTCTCAGTATGAAAAATCAGATGTTCTTCGTGTTTCACTGTTGCAGTCATTACATTTGGGTAATCTACTGGCAGTTTGCCCTCAGTCGGCCTGATTAACAAAGTCTTGGGTCCTGCGTCGTTTGCTGTCCCTTCTTCCATGATGTCAGGTCGTCAGGGGTTTACAGTTAAGTAATTCAGTAAACATGCAATTAGAGTAATGAAACAGTATCTAGCAATGAAAAATACAGTTCAAACAGTATAAAACAGTACATAAATGCAGTGAAACAATAAAAAACGCTTTATAACAGTGCAAAATGTAGTAGATCAACTGTATAGCACAATTATAAGTGTTTCAGAAGTGCAGTTCAGTGAAATAAGTTTAAGAAATAACTTATCCTGCTCTTGGAATCTTAAGGAATTTCCACTTAGTTTCAGTAATGAAATGCAATCCACAGCTTGATAAATACAAGCACAACCTTTTCAAGACACAGGGTTTATATACCAGTAAGGATGGAAGAGTTAGAAGATCAAATTACTACTCAGCCCCTGCTGTCTGTCTCTGTGTCTGTCTCTGTGTCTGTCTTGATAAATACAAGCACAACCTTTTCAAGACACAGGGTTTATATACCAGTAAGGATGGAAGAGTTAGAAGATCAAATTACTACTCAGCCCCTGCTGTCTGTCTCTGTGTCTGTCTTGATAAATACAAGCACAACCTTTTCAAGACACAGGGTTTATATACCAGTAAGGATGGAAGAGTTAGAAGATCAAATTACTACTCAGCCCCTGCTGTCTGTCTCTGTGTCTGTCTTGATAAATACAAGCACAACCTTTTCAAGACACAGGGTTTATATACCAGTAAGGACGGAAGAGTTAGAAGATCAAATTACTACTCAGCCCCTGCTGTCTGTCTCTGTGTCTGTCTTGATAAATACAAGCACAACCTTTTCAAGACACAGGGTTTATATACCAGTAAGGATGGAAGAGTTAGAAGATCAAATTACTACTCAGCCCCTGCTGTCTGTCTCTGTGTCTGTCTTGATAAATACAAGCACAACCTTTTCAAGACACAGGGTTTATATACCAGTAAGGATGGAAGAGTTAGAAGATCAAATTACTACTCAGCCCCTGCTGTCTGTCTCTGTGTCTGTCTTGATAAATACAAGCGCAACCTTTTCAAGACACAGGGTTTATATACCAGTAAGGATGGAAGAGTTAGAAGATCAAATTACTACTCAGCCCCTGCTGTCTGTCTCTGTGTCTGTCTTGATAAATACAAGCACAACCTTTTCAAGACACAGGGTTTATATACCAGTAAGGATGGAAGAGTTAGAAGATCAAATTACTACTCAGCCCCTGCTGTCTGTCTCTGTGTCTGTCTTGATAAATACAAGCACAACCTTTTCAAGACACGGGGTTTATATACCAGTAAGGATGGAAGAGTTAGAAGATCAAATTACTACTCAGCCCCTGCTGTCTGTCTCTGTGTCTGTCTTGATAAATACAAGCACAACCTTTTCAAGACACAGGGTTTATATACCAGTAAGGATGGAAGAGTTAGAAGATCAAATTACTACTCAGCCCCTGCTGTCTGTCTCTGTGTCTGTCTCTGTGTCTGTCTTGATAAATACAAGCACAACTCTGTCTCTGTGTCTGTCTTGATAAATACAAGCACAACTCTGTCTCTGTGTCTGTCTTGATAAATACAAGCACAACTCTGTCTCTGTGTCTGTCTTGATAAATGCAAGCACAACTCTGTCTCTGTCTCTGTCTCTGTGTCTGTCTCTGTCTCTGTCTTGATAAATACAAGCACAACTCTGTCTCTGTCTCTGTCTTGATAAATACAAGCACAACTCTGTCTCTGTGTCTGTCTTGATAAATACAAGCACAACTCTGTCTCTGTGTCTGTCTTGATAAATACAAGCACAACTCTGTCTCTGTGTCTGTCTTGATAAATACAAGCACAACTCTGTCTCTGTGTCTGTCTTGATAAATACAAGCACAACTCTGTCTCTGTGTCTGTCTTGATAAATACAAGCACAACTCAGTCTCTGCCTCTGTCTCTGTGTCTGTCTCTGTGTCTGTCTTGATAAATACAAGCACAACTCTGTCTCTGTCTCTGTCTCTGTCTCTGTGTCTGTCTTGATAAATACAAGCTCAACTCTGTCTCTGTCTCTGTCTCTGTCTCTGTGTCTGTCTTGATAAATACAAGCACAACTCTGTCTCTGTCTCTGTGTCTGTCTTGATAAATACAAGCACAACTCTGTCTCTGTCTCTGTCTCTGTGTCTGTCTTGATAAATACAAGCACAACTCTGTCTCTGTCTCTGTCTCTGTGTCTGTCTTGATAAATACAAGCACAACTCTGTCTCTGTCTCTGTGTCTGTCTTGATAAATACAAGCACAACTCTGTCTCTGTCTCTGTCTCTGTCTTGATAAATACAAGCACAACTCTGTCTCTGGCTCTGTCTCTGTCTCTGTCTTGATAAATACAAGCACAACTGTCTCTGTCTCTGTCTCTGTGTATGTCTTGATAAATACAAGCACAACTCTGTCTCTGTCTCTGTCTCTGTGTCTGTCTTGATAAATACAAGCACAACTCTGTCTCTGTCTCTGTCTCTGTGTCTGTCTTGATAAATACAAGCACAACTCTGTCTCTGTCTCTGTCTCTGTGTCTGTCTTGATAAATACAAGCACAACTCTGTCTCTGTCTCTGTGTCTGTCTTGATAAATACAAGCACAACTCTGTCTCTGTCTCTGTCTCTGTCTTGATAAATACAAGCACAACTCTGTCTCTGTCTCTGTCTTGATAAATACAAGCACAACTCTGTGTCTTGATAAATACAAGCACAACTCTGTCTCTGTCTCTGTCTTGATAAATACAAGCACAACTCTGTCTCTGTCTCTGTGTCTGTCTTGATAAATACAAGCACAACTCTGTCTCTGTCTCTGTCTTGATAAATACAAGCACAACTCTGTCTCTGTCTCGGTCTCTGTCTCTGTCTCTGTCTTGATAAATACAAGCACAACTCTGTCTCTGTCTCTGTCTCTGTGTCTGTCTTGATAAATACAAGCACAACTCTGTCTCTGTCTCTGTCTCTGTCTTGATAAATACAAGCACAACTCTGTCTCTGTCTCTGTGTCTGTCTTGATAAATACAAGCACAACTCTGTCTCTGTTTCTGTCTCTGTCTTGATAAATACAAGCACAACTCTGTCTCTGTCTCTGTCTCTGTACAACTCTGTCTCTGTCTCTGTGTCTGTCTTGATAAATACAAGCACAACTCTGTCTCTGTCTCTGTCTCTGTCTCTGTCTCTGTCTCTGTCTTGATAAATACAAGCACCACTCTGTCTCTGTCTCTGTCTTGATAAATACAAGCACAACTCTGTCTCTGTCTCTGTCTCTGTCTCTGTCTTGATAAATACAAGCACAACTCTGTCTCTGTCTCTGTCTCTGTCTTGATAAATACAAGCACAACTCTGTCTCTGTCTCTGTCTCTGTCTTGAATCTGCTCACTCTGAATACAATGTGATATGTCTTTATGTACCTTGTTTAACCTTGTTGGAGCTTTTCTCCCCGGGACTCCGCTGAAAATGGACATGTATCCAGTCGGACTATCCCGGTCAACAAATGTAAAATAAAATAAATAAATAAATAAAAATTGATAAATACAAGCACAACTCTGTCTCTGTCTCTGTCTCTGTCTCTGTCTTGATAAATACAAGCACAAATCTGTCTCTGTCTCTGTCTTGATAAATACAAGCACAACTCTGTCTCTGTCTCTGTCTCTTTCTCTGTCTTGATAAATACAAGCACAACTCTGTCTCTGTCTCTGTCTCTGCCTTGATAAATACAAGCACAACTCTGTCTCTGTCTCTGTCTTGATAAATACAAGCACAACTCTGTCTCTGTCTCTGTCTCTGTCTTGATAAATACAAGCACAACTCTGTCTCTGTCTCTGTCTCTGTCTTGATAAATACAAGCACAACTCTGTCTCTGTCTCTGTCTCTGTCTTGATAAATACAAGCACAACTCTGTCTCTGTCTTGATAAATACAAGCACAACTCTGTCTCTGTCTCTGTCTCTGTCTCTGTCTTGATAAATACAAGCACAACTCTGTCTCTGTCTCTGTCTCTGTCTTGATAAATACAAGCACAACTCTGTCTCTGTCTCTATCTGTCTCTGTCTTGATAAATACAAGCACAACTCTGTCTCTGTCTCTCTCTGTCTCTGTCTTGATAAATACAAGCACAACTCTGTCTCTGTCTCTGTCTCTGTCTTGATAAATACAAGCACAACTCTGTCTCTGTCTCTGTCTCTGTCTTGATAAATACAAGCACAACTCTGTCTCTGTCTCTGTCTGTCTTGATAAATACAAGCACAACTCTGTCTCTGTCTCTGTCTCTGTCTTGATAAATACAAGCACAACTCTGTCTCTGTCTCTGTCTTGATAAATACAAGCACAACTCTGTCTCTGTCTCTGTCTCTGTCTTGATAAATACAAGCACAACTCTGTCTCTGTCTCTGTCTCTGTCTTGATAAATACAAGCACAACTCTGTCTCTGTCTCTGTCTTGATAAATACAAGCACAACTCTGTCTCTGTCTCTGTCTTGATAAATACAAGCACAACTCTGTCTCTGTCTCTGTCTCTGTCTTGATAAATACAAGCACAACTCTGTCTCTGTCTCTGTCTCTGTCTTGATAAATACAAGCACAACTCTGTCTCTGTCTCTGTCTTGATAAATACAAGCACAACTCTGTCTCTGTCTCTGTCTTGATAAATACAAGCACAACTCTGTCTCTGTCTCTGTCTCTGTCTTGATAAATACAAGCACAACTCTGTCTCTGTCTCTGTCTCTGTCTTGATAAATACAAGCACAACTCTGTCTCTGTCTCTGTCTCTGTCTTGATAAATACAAGCACAACTCTGTCTCTGTCTCTGTCTCTGTCTCTGTCTTGATAAATACAAGCACAACTCTGTCTCTGTCTCTGTCTTGATAAATACAAGCACAACTCTGTCTCTGTCTCTGTCTTGATAAATACAAGCACAACTCTGTCTCTGTCTCTGTCTCTGTCTTGATAAATACAAGCACAACTCTGTCTCTGTCTCTGTCTTGATAAATACAAGCACAACTCTGTCTCTGTCTCTGTCTTGATAAATACAAGCACAACTCTGTCTCTGTCTCTGTCTCTGTCTTGATAAATACAAGCACAACTCTGTCTCTGTCTCTGTCTCTGTCTTGATAAATACAAGCACAACTCTGTCTCTGTCTCTGTCTTGATAAATACAAGCACAACTCTGTCTCTGTCTCTGTCTCTGTCTTGATAAATACAAGCACAACTCTGTCTCTGTCTCTGTCTGTCTTGATAAATACAAGCACAACTCTGTCTCTGTCTCTGTCTTGATAAATACAAGCACAACTCTGTCTCTGTCTCTGTCTTGATAAATACAAGCACAACTCTGTCTCTGTCTCTGTCTTGATAAATACAAGCACAACTCTGTCTCTGTCTCTGTCTCTGTCTTGATAAATACAAGCACAACTCTGTCTCTGTCTCTGTCTTGATAAATAGAAGCACAACTCTGTCTCTGTCTCTGTCTTGATAAATACAAGCACAACTCTGTCTCTGTCTTTGTCTCTGTCTCTGTCTTGATAAATACAAGCACAACTCTGTCTCTGTCTGTCTCTGTCTTGATAAATACAAGCACAACTCTGTCTCTGTCTCTGTCTTGATAAATACAAGTACAACTCTGTCTCTGTCTCTGTCTCTGTCTTGATAAATACATGCACAACTCTGTCTCTGTCTCTGTCTTGATAAATACAAGCACAACTCTGTCTCTGTCTCTGTCTTGATAAATACAAGCACAACTCTGTCTCTGTCTCTGTCTTGATAAATACAAGCACAACTCTGTCTCTGTCTCTGTCTCTGTCTTGATAAATACAAGCACAACTCTGTCTCTGTCTGATAATACAAGCACAACTCTGTCTCTGTCTTGATAAATACAAGCACAACTCTGTCTCTGTCTCTGTCTTGATAAATACAAGCACAACTCTGTCTCTGTCTCTGTCTCTGTCTCGATAAATACAAGCACAACTCTGTCTCTGTCTCTGTCTTGATAAATACAAGCACAACTCTGTCTCTGTCTCTGTCTTGATAAATACAAGCACAACTCTGTCTCTGTCTCTGTCTCTGTCTTGATAAATACAAGCACAACTCTGTCTCTGTCTTTGTCTCTGTCTCTGTCTTGATAAATACAAGCACAACTCTGTCTCTGTCTTTGTCTCTGTCTCTGTCTTGATAAATACAATCACAACTCTGTCTCAGTCTCTGTCTCTGTCTCTGTCTTGATAAATACAAGCACAACTCTGTCTCTGTCTCTGTCTCTGTCTTGATAAATACAAGCACAACTCTGTCTCTGTCTCTGTCTCTCTCTCTGTCTTGATAAATACAAGCACAACTCTGTCTCTGTCTCTGTCTCTGTCTCTGTCTTGATAAATACAAGCACAACTCTGTCTCTGTCTCTGTCTCTGTCTCTGTCTTGATAAATACAAGCACAACTCTGTCTCTGTCTCTGTCTTGATAAATACAAGCACAACTCTGTCTCTGTCTCTGTCTCTGTCTTGATAAATACAAGCACAACTCTGTCTCTGTCTCTGTCTCTGTCTTGATAAATACAAGCACAACTCTGTCTCTGTCTCTGTCTTGATAAATACAAGCACAACTCTGTCTCTGTCTCTGTCTTGATAAATACAAGCACAACTCTGTCTCTGTCTCTGTCTTGATAAATACAAGCACAACTCTGTCTCTGTCTCTATCTCTGTCTCTGTCTTGATAAATTCAAGCACAACTCTGTCTCTGTCTCTGTCTCTGTCTTGATAAATACAAGCACAACTCTGTCTCTGTCTCTGTCTTGATAAATACAAGCACAACTCTGTCTCTGTCTCTGTCTCTGTCTTGACAAATACAAGCACAACTCTGTCTCTGTCTCTGTCTCTGTCTGTCTTGATAAATACAAGCACAACTCTGTCTCTGTCTCTGTCTCTGTCTTGATAAATACAAGCACAACTCTGTCTCTGTCTCTGTCTCTGTCTTGATAAATACAAGCACAACTCTGTCTCTGTCTCTGTCTCTGTCTTGATAAATACAAGCACAACTCTGTCTCTGTCTCTGTCTCTGTCTTGATAAATACAAGCACAACTCTGTCTCTGTCTCTGTCTTGATAAATACAAGCACAACTCTGTCTCTGTCTTGATAAATACAAGCACAACTCTGTCTCTGTCTCTGTCTTGATAAATACAAGCACAACTCTGTCTCTGTCTCTGTCTCTGTTTCTGTCTCTGTCTCTGTCTCTGTCTTGATAAATACAAGCACAACTCTGTCTCTGTCTCTGTCTTGATAAATACAAGCACAACTCTGTCTCTGTCTCTGTCTCTGTCTTGATAAATACAAGCACAACTCTGTCTCTGTCTCTGTCTTGATAAATACAAGCACAACTCTGTCTCTGTCTCTGTTTCTGTCTCTGTCTTGATAAATACAAGCACAACTCTGTCTCTGTCTCTGTCTCTGTCTTGATAAATACAAGCACAACTCTGTCTCTGTCTCTGTCTCTGTCTTGATAAATACAAGCACAACTCTGTCTCTGTCTCTGTCTTGATAAATACAAGCACAACTCTGTCTCTGTCTTGATAAATACAAGCACAACTCTGTCTCTGTCTCTGTCTCTGTCTTGATAAATACAAGCACAACTCTGTCTCAGTCTCTGTTTCTGTCTCTGTCTCTGTCTCTGTCTTGATAAATACAAGCACAACTCTGTCTCTGTCTCTGTCTCTGTCTTGATAAATACAAGCACAACTCTGTCTCTGTCTCTGTCTTGATAAATACAAGCACAACTCTGTCTCTGTCTCTGTCTTGATAAATACAAGCACAACTCTGTCTCTGTCTCTGTCTTGATAAATACAAGCACAACTCTGTCTCTGTCTCTGTCTCTGTCTTGATAAATACAAGCACAACTCTGTCTCTGTCTCGATAAATACAAGCACAACTCTGTCTCTGTCTCTGTCTCTGTCTTGATAAATACAAGCACAACTCTGTCTCTGTCTCTGTCTTGATAAATACAAGCACAACTCTGTCTCTGTCTCTGTCTCTGTCTTGATAAATACAAGCACAACTCTGTCTCTGTCTCTGTCTCTGTCTTGAAAAATACAAGCACAACTCTGTCTCTGTCTCTGTCTCGATAAATACAAGCACAACTCTGTCTCTGTCTCTGTCTTGATAAATACAAGCACAACTCTGTCTCTGTCTCTGTCTCTGTCTCGATAAATACAAGCACAACTCTGTCTCTGTCTCTGTCTCTGTCTTGATAAATACAAGCACAACTCTGTCTCTGTCTCTGTCTCTGTCTTGATAAATACAAGCACAACTCTGTCTCTGTCTCTGTCTTGATAAATACAAGCACAACTCTGTCTCTGTCTCTGTCTTGATAAATACAAGCACAACTCTGTCTCTGTCTCTGTCTTGATAAATACAAGCACAACTCTGTCTCTGTCTCTGTCTCTGTCTTGATAAATACAAGCACAACTCTGTCTCTGTCTTTGTCTCTGTCTCTGTCTTGATAAATACAAGCACAACTCTGTCTCTGTCTGTCTCTGTCTTGATAAATACAAGCACAACTCTGTCTCTGTCTCTGTCTTGATAAATACAAGCACAACTCTGTCTCTGTCTCTGTCTCCGTCTCTGTCTTGATAAATACATGCACAACTCTGTCTCTGTCTCTGTCTTGATAAATACAAGCACAACTCTGTCTCTGTCTCTGTCTCTGTCTTGATAAATACAAGCACAACTCTGTCTCTGTCTCTGTCTCTGTCTTGATAAATACAAGCACAACTCTGTCTCTGTCTCTGTCTTGATAAATACAAGCACAACTCTGTCTCTGTCTCTGTCTCTGTCTTGATAAATACAAGCACAACTCTGTCTCTGTCTTGATAAATACAAGCACAACTCTGTCTCTGTCTTGATAAATACAAGCACAACTCTGTCTCTGTCTTGATAAATACAAGCACAACTCTGTCTCTGTCTTGATAAATACAAGCACAACTCTGTCTCTGTCTCTGTCTCTGTCTCGATAAATACAAGCACAACTCTGTCTCTGTCTCTGTCTCTGTCTTGATAAATACAAGCACAACTCTGTCTCTGTCTCTGTCTTGATAAATACAAGCACAACTCTGTCTCTGTCTCTGTCTCTGTCTTGATAAATACAAGCACAACTCTGTCTCTGTCTCTGTCTTGATAAATACAAGCACAACTCTGTCTCTGTCTTTGTCTCTGTCTCTGTCTTGATAAATACAATCACAACTCTGTCTCAGTCTCTGTCTCTGTCTCTGTCTCTGTCTTGATAAATACAAGCACAACTCTGTCTCTGTCTCTGTCTCTGTCTCTGTCTTGATAAATACAAGCACAACTCTGTCTCTGTCTCTGTCTCTCTCTCTGTCTTGATAAATACAAGCACAACTCTGTCTCTGTCTTGATAAATACAAGCACAACTCTGTCTCTGTCTCTGTCTTGATAAATACAAGCACAACTCTGTCTCTGTCTCTGTCTTGATAAATACAAGCACAACTCTGTCTCTGTCTTGATAAATACAAGCACAACTCTGTCTCTGTCTTGATAAATACAAGCACAACTCTGTCTCTGTCTTGATAAATACAAGCACAACTCTGTCTCTGTCTTGATAAATACAAGCACAACTCTGTCTCTGTCTCTGTCTTGATAAATACAAGCACAACTCTGTCTCTGTCTCTGTCTCTGTCTTGATAAATACAAGCACAACTCTCTGTCTCTGTCTCTGTCTTGATAAATACAAGCACAACTCTGTCTCTGTCTCTGTCTTGATAAATACAAGCACAACTCTGTCTCTGTCTTGATAAATACAAGCACAACTCTGTCTCTGTCTCTGTCTCTGTCTCTGTCTTGATAAATACAAGCACAACTCTGTCTCTGTCTCTGTCTCTGTCTCTGTCTTGATAAATACAAGCACAACTCTGTCTCTGTCTCTGTCTCTGTGTCTGTCTTGATAAATACAAGCACAACTCTGTCTCTGTCTCTGTCTTGATAAATACAAGCACAACTCTGTCTCTGTCTTGATAAATACAAGCACAACTCTGTCTCTGTCTCTGTCTCTGTCTTGATAAATACAAGCACAACTCTGTCTCTGTCTCTGTCTCTGTCTTGATAAATACAAGCACAACTCTGTCTCTGTCTCTGTCTCTGTCTTGATAAATACAAGCACAACTCTGTCTCTGTATCTGTCTCTGTCTTGATAAATACAAGCACAACTCTGTCTCTGTCTCTGTCTTGATAAATACAAGCACAACTCTGTCTCTGTCTCTGTCTCTGTCTTGATAAATACAAGCACAACTCTGTCTCTGTCTCTGTCTCTGTCTGTCTCTGTCTTGATAAATACAAGCACAACTCTGTCTCTGTCTCTGTCTTGATAAATACAAGCACAACTCTGTCTCTGTCTCTGTCTCTGTCTCTGTCTCTGTCTTGATAAATACAAGCACAACTCTGTGTCTCTGTCTCTGTCTCTGTCTTGATAAATACAAGCACAACTCTGTCTCTGTCTCTGTCTCTGTCTTGATAAATACAAGCACAACTCTGTCTCTGTCTCTGTCTCTGTCTTGATAAATACAAGCACAACTCTGTCTCTGTCTCTGTCTCTGTCTTGATAAATACAAGCACAACTCTGTCTCTGTCTCTGTCTTGATAAATACAAGCACAACTCTGTCTCTGTCTCTGTCTTGATAAATACAAGCACAACTCTGTCTCTGTCTCTGTCTCTGTCTTGATAAATACAAGCACAACTCTGTCTCTGTCTCTGTCTCTGTCTTGATAAATACAAGCACAACTCTGTCTCTGTCTCTGTCTCTGTCTCGGTCTTGATAAATACAAGCACAACTCTGTCTCTGTCTCTGTCTCTGTCTTGATAAATACAAGCACAACTCTGTCTCTGTCTCTGTCTCTGTCTTGATAAATACAAGCACAACTCTGTCTCTGTCTCTGTCTCTGTCTTGATAAATACAAGCACAACTCTGTCTCTGTCTCTGTCTCTGTCTTGATAAATACAAGCACAACTCTGTCTCTGTCTCTGTCTTGATAAATACAAGCACAACTCTGTCTCTGTCTCTGTCTTGATAAATACAAGCACAACTCTGTCTCTGTCTCTGTCTCTGTCTTGATAAATACAAGCACGTCTCTGTCTCTCTGTCTCTCTGTGTCTCTGTGTCTGTGTCTCTGTGTCTCTGTGTGTCTGTGTCTGTGTCTGTGTCTGTGTCTATATATATATATATAGATATTTAGTTATACACACACACACACACACACCATGCATACATATATGTAGGTTCATGACAATTCACTGAATGAACTTTTGCTGAACAAGTATTCGCTAAGCCAATATGACACAGAAAAACTATTTAATCAAATTGAAAATAACTGAAATATGACAGTCAAAAACCACATGGGAAAAGTTCTCAAAAATACTTTATTCTACAGGGTGCAAGCCCCCGAACCCCAACTCCCATTTACCCCATATGTATACGTGTTTGCGCATGCCCAAATGCACATCCATCAGTCTGTCTATTTGTCCATATGTGTGTGTGTGTGTGTGTGTGTGTGTGTGTGTGTGTGTGTGTGTGTGAGAGAGAGAGACAAAGAGACAGAGAGATAGAGAGATAGAGATAGAGACAGAGAAATAACTTATATATTTAATATAGTCGTAAAACAATTAGAGCTATAAGACCAGAAATTAAGTTTGATGCAGAAACTACAAATATATGTCAGTGCATTTTGGATACCCAGTATGTTCCTTTTGACTAAATGTGATACTAAAATCAATCTTAACTAAACCCTGTGTTTCCTTCCCTTTTCATAGCTCTTATCCTACTGTTATTTATTGCATTTTTTATTATTACTTTTGTTTTTTTCTCCCTCTAATTGCCCTGTGATGTTACTCCTTTTGTGCACCACCCACACAAATCTCTCCCTGCAGCTTCACTTGATTAACATTTATTAAGTATTCATTCTTCAATAGCGTCATGTAGTATCCTTACCTCAGTTATTCCCTTCAGGTATTTGAAAGTTGCAGTCTTTCCTTCCCACCTTTCCTCCGGGCTGTGCTTATTTGTGTCAAGTGTTTCATTCTTTTCCCAGGCCTTTTGATGCAGACCTTGTGTTTTTGTGCTTACCCACTGTTGAATCACTATGATGTGTGCCTCTAATAAATAAATAAATGCACAATTTACATACAGATATGCACACACACACACACACACACACACACACACACACACACACACACACACACACGCACGCACGCACACACGCACGCACACACACACACACTTAACTACACAGTCCATGTTAATGCAGAAAATTATGTTAAGATAAAAAGTAAAAAGTAAGCATCTGAAAAATGACATGTCATACTCACAGCATTAAATTAACAGCATACTAAATTTAAGAAATGGACAAGTTCTATTACATTTACAAGATTTTAGAAAATTAAGCATGACACCCCTCTACCATTTCCCAGTAGCGCTTAACTGATTTGTCTTTTTTCCAAATATCACAGAGTAATCACCATCCCCCATTGAGCTACAATAGTTGTTGAGGTCAGGAAAGGGAAATATTATTCATGGACAAAAGTGAGTTCTTTTTTTATTTGGGCCCTTTTATGCTGACCTCATAACATAGTTATAACAGTTTCTACACCATAATAAAAACAAAGAAAATCGTCATTAAGTAGCCTTCTCATACTGTTTCCTTAATATCAATTTATTTTTGCAACATAATACAACAGAAAATTCTTTAGTTTCTTGGTTACATTGTCAAAAGCATGACTTACAAGCTTTCAAGAAGCTTGATTGCTTGCTTCTATAACCACATGCTAATATTTTCTGCTCCCTATTTGTGTATCAAGATTATTTCTGAAGGAAGTTAAAATATGCCTTTATCTGATTGTAAGAGGATGCTTGTTCCATAATCTTGTCAGACACTGAGTAGTTTTATGGGGTTATGGGGCTCTGTCTTATTGCAACTGTTTTCTGTACAATAATTATACATCCATGCAGGTTGATTATTTTTATGGCATTTCTGTCCATGAGTCTGCTCTTAGTTTGTCTCTGAGTGCCATATCCCTAAATGGCTATTTCTCTTTTTCCTTAACTTCAATTGATTATTATTGACTATTAAATATATACTGTTTATCACAAAGAAACTACTCACTTCAGGAGACATACACCCAAACCTAGGACCACCTAACACTCTACTATCAGCCAAACAAACCTCTGACCTATCCATACTTAATATCAACACTAGGAGTATATCTAACAAACTTCTTGACCTGCATGCAGTTATAGCCCACTACTCCCCAGACATACTAACTATTACTGAGACCTGGCTAAAACCAAACACCCAAGATGAGGAAATCCTTCCACCAGGCTATAATATATTAAGATAGGACAGAATAAGCAAGAAGGTAGGGGGAATTGCTATCCTCTTTAAAAGTACACTCAACATAAAACCCCTACAAACCCCTTTACCTAAATTTCAAAATGCCGAAATCTTAGGCTTAGTCCTATATATAAACACCAAAACAATCAATATACTCTGCTTTTACATTCCCCCAGGAAATAAATCCCCCACCATTGAAGAAATCCTTCACTAGACTACAGATAATCTTCCACAGGAAACCACCCTACTAGGTGACCTAAATACTGACTGGTTAGCATGTAACTCTAACAACCCTACTAACCACATCAATCTCTTTGGTTTTTTCAACTCATCCAAGAACCCACTAGAATAGGTAAAAAAGCAA
Source organism: Protopterus annectens (assembly GCF_019279795.1). NCBI lineage: Eukaryota > Metazoa > Chordata > Ceratodontiformes > Protopteridae > Protopterus > Protopterus annectens. The sequence goes on from NC_056726.1 coordinate 1,565,290,410, forward strand.
ACAACAATCTATACTAGAATGGATGCTAGTCAATTGCCCCAAACAAAACTACCAGACAGGATGCCTACCAGACACTCTAAGTGACCATCTCCCCACAGTCCTCCTTCGTAAATGCACCAACTTAGCTAAACCCATAGCTTTTAGACACATCAGAGATGACCACAAACTAAATATACAGGATCTTAACTCCATTCTAAAACAATGTAACTGGGAACCACTTAAAACCCTAAGTTTAGACCAGGCCTTCGACTACTTTAATAGCACTTTCATTAATGTGCTAAACTTAGTCACACCCATTAGGAAAGTTAGAGTTAAGACAAACTACGCACCGTGGCTAAGTAGGGACACAAGAGCCCTACTGAAGTCTAGAGACAAGGCTTGGAAAATGTGGAAAAGAGAAAACACTAGCCTATCTGAACAAAACTACCAACAACTCAGAAATCAGGCCAAGACACAAACCAAATTGGATAAACAGAATTATTTCCTTGTTGCCCAAAATAATCGCTTCAAAAGACCCTCAAAAGTTTTGGCATGCTATTAACTCACTGTTAAAACCAGGTAAAACCACTCCTCCAACTCCCTCCTCCACCAACAATACTAAAGACATAGCAGCCCAATTTAATCAACACTTTACAGAATCTATCCTGACTTTATTCTCCCAACTATCCAAAAACAAACTTTCAGATATCTCAACAAAATACCCTGATAACATCCCCTCCTTTACTCTCTCATCTGTTCCTACTTCTACTATTAAAAAAACTCCTCCTAAAACTAAAGCCTACCACCCTTGCTGCAGACAATCTTCCTGCTAACTTCCTAAAAGTAGCTTCTGAGTCCATTTGTTACCCTGTATCCATCCTTATCTGCATCCCTCAGCTATGGAAAGTTTCATATATCATTCCACTTTACAAAGGTGGTAATTCCTATGATTTCTCTAATTATCGTCCAATTGCGATTCCATCCCCTCTATGTAAACTACTCGAAAAATGTATATACTCCCAAATAATGAATTTTCTAAATTCACACAATCTTCTCTCCTCCACACAACATGGCTTCCGGCAACACCATAGCGCAACTGCTCATCTCTCTTTTACTAACCTGGTAAACCAACACAGAAACAACAACAACTTTGTATCTGCTATATTTTTATACCCCTCAAAAGCATTTGACATGGTCTCACACTCCCTACTTCTAGACACCCTTGCCTCTCTAGCTTTTGCCCCTCCAACTATTGACTGGTTTAAAAATTATCTGTCAGATAGGCAGCAGTCTGTCCAATGGCAAGGTATGCTATCTCCTCTACTCCCAACAACCATAGGTGTACCACAAGGCTCTATATTAGGTCCTCTTCTTTTCTCGATTTTTACTAGCAATCTTCATACCTCCACCCACCCTGCTACACTCATATAGTACGCAGACAATTTGACTCTTATCTGTTCTGCACTCTCACTTACCACGTTACAACAACTCACTCAGGGTTCCTTTAGCTTAGTGGAAAGTTGGATTACTCAGATCCAACTTATCCTAAATTCCAAAAAGACTAAATTGGTTCTTTTCACCCTCAACAAATCTATTCCTACCTCTCTATCCTTCTCAATCACTTCCAAAAATAGTCTATCATCACCCCCTCTGATCACACCAAACTCCTGGGTGTAGAAATTCAGAAAAACTTACAGTTTGATGTCCACATTTCACAAACCATCAAAAAAGTCCATAAAAAAATGTGAACACTATACAGATACAAAACTTTCTCTCAAAACAAACGAGAATCTGCCTAGTCCAAACCTATCTATTGTCCACTCTAATGCATGCAACACCAATTCTTACCCATATCAGAAAACATGATCTGGCTAGACGTGTGACATGTTACAACAAAATTGCCAAGTTTGCTAATAACTGCACCTTCAGAACCCATCACTGTCAAGCTCTAAAGGAACTACAATAACTAGAATTTCCCCAACTACTCAGTTACCATCAACCAATCATTGCCTACAATATTGTGAGACATCCCAATAGAACCCCAGCACTAAGTCACCTACTCATGCCCTACAAATCAAATTGCCCCCTTCGCTCCACTGATAAATCACTCCTTTGAATCTCTAAGGCTAACAACACTGCAGGTAAAGCACTATTCTTCCATAATGTAGCTAAATCCTGGAATAAACTTCCCCCACTTTATCTTCTGCCTCCACTATTATGCTGTTCAAAAACTCACTTAAATTACACAATGAATTCCTGGCTATGTCCATGCATTACCTAAGCTTCACTGTTTCTACCACCCCAGATAGCTTCATATCGAATCATTTCTAGTGTAATTTTTTTCTACAGTATCAGGAATTTTATTTTCTGCTCAAGTTTCTAATAGTTATACTAGCTCATGCTAAACTTACACTAATTACTTTCTAAGTAGTCTCTATCTGTCTCTATAGTCAGGTATAATGCTTATCTATTGTCAATTTCTGTTTCTGTATCGAAAGTTGTATTTTTTGTATAGTGTCAAATTTTGTTTGTATCAAAAGTATTTTTATCTATTGTCAATTTTTTGCTACTGTATAGATGATCATATTGTTATCATATTGTTCAACTATTTGTTTTTCTGTACTGAATGTGGAGCTTTTCTCCCTGGGCCTCCGCTGTAAATGGACATGTGTCCAGTCGGACTATCCCGGTAAACAAACGTAAAATACAATAAAAAAATAATAAATTATGATCAAGTGTTATTATTTTATTTTCACATTTATTCCTGATCCTGGTAGGTCTACTAGTGTTTTTAATAAATGCTAGGATTCACTTCTTTATTTATTTATTCATTTGTTTGTTTAAGGTAGGTTGATTGGCATAAATTAACTTAGGACTTTTTCCACTGCAAACCAAAGCCATACAAGAATTAGAAGGTACCTGGTTTATATTATTGTATATGCAACATCTAGTATAGCATGAAAGGCTAACAACAACACAATAAAGTAGTGCTGAATTCTATGTTTATGTTCAGTACATGGTAAATGTAGGTCTTAGACCATATCACTGTGGTACATACAATGCACTTGTGAAAATTTCCAAGAAGTAATTGCAGAAATGCACAGTGTGTGGATATCATTGACTGTTTCCTACTATAGAAGACCAATTTGATTTACAATATTTATGTTAAGAAATTTGGATCATTTACTCACACAGTAGCCCAGAATATTCAGGAGATAGTGGTCAGCAAGTTTTTAACTGAATGAAAACTCAGCATACTTCTGATAGCCAATTGAATTCAGTTTTATATTTCTGGATCCTGGAAAGAAAAGGTATTTTGAAGAATTTAAGGAATTTAAGTGAGTGAGGAGGTATGGGTGAAAGGGTTACAACTTAAAGAAAGGAGGCTAAGATGATGGATTTAATCAAGAAAAAGAAACCAAGTGTCGAGCAGTAGTTTACATCAAGAAGTTTGTTTATTAATGACTAGGTGGTAATACAAACTCTCTGTGAAATGGTCAGCAGCTTATATTTTAAAATGGTGACAGAGTGATAGTCCAGATGTGGTAACTAAACCAGAAATTTTCTTATGTAGCTTACAAAAACGTGTACTTTAAGGAAGGTAATAGTGTACACTGTTGTTGCAAATAAATAGTGTACACTTTGTTGTAAAGGTAATAGTGTGTACTGTTATAAAAGTAATAGTGTACACTGTTGTTGTAAAGGTAATAGTGTATACTGTTGTTATAAAGGTAATAGGGTTCACTATTGCAAATGAAATAGTGTGTATTGTTGTAAAGGTAATAGAGTACACTGTCATTGTAAAGGTAATAGTGTATACTGTCGTTGTAAAGGCAATAGTGTGTACTGTTGCAAAGGTAATAGTGCATACTGTTGCTGTAAAGGAAATAGTGTATACTGTCATAGGTTCATACGTTGGTACTAGGCTTTTGGCCCTAGGGCCTATACAAGCCTAGCCATAACAATTCCCTGGTTATTTCTTCCCACAGTATTTACTTCCCTGGACTCCTGTCTAGCACGGCAACTGATGTGGTCACCGGGGTGAATTTCCTATCTCCCATCCAATCATCAAGGTTCCTTTTGAAGATGGCCAAAGAGGCACTCTGCTTGACATGTATGGGCAGTCTATTCCAGAGTCTGGGGAGTCTCTGGGTCAGGAACCTATCCCTCCAGCATGTTTTGTTCATTGTGATGACAAGGTTTAGATCCCTGGAGCGTGTGTCTCTGAGGGACTGGGATTTCTTTAAGTATAGTATGTCCAACAGCTCTGGGTTTCACATGGCCTTGTATGTTATGCAGAGATTGCCTCTGAGTAGATGATATGTGACAGAGTATAGCTGGAGTTTTTTAGACTGTCAGCATAGGGCATCTGCTTTAGGCCTGTGATGCTTTTTTCATTGTAAATGTAATGGTGTATATTGTTGTGCTAAAGGTAATAGTGCATGCTTAGCCAAAAGACAATGTCATGCTTTAGAAGGCTGTATTCCAAGACAAACATAAGTACTCCTTTAACAAAGACAGATTTGGCCTGACAAGATAATACAAGGGGTATTTTGTGTGAGGTTGTTGAGATAGTTTTATGTTTATAAGAGACTGTTGTATGTGTACTGAGCAGGCTAGTTATTGTCAAGCGAAACACCCAGGTACCACTTTTGGTGGACTAAGCTGAACTGCCCACACACTGGAGATGTGACTGACTAAACATCTAGCATTATAGAACAGTACCACACCTCCTCACTCATACAGTCAACACCACAGCCAGCAACATTACATTACCACAGCACCAAAGCATTACACCTACATATACTGAGATATTAAACAAAACCTTTCCTAAACCTCTTAGGCTTTCTAGACATTCTACTAGCTTAATCTACCATGTAGCACAAATACTAACATGGCATCCATAGCCATAACCTGCTGTTACTGGGAGTGATCTGTTCTGTAGGCCTTTACCCTGAAAGGTCAAGTAAGGGTGTAGTACAGCCACGAATTGTCTTAGTCATTGGTGATTCTATTGTAAAACATACAAACACAGCATTTGCCAGGTTGGCAAAAGACGGGATGACAGTAAGATACCTCTCTGGTGCAAGGACTAGGGATGTCACCAGGCCCTTAGATCCACACATTGCCCCATATACAGTTACAACCCTGTAATTCCCCATGTGGGGGAGTATGAGTTGATAATTTAGTTTAATCATATACAGATTTTGATACTGTAATTAGCAGATTATTTACATTTCACCATGATATTTAATTAGAAGAATGTGATTGTTTTAAAGTGATATGCTGTATCTATTGTTGTGTTAACACAAGATGTGTGTCACTGCTTAACCCCATTTATACAAGTATTACACAGCACTTTAAGAAGTACTATGGTCATTTTTGTATATATAGTTCATATGACATAAGTAACGTAGAAACTATTTATTTATTTATTTTATTTGTTTACTATTTGGCAACCGGGTAGCTTGTCTGGGCTAGAGACCCTTTTTGCGATGACCCAGGCTCAGAGTCTGTACATAATGTAAGCAGTCTTACATTAGGCACTTCAAATGCGATAATGAGTTTACCTTTTACCCTAAAGCATTTGCAAGCAACTTCCTTGAAGAGGTGTTCAGAAAGGGACTTCTTAAACTTCATAATATCATCTAGATGCCTTGTTTTAAGCTACCAGTTTGTTCCAGAAATAGATGATCCTGTCCAAGAGAAAGCTCTTTCACCGGTGTTGGTTTTATAAGAAGGACTATTCAAAAATACTTTCCCTAATGAATATTCAGTATTAATAATGTAAAGTATGTGGTCAAGCTGAAACATTAGACATTCATGCTACCAGATACAGACTGCTACAGGAAGGCTTATTTACTGCATACGATGAATTATGGTGGGAATATCAAGGGCTTTATGAGATGGAGATACTATGGCACAATAAAAATAAAAACAGTGGTCTGCTTATCATTAAATATCATAATGACAGTGCACATTTGATACATCAGTATTTCTGGTAATTGTAGCTAAGGAATTGAATAGATTACCCATTAAATATAAGGAGGGTTTCTAATTCAGCAGATTACTTGATTCATAAATTTATGTGTGATAGTAAATAGTAACACTCTCTGGTTACTTTTTATTAAATCCTAAAGTGTGTAAAAAAGATCTTTCCATACTCCAGCATATATGTTCAGTGAATGCTATTCCAGTTTGTTGGTGTATTAATAGGATCACAGGATCATAGGAGATTATTAGGCTAATGCCCCCAAGTTCCTTACAAGCCTAGTCAAGTTCAACTCATGTTCCTAAGGGAATCTGGTTCAAGGAGACACTAAAATCAGCACCCATTGCCCCTGTCCAAGAGGGACACAGGTGGAAGTCCCTGAATGGATTTACGGTTACTCATCCAATTTTCCAAAAAGGGACAATGAAGGGCTTTGTTTAACATGAATAGGAAGCTTTTCCAAAGGTGGGTCAACCTCTCTGAGACAAATCTGTCTCCAGCAAGTTCTGTTGATGTCACATACCAGGTTAAGGTCTTTTTTGAGCAAGTGACCCATGTGCCATTTGGCTTGCGAATGTGCAACATTTCCATTAAAGCCGGGTCAGAGATTGCTCTATATGCAAGGCACAAGTTGCCTCTGAGCAGTCTGTACAATACAGAGTAAAGTAACAATTAATTCATTCTGTCTGCATAAGACAGATTTTGAAGACCCTGAATTTTCTTTGCAAGGAACATTTGTGGTCTCTCCAGTTGCTGCAGGTGTTTGGAAAGGAACATACCTAAAGGATAGTTATACTCTATTATTGGCCTGATGAGGGAAGAGTACAGGGGTTTATAACCTCTTTTTTTCTGGAGGCAATGCCCTTACTTATGAGATGAGCAGTATGCCCTCCTTTCTACTGTGGAGACATTGTGATCGATGTTAAGATTGCTGTCCACCTGTGTGCCCAGAACTCTCACCACTGACTGTGTGCTTAGGATATTACTATTAATGTGGTACTTTGCAGGAACATCACCCTTGCTGAAGGGGATTATAATGCATTTTTTTGCATTGTTTAAGACCATGACTTTGGCACTGGTCATTAGTCTGTGTAAGACCGTCTTGCAGAATGTTGACATTGCTAGGGGTTTCAATGACTGCTCCCAGTTTGCAGTCATCAGCAAACTCTGTCAGCCACAGTCCTTCAGTATAGCCTGTACTTTGGAGAAGTAGATTCCAAGCAGTAGGTGTCCCAGAACTGATCCCTGTGGAACACCACTGTTTGCTGGTCTGCTGGAGGAGGTGGAGTCCCATATTTTGACTGTATGAGCTCTATCAGTGAGCCAGTTTGCAACCCACATGACAATATATAGGTTGATACCCATCTGGGTGAGCTTATCAATGATGCCTCAGTGGGAGATTGTGTCAAACACCTTGGCTAAGTCTAGGTAGGCTGTATGCACAGATTTGCCCTCATCTAGGGCTTTAGTGACTGTCTCGAAGACGTCCACCAAGTTTACCAGGCATGATCTCCCATTGACAAAGCCAAAATGGGTGGGGTTGTGCATTTGGAGAGTTCCTATATCATTGTTAATAAGGTCCGTGATGATTCGTTCCATGGCCTTGCTGATAAGGCTTGTCAGACTAATCAGTCTTTAGTTCTCAGGGAGCGTGGATACACTCCCTTTGTGTAAAGGTGTAACGGTAGCTGGTTTTCATTCCACTGGGACAAAGCCAGTGCTTAGGCTGTGACTGAAATCATGCTCAGTGGTGATACTGATTCCTGTTTTAACCCATGTAGAACACAGCCTGGAATATTGTTTCATCCCATAGAGGTTATGTGTTTTTGGCCTTGAATAGGGTGTTTAAGACCTCATCCTCCTCGGAGATACTAGGTGGGGGACATGTGTTGGGGATGCTTTGGGGTATATGTGGTGGGGACAGGGGAGTGAAATTTTCTCTGAAACTGTCATCCAGCAGGTTTTCTATAGCCACAGATTCTGTATATGTATTACCATTAACTACAAGTTCAGCGCAAATCTGGGCCTTAACTTTGAGGTTACGTATGTAACTAAAGAACACCTTGCGGTTATCCTCAGGTAAGCTAATTTGGATTCATAGTTAGCTTTGTAGGACTTCACTAAGAGTCTTATTTGCTTGTTTAAGTTGAGGAGGGAGTGTTTCCAATTTTGAAACTGTTCCTTTCTACTCTTAGACAGCAATTTCTTTCTCCTGTTAATGTCAGTGGTCGACCAGGCAGGTTTGTTTTTTCTTGAAGATCTTGCTTTGGTTCTATCAGGTATGGCAGTCAATACAATTGTACAGGTGCTTGTATAAAGCATTGAAGTATAAATCAGCATAGGTGTCTGTTCCATCAGTGGGGGGGATATGAAGCTATTTATGATATCAAGTAAGAGGATGTAATTGGCCTTGGAGAAGTTTTTTTAGTCTAGTTGTTGCTAAGGGGGGGGGGTCTTGTGTTATAGTTACTACTAGTGAGACTGATTTGCGGTCAGATATCACCAGGGACAGACACACACTGGGGGTGGTGCAGTGGTCCCCCATGTTGATGAGCATCATATCCAGGATGTTTGAGCCCCTTGTATGTATGTCAACCACCTAGTCCAGGGCATTGGAGTTAATTAAGTCCAAAAAGCTTTGGGCAAGTAGGTTAGAACATGTATAATTTACCCAGTCAATGGATGTGTAATTAAAGTCACCGAAAACCAGAGTGTTTGGCTGTATCTTGATTGACGCAAGTAGATCCAAGTAGGCTAAGTAGATGTCCTGATTCATGAAGGGGGTCCTATAGCTGGCAATGACCTGAAGAGGGGTGTTATCTACAGTCAATTACAGCTGAAGTGATTCAAGAGAATCGTGCTGTTTAACCAATCTAGAGGTGAATTTATCTTTAATGAACATTGATACACCACTGCCTTTAGTTCTCACACCTTCAGTTTGTGGTCTGAATGTGTAGAAGGAAATGTAACCTAGTATAGCTGGGATGCTGTCCGCAACCTTAAACCAGGTCTCAGTGACTGTACAATTGTCATCATCTTCCAAGGTGAGGACTGCTTCCAGTGAATGCAGTTTCTGGTTTAGACTCCTAGCCATTTAGCGACATAACTTTGAGGTTACTTTTAGAGGATATTTTTATGTTGGAAATTTTGTTCTTGTGACATTTCCTAAAAAAAATCACTAAAGGGGTGGCAAGGGTCTTAGCCGGTAACCTAAATCCCAGGGGTGACAGATGAAGACCATCTCTGACTAAGCATTGAGGTCTATTGACCATGTAATCCCAGGCTGATAGATACTGGATCCCCTTTGAATGACACCAGAATCTAAGCCAGTTGTTGAAGTCAATATTTTTTTTTATTTGTATTCAGGTATCCTAAGTGAAGGTAAAATGCTGCTTAAGGCTAAGGACATACCTTCCTGTGACACATAATCTGAGAGCTCAATCATGTATCTCTTCATATAGTCCAGTGAGGTATGTCTCAAGTCATTCACACCAACATGCCTGTTGTTGAGAATCTGAGTGCGTGTGTGATGTGGCGGATCCTGGCACCTGAAAGATAGCTGACAGTGACTTTTTCCTTATCCAGCCTGGTGAGAGGGACATCTGTGTGTCTCACAATTAAGTCACCTATGACTAAGATGTTTGTCTTTGTGTTGTGTCTTGAGGGCTTGACTGATGAGATACTGGTATGTGATATATTATGTCCGCTATGTTCTGCAGAGGATGTGTTATGTGAATTGTGCTTCTGTTTGTATTTGGGAAGTTTCTGATGTTTAGGTAAGCATCTGGTAAGGACCTCCGCATATACAGGTTTATGAGTTGTTGGTTTGGTAGGTGCAGGAGGTAAGGTGTGCATGCTGACAACCTGCTCAGTATCAGATGAACTGACTGTTGAGTGAGAGAGCCTGGATTCTAGGTTCTTAATATAGATGCATCTCTCACATAATGAATTTATGTGGACTAGAAGAAGTGGTTTGTCACTGTACATGAGGCAACTGCTACATTAATTCAGTATGCCCATGTTGACCAGTATGGCTGGAGAAACTGATGGAAATTGTCCATGTATAATGCTAGGCAAGTTGATGTGGTAAGAAAACAATAAGTGGAGCTCAGGAGAAGTGGACAAAAATACGAAGAACTAGTGGGTAGGATTTGTGTTTGTACCTCAATAGCTTCACTAAATATATCACCTGTCAGTGAGAGACAATCATGAGAACTCACCATTGGAGCACCAGCAGAGTACTATGTGAAAATTTGCAGAAGTGCTTTTGTCTATAACCACCAATGATGTTCACCCCTGCTCAGCAGTGCACATTGCACAAACAAGTGCAAACACGGTGCTCATGTAGCCAGCAAGAACAAACAGATTTAAACAAATTAAAAATAAAAAAAGCTCAAAAATGAGCCCTGTTCCAACAAGATTCAATCAGATGGGTTCTAACTGCACACTCCTGCCACTAAAGTGCAGGAGAACCCTCTCCAATAAAAATGACCTGGTTTAGTGCTCCAGTTATACAAACAGAAGTAGATTCAGCATGTCTGAATCTAGTCTATGCTACAACAATCAAAGTGCAACACTTTCAGAAAAAGACTGTTAAAATAAGCAGGCATAATAAGCCTTCACCAGCAGCTCCCAGCTCAGTAAGGTAGTCACTAGTAAATAGTTTTATTTCTTCTCCCCCCCCCCCTCTTTTTACTTGTAATAACTGTCTTAGGAGGAATTGGCTTAACAACTCTACTTCTCTATTTTTTATTTACTCTTAGTATGAAAAAAATATATATATATACATATATATATATATATATATATATATGTGTGTGTGTGTGTGTGTGTGTGTGTGTGTAAGAAAATGTTGCTTGTTTTTGGTTTCTCAAATATGTAACTTTTTTATATGTTGCTATCAGTGCTTACTCTTTTGTACTCTCTTGTAACTGCCATTTGTTTTCTATTTGAGTTTGTGTAATTCCATTGTAACTGCCATTTTATTTTTTCTATTTTACTTTGTATAACTTTGATTTTTACTTTGATTTCTGATTTGTACATATTCTATTCTATATTATTGTATAATATATGTGGAGCTTTTCTCCTTGGGTCTCCACTAAAAATGGGCTTATTTGCTCAGTTTGACCAACTCGCTTAACAAATGTCAAACAAATAAATAAAATAAATAAAATGCTTAAACCAGAACTAATACTCTTTTAGAATATCAGGCACACTAAACCTTCACACAGCAATGTCCATCTTAGAAGGATGTGGGCTACCTCTCCTGCCACAAGAGTGTAGACTACAAACTTTCTCCATGTAAAACAGCAGGCCTGATGCCCAAGTGCTCAAACAAAACTAAAATGCTTAGAATAACAGTTACAATTTAATCAGGCTGCTAATAAGTAGCAATGAATGCAGCAGAATAAATGCAATTGAACATATTTAAGAACAAGCAGCAAAAGCAATATAAAGCAATAGAGTAGGAAGAAACATAAATACAGTAAATGCAGCTGAATAAAGTGCATTTTTTAGTTAAGCGGGAAGGGGGAAACATAAGATAATTCAAGGTTAAGAAACTAAAGGGCTAGGCCTTCCCAAATGATCTCTCTGTACTCAGTAGAATAAGCTGATGAAATGGGTCTAGGAGGAGTGTCCAAAATCAGATTTATAGTAGGGGCAGGCAACTCAAAAGCTACCAAGTTTAAGAATACAACAGTTGGATGGGTGGGTGGGAAATATTAAATGCAGACAGAGATCAGCAATATTCAGGCAGTGTACAGCAAGCAAGCCAAAACAAGCACTTCAGCTAACTAGAAATATTTCTAGCTAAATGAGGAATGCTATTTCACAGCTCCTCCCACTAATTAGTTGATGGTATTCACTGTTTGCAATGGAATTGTTTACTAACTTTTCTAAGTGACCCTAGTCAAGACCTCTTAAAACTCTAACAGAACAGAAAACTTAAAACAAAACAATTGTAATACAAGAATAAGATACGACATAGAAGTAACCAAACCTTAAATGAAAAACTTCAATTATAAAGAGATCAGCAATATTCAGAGTACAGCAAACAAGCTAGCCAAACAAGCGCTCCTTTCTGATAATCAATGTTATGAGCACTGTATGACACTTTTTTAAGACTCAAGTTCATATCCATCTGCCACTTCATTTTGGATTGTTTAAAAGTCCCATAGGCCGGTCTCTCTATTTAGTCTGTTATGTTTTCATTGCTGACTGGTATAGCCTAAACATTTTAAATAAGGAATCATACACTCCTCATAAACAAAACTACTAGTTATAAACGTGCAGGCTATTATTTAATAACTAGACAGAAGCAGAGAAACAGCTGAACTGAAATTTCAAAATCTTAGATTATTCTGTTAATGAGATGACACGAGGAGAACTGTGGTGTTAGAGAGTCCTTCTGGGTTGAGGTGGTGGCCTTTTTGTTGGTAGCAGAACAGAAAAAAGTAACTAGAAACAGCCTCCCAGTTGCTGTCTGTAAGGTCCAGTCTCCTCAAGATTTTGATGGCCCCCTGAATTCAGTTTAACACCACCCACTCCTCCTGGGCAAAACTTATGTTGCAAGTGGTAGAAAAAGAAATGCATGAAATTTACATGGTTAATGATGGCAGAAATGTTTCTAAAAGTTACATCTTTTTAAAGAAAAACAATAATGGCACACCAGAGCTGATTTCGGAAACAAACTAAAGATGTTACGAATAAATAATTGCTTAGTTGCATTTATGATTATGAATAATAGAGGTGCTTCAGACCAATAGGTTTCTACAGCCAAAACTCATGACCGTAAACCATCTGTAGTTCTCTCTGTAACACAGGATATTTTCCTAAGTAATCAGTTTTGTATCTGTCTTCTACTTGCATTATATGTAATACTTAGGAACAGATTATGATTTTTGCATTATGCTTAAAGTTAAAAAAATGTTTTTCAATAATGCCCTCTATAAGTATGATTTCCAAGTGTCGTGTAAATACACACCGTGTTTTTTCTCTGGATTAACCAGACTGTATGCAATTTGTTATCCCATGTACACACACACACACATATATATATATATATATATATATATATATATTATGCTAATAAACTATGTAGAATGTAATCCTAATGAGTGGAGCTTTTCTCCCTCTACATCCTCTGAAAAGGTTTTGTTTTTAACCAGTCTGACTTTCTCAGTCAACAAAGATAAATAAATCCATAATATATGACAATATTTTCTGAGCTCTTATGGCAGGAAGCACAGTAACTTTAAACAGAGTGTAATGCCTGTGGTAAGTCTTTTTGGAATGGTGACCATGTCACTCAACTGTACAGATTTTCATAGAATGGTCAGATTTTTGCTTCATAAAATTTGTGTTTCTTGGCAAATCAATATGGATTGAAGTCACTAAATAATGACATTCATTTGAGTTTCAGACTTCACGTCTTTCTGGAAATGCATGCTAACACAAATCCTGTTAATCTAGCAATCTTCTAAGTTTGTAAGATCAATATTTAAAGTCTGTCTCTATTTTTAGGCCTCTGTTCCCCCATTATTTTAGGCTTTGACCAGATTTCTTGCACTAAGAGGTTGAGAGGTATGATGGGGACCCTTACAGATTTTTGATGGATGAGTTAGGACAGAAATGGTTGAGATGCTGGTTCAACTGTTGGCATAATTGAATATTACCTGATGCACCAAAGACCACGTGATACTAAGATATGGGCAATCTTTTTACATGAACTCAGGATGCAATACTATATTGGAATTAAACAGAATGAAATGCAGTTACTAATCAGCTCCAAGGCAGAGTGGGATTAAGTTTTGCTTATAACCTAGACAACTTGGGTTCAGCTAGTGATTCAAGCAATGGAAGTGCTGGGCAAGGGAAGTTGGGAGTGAGTAGTTAATGCCAGCTCACTACACTGAAGGGAAGGATGTGGCTAGGCCCACTACTGTACTAACACTTAGAGGAGTGTGGATATATAAGTAGTGCAAGGCCATACATGCAAAGCAGTGTATCCATAAGGAGTATGTGAACACAGAGTAGCACACATTGCAGATAAAGTCAGACATATTAAGAGTTACATTGTAAGGTGAACCTACAAGTAGCATAAATTGCAGCTAGAGACAGACATGCACATGAAGAGCTACATTGTAAGCTGAACCTGCTGGCTACCACAAGATTCAGGTGTTACTGAAGGAAAAACAACAATTGGGACAACTGGCCACAGAAGGACTGATGGCTGGCAAGCAGTGGAAAAAAAGAAAAAATGTAAAACATAATGCAGTTATTATTAAGATACAACCAAACACCCTAATACTGGGTGATTTCAACCACCCTGCCATTAACTGGGAAAACTACTTGTGTGCCAACACCTTTGCCCAACGGTTCTTGGAATTCATAAATTCCAATGCCCTGGATCAACTAATCCATAGTCCCACCAGGGGCTCCAATGCCCTAGACCTGGTCATTACCAACATGGGAAACCAATGCTCCACACCTATGGTCACCCCCTCATTGGTCAGGTCTGACCATAAGCTAATCACCCATAGCATCCACATCCCACCTCCACCCCCCAGTAAGGAAACCTCCATAAAAACTTCTCCAAAGCCAACTTCATGCTACTCAAGTCAGAAGTGACAAACTTCATGACACCCATGCAGACAGAAACTGAAAGTTCGACTGCTGAATCCTACACTAAGGCACTGTACGAGTACATCCACTCATGCATGAATCATGCCATCCCAAATAGAACCAAGATGCTCTCCTCCAAAAAAAAGGAAGCCAATCTGGTGGCCCCTGCCATAGACAAACTTTACAACAAAAGGAAGAAACTGTTGCAGAAAAGAGGAAAACCCCAAGATGCAAAAAACTCCCTTACCAGCCTCAGTAAGAAGCTGAAATCCCTCATAAAATCCTCCAAAGCTAGTTACGAAAATAAAATTGCCAAAGATTCCAAAGACAACCACAAGGCATTCTATAACAATGTCAAGAATCTAAATGGCAATGTTTAGATCTGCTCTGAGCCTCAACAGAATGATATTAAATATGCTGATCCCAAGAATATTGCCAATATCCTAGCAGATCAATTCAGTGCCAGCTTCACCTCCCTCTCACCCCCCCCCCCAGTGGCCCATCTCAATACTGGAAGATTGCCAAATTCTGGTAATAATGGCCACACAGGTAAAAAATGCAGTCTCCGAAGCTAAGAATACAGCATCCATGGGACCAGATAACATCCTGGGCTGTGTACTACATGAACTACAAAATGAACTGGCACCTCACCTAAGTGTAATGTTTAATCATAGCTTCACCTCAGGCTTTGTGCCCACTGAGTGGCACACAGCTACAGTTATCCCATATGACCCCATCAGTCTGACGAGATCTGCAAGGCCATGGAATGTATTATCATGGAACTTATAAACAAAGACATTGGAAACCTTCAAACACTGGACCCCACCCAGTTTGTGTTCGTGAAGGGCCGATCTTGTCTCCTGAATCTGATTGACTTCTTTGATTCAGTCTCCAGAGCTGTGGACAAAGGCAAGGCGGTCCACACAGCCTACCTGGACCTTGCCAAGACCTTTGACACCATCCCCCACTCTGGTATCATAGATAGACTTACTAAGCTGGGCATTAATCCCTACGTCACTTAATGGGTTGCCAACTGGCTTACTGACAGAACCCACACTGTAAAAGTAGCCAACTCCAAATCCAGCTCCAGACACGTGACAAGTGGAGTACCTCAGAGTTCATTTCTGGGACTGCTCTTGTTTGGCATCTACATCTCTGAAGTACAGGTCAACACAAAGGGACTCTGGCTAACAAAGATCGCAGATGACTGCAAACTGGGGAGCCATTATTGAATCCCCAAATGATGTGGATACTCTACAAAAGGGTCTTACAGAAACAGATGCTTGGTGCCAGAGCCATGGGTTCAAGCTCAATGCCAAGAAATGTATAGTTATCCCCTTTGGGAAAAAACATGTACCCATGAATTACAACATAGGTGGCAGTACACTAAACACCAAAAGTGTGATAAGAGACATAGGCATACAGGTGGACAGTGGTCTCACCTTCAATAATGACATCTCCACAACAGTCAGGAAATCCTTCTATGTGGCACACCTCATCAATAAGGGCTTTTCATCCAGAAAAAAGGAGGTCATTGTCCTACTGTACTCATCCCTCATTAGACCCATTATAGAATACAACACCCCATTTGGTATGTACCTCTCAAGACATCTGCAACAATTGGAAAGGTCACAGAAATACCTCACTAAAAGATTCACAGGCCTAAGGCAGATGCCCTATGCTGACCGCATTACAAAACTCCAGCTATACTGTCGCATATCGTCTACTCAGAGGCGATCTCTGCTTAACATACAAGGCCATGTCAAACCCAGAGCTGTTGGACATGCTACACTTAAAGAAATCCCAATCCCTCAGAGCCATATGCTCCAGGGATCTAAACCTTGTCATCACAATGAACAAAACATGCTGGAGGGATAGGTTCCAGACCCAGAGAATCCCCAGACTCTGGAATAGACTGCACATAGATGTCAAGCAGAGTGCCTCATTGGCCCTCTTCAAAAGGAACCTTGACGATTGGATGGGAGAAAGGAATTTCACCCTGGGGATCACGTCATTCGCCCTCCTAGACAGAGGTCTAGGGAAGTAAATAGTGTGGGAAGAAATAGCCTGGGAATTGTTGTGGCTGGGCTTGTGTAGGCCTTAGGGCCGATAGCCTAGTATCAACCTATGAACCTATGAACCTATGTGGGGAGATGGGACATGATACAAAAAATGTGAACTGGAATGTTATAAACATAACAAAACTGGACATTTCTGGATGGATTGTAAAAATGAAAATAAGAGTAAAGACAAAGAAAAAGAAAATGAATAAAGAAAAGACATTTAGAAGTAGAAACAGAAGAAAAATAGATGAGAAAAAATAATAAGGAAGGCTATGAAATAAGTGATGAAGAAAACAAACTGGAAGATAGTAAAAGAGGAAAAATAATTATATTGGTAAAAGGGTAAAAGAAGAAAAAAAATGTACAAAAGAAAAAAGAAAGGAAATGGATGAAAAAGTATATATACAGCTAATGGTTGGAGGTTGGTATAATTATTGTTTATTTACATTTGCTGACTGGGAAAGTCTGACTAGCACACAGCCTATTTTCAGCTAAGGCATGGGGTGGAATGCTCCAGATGGATGTCTTTAGAATGTGGGAGGAAACCCATATGAACACAGGGAAGAAATGCAGACTGCACACAGAAGGCACCCCAGCTAAGAATCAAACTGGAGAACCTCTTGCTGTGAGGCAACAACCTTAACCACTGTACCACTGTGCCACCCAAACGATTAATGATCAAGCTCTTTGACTTGCAGATACATTAAGGCAGCCAACGTAGTAATTAGTTATAAGCTTATTAAAACATGAATCTAAAGAAAAGGGAAAATTAAATTTTAGAGTGCTTTTTGTAAATGTGAATAGTATTAAGAATGTAGTAATAAGAATAGGGATTTTGGAGTGGTGCAATGTGATGTAAATGTAATTACATTAGAAGACATACGACTTTTAAAAAATGAAGAAAGATTAGAAACAGAGAAACTATGGAGAGGAAAGATAATCTGGAATCTGTGAAATGAGAGATGTTCTGAAATAACTGTGTAGAAATACAGTAAATATATTAGCTGTAACTTTGGTAAAATGAGACAATTAACCATTGTAAATTTAAAATGGAAAGAACAAGTGTATAGAATTATAACATTGTTTGCTTATACTAATTGTAAAGAAAGGAAATCATATTTCATAAAATTTTAGACTATATAGTGATAAATATGGATATTATAATAACAGGAGACTCCAACTGTGATTTAAGAGGCATGTATAAAAAGAAAGGAAATGATATAAGAAAAATGTTAAAAGTTAAATATGTGGCAAGTTAAAACTTTGGGATAAAAATTCATGGACTTACAAAGGTATAGAACTGAAATAGATTTTATAGTATCGGAAGATTTAGTAATAGGAGATGGGAGGGTAGCTGAAACAGAGTTTTTTGATCATATTGCAGTATGGATAAAGATAAAGGAAAGGAAGGAATAAATAAAAAATAGACAAAGGAATAAAAATGATAAAACTGTTCTGAATGGTGGATGATTGTGATGCCCCTGCACTGGCCTAGCAATTAAGGAGCCTCAATCCTCACCACTGGCAACAGTGAAGGATGTACACAATAGGAGGATTATAAGTACACACACTGTAAAATGCAGTTTCCCTTAAGAGCACACAGAGATCACACTCAGCCTGGGACTGGTTTCTCCCACTTTCTCCTGATCCCCAATAAGACTCCCCACTGGCATAGCTATAGGGTTAAGATCTCAGCTGAGGGGTCAAGCGAAAACCTCCAGCACCATCTCTGTCCAACCAGTGCTTCATGTCCCTGCCCAAGTAGCTGAGCCACACACGCACATCTTGAGATTTGATTTATATAAAAACACACCCACTAAGGATGGCACAGGTTTACTAGCTATGCCCCCTTCTTCCCAGACTATAAGGTAGTTAGCACTGCCACCAACCCCTATTTATCGGCTGCTATAAGGTCCTTACAAAGGGAGTCCAATCCTACTGTGTAATGTCTGAGCAAGACTTGCAAGGCTATGGGAGTGGCCTGTACAGTGTCGCCAAATACATATGCATGTACTCTAAGAGCTTAAATATGTCTCATTAATATCAGCCACAAAGATAGGTTTAAATATATTTAATAATAAATAATAAAAGAACAAGACAATATTCAGTAAATCCAACACAGTTACTTCAGAGTTCAGAATCACAGGAAACATTTTAAAACAACATTGCAGGGCAGTCTCAAATATAGAAAACATCTAAACAAATCTTTACTGTATTCCTGTCTATATCTAAAAGAGATATCATGCCCTAAAAAACTTACTTACAGAGCAAGGCAAATCAAGATGAGTGGATGTTCTTGCTAGGTCCAAGACAAAACACAAAATGCCCAGTCTCTCTTTGAGAGAGTTCTTAAATTAATATCACATTTTACTGTTGGGTTAGCCTGGATGACATCACTTTTTGTCACCTGTCTAAACTTTCCAGGCTAAACAGCAACTTAACATAATTTAAAATCTCTGTGTGAGAAATACACATCTCTCAGAACTGCACAGTTGTTAGGAAGTCATAAAGTAATAAAACACATTTTAAACCTAGTAACTAATTCTCTCCAAAGCAATAGAAAACACTTCTAGCTCTAAACATCCTGTCTCCTTGCTGCATTGGAACTAACTTTTATAGCATATCATAAAACACCTAATTTCAACATATTTTCTTGAAGTTTTGTAAGTTAATCTTCTATCTTCCATTAGGGTATGCTGTGGTTACATTCTTGAAGCTCAGTATATAGCATACAATTCTGCATAAATCATATCAATATTCACAAATGACATAGAATTATTTACAAAATTCCAAATAGCTCAGCTGGCAATATTTTCCCTATGTCACAATGATATTTAAGGAAGAAAATAAAAAATGTTTTTTTTTTTACACTGTCAATATGGTGTGAAAAAAGTAGAGAAAGAAAAATATAAAAGAACATAAAACAATGCATTGGAAGATTTATAACATAATGATAGAAAGTTCTTTGACAAAGAAAATTAATTATATGAAAGAAATCAAGAAAAATAAAAGAATCGTTATATAAGCAAAGATGCTTACAAGGAAAAAGAGAAGTATTGAGTTAGTTAAGCAGATTAGTAAATGGTAGTGTAATGATAGAAATAAAAAAGAAGTAATAGAAAGAACTCTGTAAAAGATTATAAATATTGTAGTATAATACGTACAAGAAATGTTAAAAGAAAAAAGAAGGTAATAAAAAAACATGTAAAGTAAAAAAGTTAACAGAAAAAGAGAATACGAAATTGGAAAAGTAGGCTTCTTTTAATGAGCTAGATAAAGTATTAGGACAAGTCATATAGATTTGGCTGCAGGACCAGATGGGATAGGACATTAAATGTATAAAAAAATTAACTGATTGTCAAAAAAATGTTTACAAATTTTGAATGAATAGTTAAATGAAAGTTTGATGTTTAAAGAATTATGTAGTGGAATACTTATTCAGATGGAAGAAGGAAGATAGAAGATAATTAAAAAACTGGAGATCAATAGTATTGAAAACATACAAAAGAGATTTGAAACTAAAATGACAAATATTATGGAAGATAGTATAAATATATATATATATATATATATATATATATATATATATATATATATATATATATATATATATATATATAGTGAGAGTAGGAGCAGGGTGCATTGATTCCTGACTCTTTCTGGTTGGAAAGTGAGTGTCTGTGCTTAACGTACCTGATTGGTCTGGTTGCTACTGGAGGCATCTACCAGAAAAAGGCGACAAGCCTGCAGACCCTTGCATCATCTGGGACAAGACTGTGGATCACCAAACAGGCCATGTCCTACTTCTCTTCTTGGGATTGGTGCTAACATTTTGCTTCTGGTCAGAGAAGAAGTAAAAGATTATTGTATCTCAAAAGAGGGAAGCTGTGCTGAGACCAGCATTAGTAGTAGCCAGGCAGCAGCCATTCATGAGACTCCCATCGTTTCAGCATTCTTGACAAACGACTTTTTTATTTTTCAGTAAGTACTGCTTGATTTCTTCAGAATACCTGCCCAAGTACTTTATCCTTAAATTTTCAGGGTCTACGAATTAGTTTCCCCTCAAGTGTTTGGTAGTGCTCTATACAGACTGAGACACCTTGAGTGACATTTTTCCTGAAAAAGGAATATATAAGGAAACAGCTCCAGTACTTAGTAATAATGACAATCCCTCCTGGCATGTCTAAAGGTCAGTTCTCTGTGCTTTCTCCTATTAATCTGGTGAACTTGGGTATTCTGAGGTAGTGTAGCAACAGCCTCATGTACACAGACAACTCTCTCCTCTTACTTCCCAACACTCAGACGTGTGAGAGATGCACTTATATATCCAAACTGGAAGCCATGCACTCTCAAGCCAAGACTAGAAAAGCTGGTCAAGAGGAGAAGGTCAACACCTGCACCACACCACATGCAACACGTAGCCCTCCAGAACACCCACCATCACAGCTCTCACATAAAAACACAAACCACACACTGACCTTTGCAGAGGCTTTAAAAAGAAATCTACCCAAACAGCAGAGACCTCCAAGGCAGAAACGCACTTGACCAGCACAACACAGGACAAACCACAAGACACATAGCTCACCTACACAGTGTACCCCTCAACCTAAGCCCCTAAGGCAAAACAGCATGCCCAATACACTAATCATAGGTGACTCGATAGTGAGGCACACTGATGTCCCACTCACTAGGTTGAATAAGGAGAAGGTAACAGTAAGCTATCAGGTGCCAGAATCCGACACATAACACATGCACTTCACTCCACAACAAGTACAAGTATGACTCTGTCACTCTCCACGTGGGTGTGAATGACCTGAGACACACCTCCCTTGACTACATGAAAAGAGACATGGAGGAGCTCTCAGATTATGTGGCCCATGTAGGTATGACCCTAGCCCTGAGCAGCATTCTACCGTTGCCCAGAATGATACCACAGTACAAGCAGAAAATGACTGACTTCAACAATTGGCTAAGTTTCTGGTGTCATTCTAAGGGGATTCAGTATCTGTCTGCTTGGGATGGCATGACTGACAGACCTTGATGCTTTGCCAGAGATGGCCTGTATCTGTCACCCCTGGGTTTCCGGCCCTATAGTGCCTTTTTTAGGCAATGTTCCAAATACCAAATTACCACCATAACAGCTATAAATAAATGCAGTCTGAGAGTCATGCTTCTTGATGCTAGAAGTCTAAATCTCAAGATGCACTTGCTCGAAGCACTCCTCAAAATGGAGACGATCAACATTTGTGCTGTAACGGACAGCTGGTTTAAAGCAGCAGAAAGCACCACTGCGCTACCAGGCTATAACTCATTCCACACTTTTCAGCCCCAGAACATGGACCGAAGCTCCAAAGGTGGTGGTGTCTCCATATTCATAAAGTATATGTACACCTCCAGACTAGTAGACCAGCATAATGCATCTGAGATACTTCAGGTACTACTAACACTGGGTAAAATGGTGATTCAGGTTGTAGCCTGCTATAGGTCCCCAACCATGTCCCAAGACTCTCATTCCACATTCCTAAGCACCCTCAAAACTATTAGGGTCCATCCCAACACTCTCATTCTGGGTGACTTCAAATACCCCTCCATTAACTGGGAAAATTCTCATGCACCAATACTCTGGCCCACTGCTTCCTGAAATTCATCAGTTCCAATGCCCTGGACCAGCTCATTCTTACCCCCACTAAAGGAAGCAACATCCTTGATCTGGTTATTACTAACATGGGCAACTGTTGCTCTACACCAATAGTCAATTCCTCCCTGGTTAGATCCGACCACAAACTAATCACCATGGAAATCCACATCTCACCCACACCCCCCGCAAAGGTAACCACCATGAAAAACTTTTCCAAAGCTGACGTCGGGCTCCTAAAAACAGAGGTGGCTAACTTCACAGCACCCATGTCAATGGAAAATAGATGGATGACTGCCAAATCATACACCAATGCACTGTACGAACATGTACATAAATGCATGCAACTAGCCATACCCAAAAGAACCAAGATGGTCTCCTCCAAAAAAAAGAAGCAAATCTGGTGGTCCACTGCCATTAATAAACTGTACAACAGAAGGATGAAACTGTTGCAGAAAAAGGTGAAGTCCCAAGACTGTAAAAAACCCCTTATTAGTCTCAACAAAAAGTTGAGATCTCTCATCAAAACCTCTAAAGCCAGCTATGAAGGCAGAATTGCAGCAGACACTAAAAACAACCACAAAGCCTTCTATAGTTATATCAAGAATCTCCATAGCAATATCCAGGTTTGCTCTGAGTTACTGCACAATGGTACCTGCTATACTGAGCCAACAGACATTGCCAACATACTGGCAACAGATTCAGTGCCAACTTTACCCCTCTCCCCCCAAAGGACTAATCACAATACTGGAGGAATGCCAGGCACCCAGCATTACTGCAGCACAGGTTAAAGCTGCATTGTCCAAGGCCAAGAATACAGCCTCCATGGGACCTGACAATATCCCTTGATGTGTTCTACATGAACTACAAAGTGAACTGGCACCACATCTGTGTGCCCTGTTCAATCACAGCCTCGCCTCAGGCTTTGTCCCTACCAAATGGTGCACTGCTACAGTCATCCCTTTTCATAAAGGGGAGCAACTACAGACCCTGGGAATTATTTCCCCATTAGCCTGATGAGTCTGATATGTAAGGGTATGGAGCGCATCATTATGGACCTAATTAACAAGGATATAGGGGATATCCATAGTCTAGATCCCAGACAATTTGGTTTTGCGAAAGGTAGATCATGCCTGCTCAACCTGATTGACTTCTCTGAGTCAGTCACCAGACCTGTGGATGAGGGAAAGGCAGCTCATATAGCCTGCCTCCAAAAGCCTTTGATACCATTTCCCACTCAGGAATTATTGATAAACTCACCAAACTAGGCATCAACCCCCTATATCACTAGGTGGGTTACAAATTGGCTCACAGATAGAACCCACAGTGTGGAAGTAGCGGACTCCAAGTCAGACTGCCGACCAGTCACGAGTAGAGTCCCACAGGGATTGGTCCTGTGTCCTCTCTTGTTTGGCATCTACTTCTCTGAAGTCCAGGCCAACACGGAGGGACTCTGGCTGACCAAGTTCATAGACGACTGCAAGCTGGGAGCCATTATTAACTCCCCAAGTGATATAAACATCCTACAGAAAGGCCTCACTTAGACCAATAACTGGTGTCGAACCCATGGCCTTAAGCTTAATGTCAAAAAATGCATCATCATCCCCTTTGGGAAAAACACAGTTCCCACTAATTACCACATTGATGGGAGCCCACTGAACACTGAAGGCATTATAAGAGATCTGGGGACAAAGGTTGACAGCAACCTCTCCTTCAACCACCACATTGCCACTGTGGTCAGAAAGTCCTTCTATGTGGTGCATCTAATTACCAAGGGTTTTGCATCCAGGAAGAAAGAGGTCATCATCTCTCTCTCTCTCTCCTCTTCCCTCATTAGGCCAATCATTGAGTATAATGCCCCATTTGGCATGTACTTCCCTAGACACATGCAATAGCTGGAAATGCCATAAAAGTACCTCACAAAGAGGATCCTAGGCTTTAAACACATGTCCTACATGGACAGACTGAAAAAACTTCTCTGTATCATAATGTCTACTAAGAGGCGATCTCTGCTTGACTTACAAAGTCATGTCTGATCCCAGCTCTGTTAGAAATTATACATCTAAAGAAATCCAAATCCCTCCACATCACACGCTTCAGAGACCTCAACCTCATTACCACAATCAACAGAACGTGCTGGAGGGACAGGTTCATAACCCAGAGACTGCCCTTGCTCTAGAACAGACTTCACATACATGTCAAGCAGAGCACCTCACTGACCCTCTTGAAGAGAAATCTTGATGAATGGATGGGAAATAAAAGGTTCAACCCGGGTTATCACTGCAGTGGTTCTACTTGATAGAGGCACTGGGAACTAATGTCAGGTGGCACGATGCCAGGGCACTTCTATGGGCTAGGCTTGTAAAAGCTCCACGGCCATTAGCCTAGTGCACACATACAAGCCTATATATATATATATATATATATATATATATATATATATATATATATATACACACATACATATAGTATATAAAGGGGAAGGGTTGTCAAGAATTGTTAATGATAGTTAAATAAATTGTGGATCATATTATGAATGGAAAGAAACAAAAATCATGATAGGAAACCTCAATAAGGCATTTGCTACAATTAGACATGAAATCTTATGGGGAATAATGAAAAAATATAATATGTGAGAAAGTTAGGAAATTATGTATGTCAGCATATAGCAATAATAAAGTACAAATACTTGTAAATGGCTGGATAAGCCAAGAGGTGCATATGAAGAGTGGTGTAAGACAAGGCTGCCCAATGAGCTGCATACTTTTCCCTTAAGTTATAAATGTGATCTTATGTGAAATACATTACAAAATGAAGGAGGAGAGGTATATAAGATCTGAAGGGTTAAGAATTCCAATTCAGTTAACATATGCAGATGACATTTTAATAATTGCAAAAACAAAATTTGGATAAAAGAAGTAATAATTTGTACAAATCATTGTCTAGAAGGTGATGGGGACAGTTTTAAATAAAGAGAAAAGTAAAGGTTTAGATGACGTAGCAAAGACAGGGAGTATATTCATTCACAGTGAATGGAATTTCTGTGTTAGGTATAACATTTAGGAATAAAGATGTAATTAGAATTCAATGGAAAAAAAAACAATAGAAGAAATAAAACAATAAAACAAACCTGTCTTTTATGGAGAACATATAAATGATCAGTAAGAAAAAAGGCTTATTTAATAAATTCAGTACTGATAGGAAAAACAGCATATTTAGCAAGTGTATTTACGTTGCCAACAGTATTTAGAAATTAATTATTGCAGATCATTTTTTTTTCATTTATGTGGGGTTCTAAAATGAATCCGGTAAAATGAGTAGTTTTGTATGTAAATAAAGAGGAAGGAGGTTTAGGGTTAACCCAGTGGTATATGCTGTTTCATTAAATTTGTACAAAGTGGTAAAGCTGATGAATGAAAGTGATGATAGATCTGTAGTAAAAATGTATAAATATTTATTTTGTTTGCTTACCAGGTACTGATCAGTCACAGCATGAAGTTATGGGAAAGAGTAGTGGAAGCTAGGTTAAGAAGGGAGGTGATGATTAGTGATCAGCAGTATGGTTCCATGCCAGGAAAGAGCACTGCAGATGTGATGTTTGCTCTGAGAGTGTTGATGGAGAAGTACAGAGAAGGTCAGAAGGAGTTGCATTGTGTCTTTGTGGACATAGAGAAAGCATATGACAGGGTGCCTAGAGAGGAGTTGTGGTATTGTATGAGGAAGTCAGGAATGTCAGAGAAGTACGTAAGAGTGGTACAGGATATGTACGAGGATAGTGTGACAGTGGTGAGGTCTGCGGTGGGAGTGACGGATGCGTTTAAGGTGGAGGTGGGGTTACATCAAGGATCAGCTCTGAGCCCTTTCTTATTTGCAATGGTGATAGACAGGTTGACAGATGAGATCAGACAGGAGTCCCTGTGGACTATGATGTTTGCAGATGACATTGTGATCTGTAGTGAGAGTAGGGAACAGGTGGAAGAGACCCTGGAGAGGTGGAGATATGCTCTAGAGAGGAGAGGAATGAAGGTCAGCCGGACTAAGACAGAATATATGTGTGTGAATGAGAGGGAGGATAGGGGAATGGTGAGGATGCAGGGAGTAGAGGTGATGAAGGTGAATGAGTTTAAGTACTTGGGATCAACAGTTCAGAGTACTGGTGAGTGTGGAAGAGAGGTGAAGAAGAGAGTACAGGCAGGATGGAGTGGGTGGAGAAGCGTGTCAGGAGTGATTTGTGACAGACGAGTACCAGTAAGAGTGAAAGAGAAGGTTTACAAAAGGGTAGTGAGACCAGCTATGTTATATGGGTTGGAGACAGTGGCACTGACAAAAAGGCAGGAGTCAGAGCTTGACGTGGCAGAGTTGAAGATGTTAAGATTTGCACTGGGTGTGACGTGGATGGACAGTATTACGAATAAGTATATTAGAGGGTCAGCCCAGGTTGGAAGGTTTGGATACAAAGCCTGAGAGGCAAGATTACGTTGGTTTGGATATGTGCTGAGGAGGGATGCAGAGTATATTGGGAAAAAGATGCTAAGTATGAAGCTGCCAGGTAACAGGAAAAGAGGAAGGCCTAAGATAAGGTTTATGGATGTGGTGAGAGAGGACATGCAGGTGGTTGGTGTGACAGAGCAAGATGCAGAGGACAGGAAGAAATAGAAACAGTTGATCTGCTGTTGCGTCCCCTAATGGGAGCAGCCAAAAAAAGAAGAAGAAGTTTGTTTACCAGGTAATGTCCGACTGGGCTTGAGGCCCATTTTCAGTGGAGGCCCAGGGAGAAAAGCTCCATACATACAAATAGACAGTACTAAACAATCAAACTGAACACACATTAATCAGCAATGTACAAAGCAAGTCAGTAAAGAAATTAGTTATATAACAATAGATAGCAAATAATTAACAAATTAACAAATTTAACAAAAAAATGGCACAGTCAGAGATAAAAACTGGCCGCGTAAGTTAAGTGAGAACAGTGTGATACAGTAATTGCAAGACAGAGAAATACTGTCTACATAACAGTTAAAGACAAATCAGTAAATGTGTATACATTAACTAAACCTGAGTGTAGAATCAAGAAAGCCTTCAGCAGTTAATAGCTTTAGCTGGTAATGTAAGGGAGTATTAGGTAGCTTAACCAGAAGTATGGCAGGAGCAGAGCCAGTATTTTGCTAGATGTTCCTTAAGGAGGTTTTTAAACTCATGAATGCTGGGGTCTTTCACCATAGGTTGAGGAAGAGTGTTCCACAGTTTGGCAATTTTATGGGAAAAAGGGTGGTGCCCTGTGTGTTGTGGGAATAGGTAATCTTTAACAATAGTTTATTTGAGGATCTTAGAGCTCTAGGATTGCTGTTGGGTTGGACTAGATTGGTGAGTGCTGGGCAGTTGTTACGTTTGTGAATTATATTGTGGGCTATGGACAGTTGGTTAAATGTTAGAATGTTTGGTAGTTCTAATCATTTAAGTTGGGTGAGTACAGAGCAGTGGTGGGTTCTGTAAGGGTGGCCTGTGGCAAACTTGGCAGTTTTGTTGTAGCATGATTCCAGATTATTTAGGTCAGATTTGTAAATGTCATTTAGGTCATGTTTGTAAATACTAGGGAGCCATAGAGAAGCTGGAGAGTAGATGTGTGCGGGCAGTGGCTAGTCTGGCATTGTCTGTAAGGTATGATTTAATTCTGTAAAGGGTGCAAGGTTTGGAGTGGACTTTTTTTGATGGTGAGGGAGATGTGTGTGTCAAACCTTAGGTTATCATCTATTGTGACACCTAGAAGTTTGGCTTGGCTGGTGGGATCTATTTTGTTTCCCTTTGTGGAAAGGATAGAAATTGGAGTCAGACATGTTTTGGGTTTATTGTAATTGAAGACAATTAACTTGGTTTTGTTGGGGCTAAGCATGTGTTGATGGCTAGTGAGGTAGTTTTCTATGTCCTGGAAAGATTTTTGCATTTTTGTTTGTAGGTCCTGGGGGGTGGGGGTTGTGCAGATTAATGTAGAGTCATCCGCGTATTGGACTATGGAGGCTAGTTGGGTTGAAGAGCTGAGGTTGTTATTAAAATTTGTAAAGAGAAGGGGGCCAAGTATGGATACTTGGGGTACACCAACGGTGATGGGTAGAAGGGTGGACAAAGTGTTCTCCCATTTGGTGGCTTGCTGGCGGTTAGAGAGATAACTATGGAACCAGGACAGGGCTGTTGTGTTGAGGCCATGGGATGATAGTTTATTTAGTATGATCTGGTGGGAGACAGTGTCAAAGAGCAAATGTCTATCCCAACAGAATGTAGCCTCACTGTGATCACAGATGCACAGGTGAGAGCTGCCCTCTCCGAAGCAAAAAACAGCATCAATGGGACCAAACGATGTCCCAGGCTGCGTCTTACATGAGCTCCAAGAAGAACTAAACCCTCACATAAAGACACTGTTCAATCTCAGCCTTACTACAGACTATGTACCCAAGGAATTGCATACAGCAACAGTGGTCCCACTCCACAAAGGTGGTGCTACAATGGACCCTGGAAACTATCGCCCTATAAGCCTGACTAGCCTGGTCTGCAAGGCTATGGAGCGTATCATCATGGAAGTCATAAAGAAGGACATTGGGAACCTCCAGACACTGGATCCTACCCAATTCAGCTTTGTTAAGAGCAGATCTTGCCTCTTGAACCTGGTCAACTTCTTTGAAACTGTTACCAAAGCCATAGATGAAGGGAAGGTAGTCCACACAGCCTACCTGGACCTCGCAAAAGCCTTCGACACAATACCCCACTCGGGCATCATAAATAAGCTCACCAGCTTAAATATCAACCCCTATGTCACAAGATGGATTGCAAACTGGCTCAGGGATAGAACCCACATGGTCAGAATTGCAGGTGCCATGTCAGATTCTAAACCAGTTACAAGTGGTGTCCCACAAGGCTCATTCCTGGGACCTCTCTTGTTCGGTATATATTTGTCTGAGGTACAGGCTAACATGGGTGGACTATGGCTGACAAAGTTCGCAGATGACTGCAAACTGGGTGCCATAATTGACTCTCCGGCTGACACGAGCATCCTCCAAAAGGGTCTCACAGAGATGGATAACTGGTGCCAGAGCCATGGCCTAAAGCTAAATGCCAAGAAGTGCATTGTCATCCCCTTTGGGAAAAACAAAGTGCCCACAAATTACCACATAGGTGGTAATCTATTAAGTACAGAAGAAGTAATTAGGGACTTGGGGACCCAAGTAGATAGCAATCTCTCCTTTGACAATCACGTTGCCAAAGTAGTTAGAAAGACCTTCTGTATAGCCGACCTTATCACGAAAGGGTTCACATCTAGATCAAGAGAGGTCATTGTGCCCCTCTACTCATCACTTATCAGGCCCATAATTGAATACAATGCCCCATTTGGGATATACCTTACCCGACACCTGCAGCAACTGGAAAGACCCCAAAAGTACCTCACCAAGAGGATCAAGGGACTCAAACAGATGCCCTATGCAGTTCGGCTAAAGAAACTCCAGCTCTACTCAGTTGCGTACCGTCTACTCAGAGGCGATCTGTGTCTGATGTATAAAGCCATGTCCAACCCAGAATTAATGGACATGCTCCACCTCAAGAAATCCAAATTCCTTAGAGTTACACACTCCAGGGACTTGAACCTCAGCACAGAAATAAATAGGACATGCTGGAGGGACAGATTCATATCCCAAAGGCTCCCCTCACTCTGGAACAAAATCCCAATCCATGTTAGGCAGAGCCCCTCACTGACCATATTCAAGAAAAATCTTGACGAGTGGATGGGAGACCGTAAGTTTACCCCTGGGATCTCTTCTGTGTCCTTGGTAGACAGAGGTACAGTAAACTAACCTTAATATAGCTACCTTCTGTGACCTACTATACAGAGGCACAGTCAGCTAATAATCTAAAATGGTGGCAAAAGCCAAACACACTCGAGCTAGGCTTATAAGTGCCCTAGGGCAAATAGCTTAGTATCAATCTATGAACATGTCAAGGAATATGGAGGGGACCATTTGTCATCTGTTTATAAGATCTTGAATGGTGTTTGTGAAAGATAGCAGGGCAGTACTAGTACTATGTTTTGGCCTAAATCCGTGCTGTGTGGGGGGAGAGGAGCTTGTGATTAAGGAGGTGGACAAGGAGTTGGGAGTGAATGCATTTTTTCTAAGATTTTGGCCAGAAGGGAGAGTATGGCTATGGGGCGATAGTTAGTTAGATCCTTAGAGGGGCCACCTTTGTGTAGGGGAATGATGTAGAATATTTTCCATAAATGGGGTACATATTGTTCAGAGATAGAATGGTTGATTAAAACTGATATGGGATAGGCACTTGAGGGGACAGCAGTTTTAAGGAATTCATTAGGTAATTTATCAGCCACCAGATAGCAGGGTTTGAGTTTGGAAAGGAGATATTTTATGTAGTTTGTTTGAATTGGGGTGAAAGAGAAGGGGATGGGGGAGTCAGAAGAGAGAAGCAGTACAGTGAGATGTTTATTAGTTGGATTACCAAGAAGAGATGTGATTGAGTTAATGACGTGAGTATTAAATTGTGTAGCTATTGGGTCTGAAACCTTGGAGTTGGTGGGTGGGTGAGGGGGTATAGTCTGGGTTGAGAAGACTGTCAATCTTTTTACAAAATTTTCTGGTGTTAAATTGGTGGGTTTGCTGATCTGAAAGGAAATAGCTTTGCTTGTCTATTTTTATCTGTCTCTTAGTCTGGTCACATAGCTGCTGATATGTTCTGTGGTCCATGTTATTTTTGGTAGTGTGGTAAGTGGACCATGTCTTGTGTCTTTGCTTCAGCAGTGCTAGGATATCTTTAAATAGCCAATGTATGTGCCTAGTTTTTGCTCTTATTTTTCATGTGGTGTTAGATTGTTGAGTATTTTAAGAAAGGTATTGTTGAAGTAAAGGGCTGCCTGATCAAGTAGGTTTCTAAGAACTGACCAGTTAATTTGCTGAGGAAGATGGTTGAAAGTGGAGGGGGAAAAGTTATTTTTTTGTTTCTGATGAATTTATATATTGTGTTGGTTTTTGTCTGAGCTCGTTTTCTGTACAGGAAGGTAGGTAAGTGGTCACTGAGGGAGTCTGGAAGGCAGCCTGCTAAATAACATGCTAAATATGATACATTTGCGGCTATATAAAAAAAAAAAAACTAAAGTACAAAAAGAGTGTATAAATGAAGAAATAAAATGTTAGAGAAAAATATTTGTGTGGAAAATAAAAACTGATGATATAGGAAATGAAAGAAAAGTATATCAGAATGTAATGATAAAACATTACTATGCAAAACCATTAGAAAGTCTAACAGATGAAAACATCAAAGCTATAAAAATAAGCAAATAGTGGGATCAGAAAGTAGAGTGTCAAGATTGTTTTGTGGAGACTGGTAATAGATAATTTACTAGTAAATGGAAATATTTCATATAAAAAGAAAAAATGGAAATATTTCATATAAAAAGAAAATTGATAGAAGCTGTTTACATTGTCTAAAAGAAGAAAGTACTGAACGTGTTTTGGAAGAATAAAACAGTAAAAAAGGTTGTGGGGAAACTATGTAAAGAAGATTTGTCCAAAGATGTAAAAGAAATGGGTAGAATAAACATGGATGTAATTAAGTATGGATATTATAAGACTAGAACTAAAGAATGTGTTAAAAGAATAGATAAAAAATCATTTTATGTTATATGGGTTATATGGAATGAAAGAATAAATGAAATTATGTTAATGGTAAATACATTTTAGCAACAATATTAAGTAAAATCAGATGGTGGTTATGGAAAAAGGACTGGGAAAATTTAGTATGATTGTGAGGAAAATTCTGAATATATATATATATATATATATATATATAAATAAAGGAGCCCAGCTCTTTTCAGTAGGTGCAATGGGATCTTTTACATCCACTTGAACTACCACCAACTCAAGCAGATGGGGCCTTGGTTTAATGTCTCATCCAAGGGAAAACATACCCAGGAGTGCAGCACCCTCATTTTACCGCACTGCAGTGTCAAAAAACTATCTAGACAGTATAGGACTAGAACCCATGGCCTACTGCACCAAAGGTGAGTATGCTGCCTGTTGTACCACTGACACTGCTTGCCACAGTCGAAAGCTAAGCAGTTTAGGCTTTTTAATGCTATACAGTGGTGAGTTTTGAAAGGGATGGTTGCTGGGAATTTAGCCACTTTATTATTTCACTGTTCAAGTTTTGATTTTTGTGATGCCTTGAGGTTATTATGGGTTGGAGTACCATAAAGTAGTGAGGATAGGTGGTAAACAGTGGAAAGTGTAGTTTTTGTTGCACTGATGAGAAGGCTTTTGGCTCTGTACAATTTTTGGTGAGTTTTCTTTTTTGGTGCAACTTTGTACATGCAGGTTGAATTAAAGATAATTATCCACTACCATCTAATAATTTGCTGTGAGAAGTGACTTTGATGATTATATTAAGAGAGAGCATTTAAAATTTTTGTTTTACATGAGAGAGGGATTTGGGGAAAAGGTATTGAGTCAAAATGGGTTGTCCATTACAAAGCCATGTTTCAGTTTCTGTTAAAGCTCCCTGAGGAACGTTTGGAGATGCGTCAGGTTGTCTGATATGCATATGAGTGTGGATTCATCTTTGTATTGTATTAGGGAGGCCTGTTGTGTTGATGTGTGAAAAGTATTGTGAGAATTGTTAAAGAGGAGGGGGACTAGGGATAGAGCTTTGTGGTACACTGCTGGTGACTGGGAGCTATGGAGAGAGGGAGGCATGCAATTTTACTGACTGATACCTATTGAACAAGTAGGTTTTGAACCATAGAAGGGTGGGCTTGGATAAACCGACTGAGAATATTTGAAGTCAAAGTTTGCTCTGATAAACTGTTTCAATGGCTTTGCTGTTATCCCTAACTTTATTGATAGTATCTACAAAGGTTAAAAGTGCAGTTTTTGTTCTGTGGGAGGGACGTACGATGCAATGAGTGGAGGATGGGAGTTTTTCCTGCAGGAGATTTTTAGAAATTGTTTTTGAATACATTTTTCAAGTATTTTGGAGAGGGGAGAAAAGATTGCTACAGGTCTAAAGTTATTTATGCCTGCTGTATTTACTTATTTGTGTAGAGGGATAATGTGTGATTTTTTTTCCAGAGATGGAATGTGGAATTCCTGGATAAGGACTGAGACAGGAGAGAGGATACTATTGGCTGTTATTTTAATGTTCTCAGCTGGAGGTAAAGTAGAGCATGGTTTAAGTTTGTTTAAGAGTAGTTTTATATAGGATGTGGGCACGGGTTTGAAGTTGAAAGTGGATGTTGTAAAATGTGGCTGTTGGGCAGGGTTGGGATTAAATGTTGGGCAATTCTTGGTGTGAGACCCTAAACTATCTCTGAGTTGAATTCTCTTAATGTTTAGAGTGGTGAGTTATTGTGAGAGGGGTTAGGGTAGAATTTTTGACCAGGATGTAAGATTTCTTTAATGGCTGACCACAATTTTTTAGAGTTATGTTTACTGTTGTTCTGAAAGGTATTATAGAATAGCTTTTGTCTTCATTTATTTGTTTTAGTATGGTTATAGAGCATTTTGAAGTTCTGAAGATATTGTGGTGTTCTATATTTTTGCCATTCATTTCCATACCTTTTCATGGGGGTGGAAGGCTATTTAGGGAAGTTGAATTCATTTCATCATCATCATCATCATCTAAGAGGATGATTTTTAGGCTGTTCCAGTCAGGGCCAGTGCTAGCATTTTGGGGGCCGCCCAGCAAGGTTCAAGTTGGGGGCCCTACTCAGGAGAACTTAAAGTGTTACCACATTGCCATCACACCCCCTTCCCTGTCAAGCTCATCCAGCACCATTTAACCACTAGTGTCACTACATTTAGATCATTATGAATTGATGTGCCAAGCTACACACTGGCATTTAGTACCAATGTTACATTACAACAAATCCCCGTACCACAGCAAGGTAGCTACTCACAGGTACACACTGATGGGCATTTAATACCAATGTTACATTATGACAAACCCCTGTACCACAGCATGGTAGCTACTCACAGGTACACACTGACTGGCATTTCATACCAATGTTACATTATGACAAACCCCTGTACCACAGCATGGTAGCTACTCACAGGTACACACTGACTGGCATTTAATACCAGTGTTACATTATGACAAACCCCTGTACCACAGCATTGTAGCTACTCCCAGGTACACACTGACTGGCATTTAATACCAATGTTGCATTTTAACAAACCCCTGTACCACAGCACGGTAGCTACTCACAGGTACACACTGACTGGTATTTAATACCAATGTTACATTACGACAAACCCCTGTACCACAGCAAGGTAGCCACTCACAAGTACACACACTGACTGGCATTTAATACCAGTGTTACATTATGACAAACCCCTGTACCACAGCAAGGTAGTGACTCACAGATACACACACTGATGGGCATTTAGTACCATTGTTGCATTATGACAAACCCCTGTACCACAGCATGGTAGCTATTCACAGGTACACACTGACTGGCATTTAATACCAATGTTACATTATGACAAACCCCTGTACCACAGCATGGTAGCTACTCACAGGTACACACTGGCATTTAATACCAATGTTACATTATGACAAACCCTGTACCACAGCAAGGTAGCGACTCACAGATACACAGATTGATGGGTATTTAGTATCAATGTTACATTATGATAAGCCCCTTTACCACAGCAGGGTAGCCACTTACAGGTGCAGACACTGACTGCGTACTCAACTGCCCAGATTTTCAAAGAATGTCCAGATGTGACTCGTGTTTGGTCTGTTCCTCACAGTTTGTAGTTTTCTGGATTTTTTGTGGCAAATCATTGATGACTGAATTCATTAAATGACAGGCATTTCAGTTTAACTTCATATCCCTCAGAACATACATGGTAACACCTTTTATTCTAGCAACTTTTTCAGTTTATAAGAGCAATATTTAAAATTTGCCCAGATCTTTGGGGCTGGAACCCCATTATCTGCGGCTTTGTCCAGATTTTGTGCCATGAGATCGAGAGCTATGACTGGCATTTAGTAGCAATGTTACATTATGACAAGCCTCTGTACCACATCAAGGTAGCCAGTCCCACAGAGGTACACAAAGACACCCCCACTGACTCCCACAGGAAGTTTCTGTTAAAGCTCCCTGAGGAACTTTTGGAGATGTGTCAGGTTGTCTGATATGCATATGAGCGTGGATTCATCTTTGTATTGTATTAGGGAGGCCTGTTGTGTCGATGTGTGAAAAGTATTGTGAGAATTGTTAAAGAGGAGGGGGACTAGGGATAGAGCTTTGTGGTACACTGCTGGTGACTGGAAGCTATGGAGAAAGGGAGGCATGCAATTTTATTGACTGATACCTATTGAACAAGTAGTTTTTAAACCATAGAAGGGTGGGCTTGGATAAACCGACTGAGAATATTTGAAGTCAAAGTTTGCTCTGACAAACTGTTTCAATGGCTTTGCTGTTATCTCTAACTTTATTGATAGTATCTACAAAGGTTAAAAGTGCAGTTTTTGTTCTGTGGGAGGGATGTACGATGCAATGAGTGGAGGATGGGAGTTTTTCCTGCAGGAGATTTTTAGAAATTGTTTTTGAATACATTTTTCAAGTATTTTGGAGAGGGGAGAAAAGATTGCTATAGGTCTAAAGTTATTTATGCCTGCTGTATTTACTTATTTGTGTAGAGGGATAATGTGTGATTTTTTTTTCCAGAGATGGAGTGTGGAATTCCTGGATAAGGACTGAAACAGGAGAGAGGATACTATTGGTTGTTATTTTAATGTTCTCAGCTGGAGGTAAAGTAGAGCATGGTTTAAATTTGTTTAAGAGTAGTTTTTTATAGGATGTGGGCACGGGTTTGAAGTTGAAAGTGGATGTTGTAAAATGTGGCTGTTGGGCAGGGTTGGGATTAAATGTTGGGCAATTCTTGGTGTGAGACCCTAAACTATCTCTGAGTTGAATTCTATTAAAGTTTAGAGTGGTGAGTTATTGGGAGAGGGGTTAGGGTAGAATTTTTGACCAGGATGTAAGATTTCTTTAATGGCTGACCACACTTTTTTAAGAGTTGATGTTTACTGTTGTTCTGAAAGGTATTATAGAACAGTTTTTGTCTTCATTTATTTGTTTTAGTATGGTTATAGAGCATTCTGAAGTTTTGAAGATATTGTGGTGTTCTATATTTTTGCCATTCATTTCCATACCTGTTCTTGGGGGTGGAAGGCTATTTAGGAAAGTTGCATTGAATTAATTTCATCATCATCATCATCTAAGAGGATGATTTTTAGTAAAACAAAGAATAAAACGATCACAGCCTCAAAACACCAGCAACCACACCAAGCCTTGGAAGTAAATCCGTTTATTCACCGACTAAGCGCTTTCACCAATTCAATGGCTTCATCAGAGTCAGTGTTAAAAACAAACAACACACCTTTTATACTTTCCAATCAAAATGACCCCACCCAATCTTTCGATTAATTGATTAATTAAATACAATTAAATACCATTAAATACCATGTTCACAATTTATGTAAAATCTAAACCTTTACATCTCTCATTGTATACAAACCATACAATGAACACTTAACTAAATTACAAATAAATTTATGTGTATACAATGTGCATAGTTTAAAACTGTTGAAATAAAAAACTTATATAAATATACAAACTAATGAATAAAAATTTTTTTGCATTTCTATATAAATACAACAGCTTACTAAATGATACTAGCCTTAAATTTCAAAACTGGTTTTAAAGAAATATAATCATTAATACCAGGGTACCTAGTGGCATTGAGTCTCAACTGCCACATAGTTTCTAATAAGGCAACCCTGTTACTGATGTCCCCTCCTTGTTCCAACAGTACCCTGTCAATAATGAAGAATAAAAATTTCTTAAAATCCTTACAATTCATACTATGAGTGTAAAGTGCATTGTGTGAGTCCTTGTTCTTAATTGCTCTCACATGCTCAACAATTCTTTCACGCAGTCTACGAGTGGTCATACCTATGTAGAAGGCTTCGCAGGTTGAACATAGGGCAACGTAAACTAGGTTTTTAGTATTACAATTACATCTCCCCGGACATGGTAAAGTGTGCCCCCACCCTTTCACACACACATACGTTCCTTCCGCTATGTACCTGCAGTGTCTACAATAACCACATTTAGACATCCTGGATACCCTATTCCTAACTTCACACTCCATAATGTTTTTAAGGTTGTTACCCTTACTGTAAACAATCCTGGGGTAGGATCCCAGTGTCCCTTTAGTGGTGTCACTTAAACAGTACTCCCACATCCTACGTAATACTTTAACAATGTCTTCACTACTCTCATTAAATTTCAAAACAAAACATGCTCCAAGTGAGTTTGTTCCTTTGGACACCTCATGGTTCTTTTCCAGTTCATTCAACCCGAACAAAATAGGTGAATACAGTGAACTTCTTTGTTTGTATACATCTCTTTTTAACTTTAGTAGCAATTTGAGCGGGTAACCCCTATCCATCAGCATCCCAATCAACTTGAACATTTCCTGTTTAAATGAATGTTCATCACTCACCAGCCTAGATAAACGCATCATCTGCCCTTTGGCTACTCCCTTCCTCTGGTGATATGGATGGCAACTTTTGAAATGCAACAATGAGTTGGAATAACTATCCTTTCTGTATATAGAACTGGACAGGCCTAACCCGTTCTTAGCAATAGCTATATCCAAAAAGTTAATACTATCCCTTTCCCAATGGTAGGTAAATTTGAAAAAACAAGTGGTACTGTTCAAGTACTCAATGAACTCCATTGCTTGAAGCTCATCACCCTTCCATATAATTAGTAGATCATCTAAGAATCTATTGTATAGGATAATATTCCTCGTAAATTTAGTTGGAAAAACATAAGTTCTTTCCCAAGTTAAAAGAACCATGTTCGCAAAGATGGGGGCACACCTAGCACCCATAGCTACACCTGCACGTTGTTGAAACGTTTCACCTTCAAACCTAATAAAATTGTTCATAAGGACCATCTCCATTAAATCACAAATTAAGTTGATCCTACTTTTGTCAACCTTACTACTCTTCACTAAACCCTCACGAAACATATCCAAACCTTCCTTGTGTGGGATGGAAGAGAATAAGTTTACCACATCAATTGTCAAAAAACTGTATGTACTACTATCTTCTTTGACATCTCTCAGTCTTTCAAGGCAATGCCATGAATCTCTTAGTACATGAGGGACCTCGTCAAACACCATCTTACACATACAATCAACAAAGGAGGCAAGGGGTTCGGTCTTAGAACCCTTTGCTGCTACAATAGGTCTAAACTCAAGGTTGTCCACACCTTTGTGGACCTAGGGAATCCCGAAAATGTTGGGTAAGACAGGGTTCTTAACCATCAAGTAGTCATACTCAACCTCCGAGATCATACCTTGAAAAAGGGCATCCCAGAGAAATAATTCAATCCTTTTGTAAGCAATGTTAATTTCATTCCTTGAGACCCTTAAGTATGTTTCATGATCTTCTAAAATGGACATCATGGATGCAATACAATCCAACTTATTCATCAAAACCATCCCACCCCCCTTGTCAGGTTTCATGCACCTAACATTGTTGGAATTCTTCAGCTCCTTTAGGAGCAACCTTTCTTGTGCTGTTAAATTGTCAATCCAAATGTGTCTATCATTACATATTTTCCTGAACTCAAATTCCAGTAATTTTTCAAGAGCCACCACCTCACTAAATGGTGGTGGAACGAAAGTACTTCTCCTTGCCAGTGTCTTGTACCCAGATACTTCAACATTCATTGAATTGCTATGATTGTCACGAAAATAAATCTCCAAATTCAATTTCCTTACAAATAATTTCAAGTTAATCAACAACTGCGCTACATCTAGTTTAAAACTAGGTACAAAGTTGGTACCCTTCGTGAATAACTGAAAATAAATGTCACTGATTTCATTGTCCATGTAATTGTAAACAAAAAATTCATTTTTGTGCAAAATTTGACAAATCGGACCTAAGTCAGCACCTTCTGAAACCTTATCAAGCTCGTTCTGGATGGAAACATCCACTATATTATTAGTAAACTCATCAGGTTCATGTATCATATCATAATCTAATGAAACCGGAGCTGTGGTACATATACCCCCATTACTAACCTCCACTGCACCGTTTGTATTTCCAGTCAAGTTACAATTTCTACTTGTACCTTCACACCCAGCCCCCATACCCCCCAATGCACCCGCGTTGTCTTGACACAGTACATGAACAGGTAAAACATTGACAGAAGCAGAAACAACATTTGAACATGTATTGAAAACAAACGTCGGGTCGTGTCCATTGTCAAAACCACAACTGACATAATCACTCTCTTTCAATAATGTCCATAGTGTCCTTCTCTCGACCAGTCCTGGTTATGTTTGTCCATAAAACCTGTCTTTTGAGCCTTGCTCAATAGTCTCTTGGACCTCCGCGGTCCCAAAGGTGGATCCAAAAAATCCACATCATCGAACACTTGGTCGGACACCTCACCATAAGCACCCTGAGGTACTTCATTGTCCTGCACTGATTCACAATGACTGGTATACACAGAGCGGTTACTATTGTGACCAAGATTTACTTTAAAATCACCTCTGGCTTTGAATTTACCAGGCGGGTAAGCCGTACGGGACTGATAATCAGCTGTGTCCCTTGCCAGCTTTTTGAATTTTAGCGCCATACTTTTATTCACAAACCCTTTCAATTTGTTGTGCACCTTGTTAAAGTAAACCTCATGCTGAAAAAACAATAAGTCAGTACAAATACTGTTATGCAATTTTAAAATGTCTTCACGTAAAGAGAGTAACTTGTTGGAATTGTTTTTAATAATTATACTTAACATGTCAAGCCCAGTTTTGTCGTATAAGGCAGTCAACTCCTTGTAAGCCACGGAGCCAAACTCAATGCCCATAGGTAGCTTCCACAACCGGAGCCCTTTCGGCACCTGGTTAAGCTCCTTTGAGCGACCTAAAAAAAGATTGTCTAACTGCAACGCTTTGTACTTAGTACATAATCTGTCGTACCTTGCAATCTGCTCCTTTAATGACAACGGGAACTTCGGCTCCACCGTTGAAGAAACCTTCCGGTCTACAAATTCAGGCTCCTCGAACCAAGCAGGTAAATCGCTATCCATGACATCCTTTTCGTGCCTCACCGGGGGAACCCGGGGCTCCGATGCTGGTTTGCTAATCCCATTCGGGCCGATCAAAGATCTTGTACCGGAATTGGAAACAACATCCGAGAATGAAGCTGGAACTGCTGGTTTCTGCCCTGGCGGCAAACTGGAACCCGAAGCAACCGGAGAGTGCAACGTATAAAGTTCTACCTGGGAGTCAGTAGGACCAGAATCCATTGTCACTCGGTCCTTCTCACACATAAGAAGCAGCTTGTTAACTGCAGCAGCAATTTCTTTGAGGACACACTCCATACTGCTCGACACAGTGTACCAACGAAGTGAGGCTGAATCGAATGCACAAAACACAAACAAACTCCCAAAAAAGCATCCATGATGTCCATTTTAGAAGATCATGAAACATAGGGTCTCGAGGAATGAAATTAACATTGCTTACAAAAGCAATGCTTGTAGCAGCAAAGGGTTCTAAGACCGAACCCCTTGCCTCCTTTGTTGATTGTATGTGTAAGATGGTGTTTGACGAGGTCCCTCATGTACTAAGAGATTCATGGCATTGCCTTGAAAGACTGAGAGATGTCAAAGAAGATAGTAGTACATACAGTTTTTTGACAATTGATGTGGTAAACTTATTCTCTTCCATCCCACACAAGGAAGGTTTGGATATGTTTCGTGAGGGTTTAGTGAAGAGTAGTAAGGTTGACAAAAGTAGGATCAACTTAATTTGTGATTTAATGGAGATGGTCCTTATGAACAATTTTATTAGGTTTGAAGGTGAAACGTTTCAACAACGTGCAGGTGTAGCTATGGGTGCTAGGTGTGCCCCCATCTTTGCGAACATGGTTCTTTTAACTTGGGAAAGAACTTATGTTTTTCCAACTAAATTTACGAGGAATATTATCCTATACAATAGATTCTTAGACGATCTACTAATTATATGGAAGGGTGATGAGCTTCAAGCAATGGAGTTCATTGAGTACTTGAACAGTACCACTTGTTTTTTCAAATTTACCTACCATTGGGAAAGGGATAGTATTAACTTTTTGGATATAGCTATTGCTAAGAACGGGTTAGGCCTGTCCAGTTCTATATACAGAAAGGATAGTCATTCCAACTCATTGTTGCATTTCAAAAGTTGCCATCCATATCACCAGAGGAAGGGAGTAGCCAAAGGGCAGATGGAGCGTTTATCTAGGCTGGTGAGTGATGAACATTCATTTAAACAGGAAATGTTCAAGTTGATTGGGATGCTGATGGATAGGGGTTACCCGCTCAAATTGCTACTAAAGTTAAAAAGAGATGTATACAAACAAAGAAGTTCACTGTATTCACCTATTTTGTTCGGGTTGAATGAACTGGAAAAGAACCATGAGGTGTCCAAAGGAACAAACTCACTTGGAGCATGTTTTGTTTTGAAATTTAATGAGAGTAGTGAAGACATTGTTAAAGTATTACGTAGGATGTGGGAGTACTGTTTAAGTGACACCACTAAATGGACA
This sequence comes from Protopterus annectens, assembly GCF_019279795.1. Taxonomy (NCBI): domain Eukaryota; kingdom Metazoa; phylum Chordata; order Ceratodontiformes; family Protopteridae; genus Protopterus; species Protopterus annectens. Next base: position 1,565,332,375 of record NC_056726.1, read on the forward strand.
CTGGGATCCTACCCCAGGATTGTTTACAGTAAGGGTAACAACCTTAAAAACATTATGGAGTGTGAAGTTAGGAATAGGGTATCCAGGATGTCTAAATGTGGTTATTGTAGACACTGCAGGTACATAGCGGAAGGAATGTATGTGTGTGTGAAAGGGTGGGGGCACACTTTACCATGTCCGGGGAGATGTAATTGTAATACTAAAAACCTAGTTTACGTTGCCCTATGTTCAACCTGTAAGCCTTCTACATAGGTATGACCACTCGTAGACTGCGTGAAAGAATTGTTGAGCATGTGAGAGCAATTAAGAACAAGGACTCACACAATGCACTTTACACTCATAGTATGAATTGTAAGGATTTTAAGAAATTTTTATTCTTCATTATTGACAGGGTACTGTTGGAACAAGGAGGGGACATCAGTAACAGGGTTGCCTTATTAGAAACTATGTGGCAGTTGAGACTCAATGCCACTAGGTACCCTGGTATTAATGATTATATTTCTTTAAAACCAGTTTTGAAATTTAAGGCTAGTATCATTTAGTAAGCTGTTGTATTTATATAGAAATGCAAAAAAATTTTTATTCATTAGTTTGTATATTTATATAAGTTTTTTATTTCAACAGTTTTAAACTATGCACATTGTATACACATAAATTTATTTGTAATTTAGTTAAGTGTTCATTGTATGGTTTGTATACAATGAGAGATGTAAAAGGTTTAGATTTTACATAAATTGTGAACATGGTATTTAATGGTATTTAATTGTATTTAATTAATCAATTAATCGAAAGATTGGGTGGGGTCATTTTGATTGGAAAGTATAAAAGGTGTGTTGTTTGTTTTTAACACTGACTCTGATGAAGCCATTGAATTGGTGAAAGCGCTTAGTCGGTGAATAAACGGATTTACTTCCAAGGCTTGGTGTGGTTGCTGGTGTTTTGAGGCTGTGATCGTTTTATTCTTTGTTTTACTTCATCATCCTGCTTTTTTGGGAGTTTGTTTGTGTTTTGTGCATTCGATTCAGCCTCACTTCGTTGGTACACTGTGTCGAGCAGTATCGAGTGTGTCCTCAAAGAAATTGCTGCTGCAGTTAACAAGCTGCTTCTTATGTGTGAGAAGGACCGAGTGACAATGGATTCTGGTCCTACTGACTCCCAGGTAGAACTTTATACGTTGCACTCTCCGGTTGCTTCGGGTTCCAGTTTGCCGCCAGGGCAGAAACCAGCAGTTCCGGCTTCATTCTCGGATGTTGTTTCCAATTCCGGTACAAGATCTTTGATCGGCCCGAATGGGATTAGCAGACCAGCATCGGAGCCCCGGGTTCCCCCGGTGAGGCACAAAAAGGATGTCATGGCTAGCGATTTACTTGCTTGGTTCGAGGAGCCTGAATTTGTAGACCGGAAGGTTTCTTCAACGGTGGAGCCGAAGTTCCCGTTGTCATTAAAGGAGCAGATTGCAAGGTACGACAGATTATGTACTAAGTTCAAAGCGTTGCAGTTAAACAATCTTTTTTTGGGTCGCTCAAAGGAGCTTAACCAGGTGCCGAAAGGGCTCCAGTTGTGGAAGCTACCTATGGGCATTGAGTTTGGCTCCGTGGCTTACAAGGAGTTGACTGCCTTATACGACAAAACTGGGCTTGACATGTTAAGTATAATTATTAAAAACAATTCCAACAAGTTACTCTTTACGTGAAGACATTTTAAAATTGCATAACAGTATTTGTACTGACTTATTGTTTTTTCAGCATGAGGTTTACTTTAACAAGGTGCACAACAAATTGAAAGGGTTTGTGAATAAAAGTATGGCGCTAAAATTCAAAAAGCTGGCAAGGGACACAGCTGATTATCAGTCCCGTACGGCTTACCCGCCTGGTAAATTCAAAGCCAGAGGTGATTTTAAAGTAAATCTTGGTCACAATAGTAACCGCTCTGTGTATACCAGTCATTGTGAATCAGTGCAGGACAATGAAGTACCTCAGGGTGCTTATGGTGAGGTGTCCGACCAAGTGTTCGATGATGTGGATTTTTTGGATCTACCTTTGGGACCGCGGAGGTCCAAGAGACTATTGAGCAAGGCTCAAAAGACAGGTTTTATGGACAGACATCACCAGGACTGGTCGAGAGAAGGACACTATGGACATTATTGAAAGAGAGTGATTATGTCAGTTGTGGTTTTGACAATGGACACGACCCGACGTTTGTTTTCAATACATGTTCAAATGTTTCTGCTTCTGTCAATGTTTTACCTGTTCATGTACTGTGTCAAGACAACGCGGGTGCATTGGGGGGTATGGGGGCTGGGTGTGAAGGTACAAGTAGAAATTGTAACTTGAATGGAAATACAAACGGTGCAGTGGAGGTTAGTAATGGGGGTATATGTACCACAGCTCTGGTTTCATTAGATTATGATATGATACATGAACCTGATGAGTTTACTAATAATATAGTGGATGTTTCCATCCAGAACGAGCTTGATAAGGTTTCAGAAGGTGCTGACTTAGGTCCAATTTGTCAAATTTTGCACAAAAATGAATTTTTTGTTTACAATTACACGGACAATGAAATCAGTGACGTTTATTTTCAGTTATTCACGAAGGGTACCAACTTTGTACCTAGTTTTAAACTAGATGTAGCGCAGTTGTTGATTAACTTGAAATTATTTGTAAGGAAATTGAATTTGGAGATTTATTTTCGTGACAATCATAGCAATTCAATGAATGTTGAAGTATCTGGGTACAAGACACTGGCAAGGAGAAGTACTTTCATTCCACCACCATTTAGTGAGGTGGTGGCTCTTGAAAAATTACTGGAATTTGAGTTCAGGAAAATATGTAATGATAGACACATTTGGATTGACAATTTAACAGCACAAGAAAGGTTGCTCCTAAAGGAGCTGAAGAATTCCAACAATGTTAGGTGCATGAAACCTGACAAGGGGGGTGGGATGGTTTTGATGAATAAGTTGGATTATATTGCATCCATGATGTCCATTTTAGAAGATCATGAAACATACTTAAGGGTCACGAGGAATGAAATTAACATTGCTTACAAAAGGATTGAATTATTTCTCTGGGATGCCCTTTTTCAAGGTATGATCTCGGAGGTTGTGTATGACTACTTGATGGTTAAGAACCCTGTCTTACCCAACATTTTCGGGATTCCCAAGGTCCACAAAGGTGTGGACAACCTTGAGTTTAGACCTATTGTAGCAGCAAAGGGTTCTAAGACCGAACCCCTTGCCTCCTTTGTTGATTGTATGTGTAAGATGGTGTTTGACGAGGTCCCTCATGTACTAAGAGATTCATGGCATTGCCTTGAAAGACTGAGAGATGTCAAAGAAGATAGTAGTACATACAGTTTTTTGACAATTGATGTGGTAAACTTATTCTCTTCCATCCCACACAAGGAAGGTTTGGATATGTTTCGTGAGGGTTTAGTGAAGAGTAGTAAGGTTGACAAAAGTAGGATCAACTTAATTTGTGATTTAATGGAGATGGTCCTTATGAACAATTTTATTAGGTTTGAAGGTGAAACGTTTCAACAACGTGCAGGTATAGCTATGGGTGCTAGGTGTGCCCCATCTTTGTAACATGGTTCTTTAACTTGGGAAAGAACTTATGTTTTTCCAACTAAATTCTGAGGAATATTATCCTATACAATAGATTCTTAGACGATCTACTAATTATATGGAAGGGTGATGAGCTTCAAGCAATGGAGTTCATTGAGTACTTGAACAGTACCACTTGTTTTTTCAAATTTACCTACCATTGGGAAAGGGATAGTATTAACTTTTTGGATATAGCTATTGCTAAGAACGGGTTAGGCCTGTCCAGTTCTATATACAGAAAGGATAGTTATTCCAACTCATTGTTGCATTTCAAAAGTTGCCATCCATATCACCAGAGGAAGGGAGTAGCCAAAGGGCAGATGGTGCATTTATCTAGGCTGGTGAGTGATGAACATTCATTTAAACAGGAAATGTTCAAGTTGATTGGGATGCTGATGGATAGGGGTTACCCGCTCAAATTGCTACTAAAGTTAAAAAGAGATGTATACAAACAAAGAAGTTCACTGTATTCACCTATTTTGTTCGGGTTGAATGAACTGGAAAAGAACCATGAGGTGTCCAAAGGAACAAACTCACTTGGAGCATGTTTTGTTTTGAAATTTAATGAGAGTAGTGAAGACATTGTTAAAGTATTACGTAGGATGTGGGAGTACTGTTTAAGTGACACCACTAAAGGGACACTGGGATCCTACCCCAGGATTGTTTACAGTAAGGGTAACAACCTTAAAAACATTATGGAGTGTGAAGTTAGGAATAGGGTATCCAGGATGTCTAAATGTGGTTATTGTAGACACTGCAGGTACATAGCGGAAGGAACGTATGTGTGTGTGAAAGGGTGGGGGCACACTTTACCATGTCCGGGGAGATGTAATTGTAATACTAAAAACCTAGTTTACGTTGCCCTATGTTCAACCTCAAGCCTTCTACATAGGTATGACCACTGTAGACTGTGAAAGAATTGTTGAGCATGTGAGAGCAATTAAGAACAAGGACTCACACAATGCACTTTACACTCATAGTATGAATTGTAAGGATTTTAAGAAATTTTATTCTTCATTATTGACAGGGTACTGTTGGAACAAGGAGGGGACATCAGTAACAGGGTTGCCTTATTAGAAACTATGTGGCAGTTGAGACTCAATGCCACTAGGTACCCTGGTATTAATGATTATATTTCTTTAAAACCAGTTTTGAAATTTAAGGCTAGTATCATTTAGTAAGCTGTTGTATTTATATAGAAATGCAAAAAAACTTTTATTCATTAGTTTGTATATTTATATAAGTTTTTTATTTCAACAGTTTTAAACTATGCACATTGTATACACATAAATTTATTTGTAATTTAGTTAAGTGTTCATTGTATGGTTTGTATACAATGAGAGATGTAAAAGGTTTAGATTTTACATAAATTGTGAACATGGTATTTAATGGTATTTAATTGTATTTAATTAATCAATTAATTGAAAGATTGGGTGGGGTCATTTTGATTGGAAAGTATAAAAGGTGTGTTTGTTTTTAACACTGACTCTGATGAAGCCATTGAATTGGTGAAAGCGCTTAGTCGGTGAATAAACGGATTTACTTCCAAGGCTTGGTGTGGTTGCTGGTGTTTTGAGGCTGTGATCGTTTTATTCTTTGTTTTACTTCATCATCCTGCTTTTTTGGGAGTTAGGATGATTTTTAGGCTGTTCCAGTCGGGGCCAGTGCTAGCATGCTGGGGCCCCCCCAGCAAGGTTCAAGTTGGGGGCCCTACTCAGGAGAACTTAAAGTGTTACCACATTGCCATCACACCCCCTTCCCTGTCAAGCTCATCCAGCACCATTTAACCACTAGTGTCACTAAATTCAGATCATTAAGAATTGATGTGCCAAGCTACGCACTGGCATTTAGTACCAATGTTACATTACGACAAACCCCTGTACCACAGCAAGGTAGCTACTCACAGGTACACACTGTCTGGCATTTAATACCAATGTTACATTATGACAAACCCCTGTACCACAGCATGGTAGCTACTCACAGGTACACACTGACTGGCATTTAATACCAATGTTGCATTTTGACAAACCCCTGTACCACAGCACAGTAGCTACTCACAGATACACACTGACTGGTATTTAATACCAATGTTACATTACGACAAACCCCTGTACCACAGCAAGGTGGCCACTCACAAGTACACACACTGACTGGCATTTAATACCAGTGTTACATTATGACAAACCCCTGTACCACAGTAAGGTAGTGACTCACAGATACACACACTGACGGGCATTTAGTACCATTGTTGCATTATGACAAACCCCTGTACCACAGCAAGGTAGCTATTCACAGGTACACACTGACTGGCATTTAATACCAATGTTACATTATGACAAACCCCTGTACCACAGCATGGTAGCTACTCACAGGTACACAATGACTGGCATTTAATAACAATGTTACATTATGACAAACCCCTGTACCACAGCATGGTAGCTACTCACAGGAACACCCTGACTGGCATTTAATACCAATGTTACATTATGACAAACCCCTGTACCACAGCAAGGTAGCGACTCACAGATACACACACTGACGGGCATTTAGTACCAATGTTACATTACGATAAATCCCTGTACCACAGCAAGGTAGTTACTCACAGGTACACACTGGCATTTAATACCAATGTTACATTATGACAAACCCTGTACCACAGCAAGGTAGAGACTCACAGATACACAGATTGACGGGTATTTAGTATCAATGTTACATTATGATAAGCTCCTTTACCACAGCAAGGTAGCCACTTACAGGTGCAGACACTGACTGCGTACTCAACTGCTCAGAGTTTCAAAGAATGTCCAGATGTGACTCGTGTTTGGTCTGTTCCTCACAGTTTGTAGTTTTCTGGATTTTTTGTGGCAAATCATTGATAACTGAATTCATTAAATGACAGGCATTTCAGTTTAACTTCATATCCTTCAGAACATGCATGGTTACACCTTTTATTCTAGCTACTTTTTCAGTTTATAAGAGCAATATTTAAAATTTGCCCAGATCTTTGGGGCTGGAACCCCATTATCTGTGGCTTTGTCCAGATTTTGTGCCATAAGATCGAGAGCTACAGCTGGCATTTAGTAGCAATGTTCATAGGTTCATAGGTTCATAGGTTTATACTAGGCTATCTGCCCTAAGGCATTTATAAGCCTAGCCCAAATTTTTGTGGCTTACGCCACCCCTTATATGAAAAAATACTGTGCCCATTAGTTTGTTGTGCCTCTGTCCAGCAGTGACACAGAGATGATTCCCGGGGTAAACCTACGATCTCCCATCCACAGGTCAAGATTTCTCTTGAACAGAGCCAGCGAGGTGCTCTGCCTCACATGGACCGGGATTTTATTCCACAGCATAGGGAGTCTCTGATTGATAAATCTATCCCTCCAGCACGTCCTATTTATGTCCGTGCTAAGGTTTAAGTCGCTTGCTTTAGTGGTTTTGGTGGATTTGGATTTTTTGAGGTGGAGCATGTCCATTAATTCCGGGTTGGACATGGCCTTGTATGTCAGGCACATGTCACCTCTGAGCAGATGGTATGCGACTGAATAGAGCTGGAGTTTCTTCAATCTGGCAGCATATGACAGATTTTGGAGTCCCTTTATCCTTTTGGTGAGGAACTTTGGGGTCTCTCCAATTGCTGCAGATGTCGGGTGAGATACATCCCAATGGGGCATTGTACTCGATCATTGGTCTGATAAGTGAAGAGTACAGGGGAACAATGACCTCACCAGATCTGGATGTGAATCCCTTCATGATCAGGTGGGCAGTGTAGAAGGTCTTTCTAACCACTTTAGCAACGTGAGTGTCAAAAGAAAGGCCACTGTCAACCTGGGTCCCCAGGTCCCTGATAACCTCTTCTGTGCTTAGTGGATTGCCACCTATATGGTAGCTTGGGGTTACCTTGTTTTTCCCGAAGGGTATGACTATACATTGTTTGGCGTTTAACTTCAGGCCATGGCTCTGGCACCAGCTATCTGTTTCCGTGAGTCCCTTCTGAAGGATATCCATGTCCGATGCACTTTCCACTATGGCGCCCAGTTTGCAGTCGTCTGCAAACTTTGTCAGCCAAAGTCCTCCCATGTTGGCCTGTACTTCTGAGAAGTAGATGCCGAACAATAGGGGGCCAAGGACCGAGCCCTGTGGGACACCACTTGTGACCGGCTTGGAGTCTGACATAGCGCCAGCAACTCTAACCCTGTGGGTTCTGTCCTTAAGCCAGTTTGCAACCCATCTTGAGACATATGAGTTTACATTTAAGCTGGTAAGTTTTTCTACAATACTCGAGTGGGGTATTGTGTCGAAAGCCTTTGCAAGGTCAAGGTAGGCTGTATGGACTGCCTTTCCCTCATCAATGGCCTTGGTAACTGTTTCGAAGAAGTCAACCAAGTTCAAAAGGCATGATCTTCCCTTGATGAAGCCAAACTGGGTCGGGTCCAATGTCTGCAAGTCACCTATATTTTTGTTTATGAGTGCCATTATGATCCTCTCCATAGCTTTGCAGACTAGACTTGTTAAGCTTATGGGGCAGTAATTACCAGGGTCCATAGAGGCACCGCCTTTGTGGAGTGGGACCACAGTTGCCGTACTCCACTCCTTGGGCATGTATCCTGTGGCAAGGCTGAGATTAAACAGCTGCCTTATGTGCGGGTTTAATTCCTCATTTAGCTCATGTAGCACACAGCCGGGGACACCATCCGGTCCCATTGATGCTGTGTTTTTAGCTTTAGAGAGAGCAGCTTTCACCTGCGCATTTGAGATGTCTGGGAGGCTACACTCCGCTGGGATAGTTATTTCTCCTTTCGGGGGGGGAGATGGGGGTGAAGTTTGCACTGAACCTGTCTGCCAGTATGTTGGCAATGTCTGTGGGTTCAGTGATTTTTGTATCATTTTGGACTAATTCTGAGCATATCTGGGAGTATCCACCCAGGTTCCTAACATAGCTGAAAAAGGCCTTATGATTGTCCTTTGAATCCATAGCAATTTTTCTCTCAAAATTGGCCTTAGTTGATTTTATGAGTGCTCGTATTTTTTTACTAATAATGATCAGGGGTGACTTCCCTTTTATGGATTTTGTTCTATCATGTAATAGCTTTCTCCTCTTATTGTAAAGTTTGTTAATGGCTGGGGTCCACCAGACTGGACGTTTGCCCTTTGTGGAAAGAGTCTTGGTTTTATTTGAGATTGCCTAATCCATGCAGTCCTGGAGGTGTTCATAGAAGGCATTTGTAAGGGCTTCCGGAGCTTGGGTTGTGGTTTCCACTGGCTCAGGGGCCTTGAAGGATACCACACCAGTCTTGAGTAGTGTGAAGTTTGCTTTAGAGAAGTTCTTCACTGTGGTCTTTTTTGTTTGGGGTGGGGGCGAGATGTGGATTTCCAGTGAGATTAGTTTATGATCAGATCTCACCAATGAGGGATATACTTCTGGTGTGGAGCATTTTGTCCCCATGTTTGTGATAATGAGATCTAGTATATTTTCTCCTCTCGTGGGAAAAGTGACTAGCTGTTCCATGGCATTTGAATTTATGAACTCCAGGAACCGTTGGGCTAGAAAGTTAGGGCTTGAGTAATGTTCCCAGTCTATATTCAGGTAGTTGAAGTCACCCAATATGATGGTGTTTGGAGATACATTTATACCCTCCAGTGTCTTCAGGAAGGCTGTGTGGGGTTCCTGAGTTTGAGAGGGTGGCCTGTAGCATGCTACAATTTGTAGAGCAGTTTTGCCTATGGTTAGTTGCACCTGGATGGTTTCCAAAGCTTCAGGCGTTGCCACCAACCTGGAGGTGTGGGTATCCTTTATGAATATGGATACACCCTCCTTTTGTGGTGTGGTCCGGTTTTGGGGCCGGAATGCATGATATGAGGTAAAACCTAATAGTGCCGGGTGCTCTCAGGAGCCTTGAGCCAGGTTTCAGTTACAGCACAGACATCAATGTTCTCCATACTGAGAAGGGCCTCGAGTGCGTGCATTTTGAGATTTAGACTTCTGGCATTGAGCAGCATTACCCTCAGTTTCTTCTCATTTTTGTTTTCTAGGGTGGTAGGTTTAGAATTTGAGCCTTGCCTAAAAAGGCACTATGGGGTGGCAAGAGCCTTAGCCAATATCCGAATCCCAGGGTGACAGGTGCAAGCCGTCCCTCAAGCAGCGTGGCTTGTCAAGCATGTCATCCCAGGCAGACAGACACTGGATCACCTTTGAATGACACCAGACATTAAGCCAATTGTTAAAGCTGATCATCTTGTCTCTATATTGTGGCATCATTCTTGGTGAAGGAAGGATACTGCTCAGGGTCAGGGTCATACCTGCCTGGGCTACATAATCAGAGAGCTCCTCTATGTATCTTTTCATGTAGTCCAGGGAGGTATCGCCTCAGGTCGCTCACACCAGCATGGACAATGACTGTGCCATATTTGTACTTGCCGTGGAGTGACCAGAGTGCTTGTGTTATGTGGCGGATTCTAGTGCCCGATAGGCAGCTTACTGTGACCCTCTCCTTGTTCAGCCTGGTGAGTGGGACGCCAGTGTGTCTGACTATGGAGTCACCTATGACAAGTATGTTTGGTGTTGTATTTGGCCTTAAGGGCTGTGACTGCTTTGCACACTGCTTTTGTGGTTTATGTGTTGCTTGTGGGGTGTCTTGAGGTAGCAGTTGTTTGGGTGTCTGCTTTGGAGGCCTCTGCTGTTTAGGTAAATTTTTACTCAGAGCCTCCGAGTATGTCTTTGTGTGTTTATGTGTTTGATTCAGTGGTGTGGTAGCATTATGTGAGGCTGGTTTTGTGGTGTGTGTAGTTGCCTTCTCCTCCTGTCTGGTCTTGCCAGTCCTGAGTTGAGAGAGCTCAGCCTCCAATTTGGCAAAATAGCTGCATCTCTCGCAAGTATTTGTGTTATGTGGGAGGAGGAGAGGGTTGTCTGTGTACATGAGGCAGTTATAACATTGCCTCAAGATTCCCAGATTCACCAGCTGGACCAGAGAGGAGATTGACAACTGACCTTTGGACATGCTAGAATATTGGGAATTCCTTAATAATTGAAAACAAGGGCCAGTGGGGAGTGAGGGTGTAGTGCTTTTAATTTTTAGTGCTGACTTATATAAATCTTTAGTGAGCAAGTGCCAGGTAACTTGAGTGCAAAGTGTTACAAGTAACTAAATGCAAAAACAACAAACAGTAACTTTCTTTCAAGTGAAACAAGGAAATAAGTACAGTAAGCAATGCAGATATCACTAGTGATCCACAGAAGCGCTGAGAAGCCACGTATTAGGTGGAATTAGCTTCCAGGGAAATAACAAGCAAACAAACAACAAGCATATAAACAAAGCTAGATTCAGCAGGCCTGGATCTAGTCTATGCTAGAGCAAACAAGGTGTACCAATTTCAGTAAGATACAGTTCAAATATTCAGGCACTATAAACCTTTAACCAGAAATTCCCAGCTCAGAAGGGCAGAGTCCAGCCTCTTCTCCCACAAGAGTGCAGACCGCGAACCTTCTTAATGTAAAATAACTGGCCTGAAGCCCAAGTGCCTAAACCAGAACTAATACACTTGGACACTGGGCTCTCAATCAGCAGTTCCCAACTTAGAAGGATGAAAGCTACCTGTCCTGCCACCACAGTGCTTGCCACAAACCTTCCTAATGGAAAACAACTGGTCTGAAGCCCAAGTGCTTAATCCAAAAGACTTAGAATGATAGCTACACTTTAATCAAGTTACAACCAAGCAGTAATAAATACAATTGAATACTTTAGAGAATGTCTGGATTAGTGCTCAAGTTACACAAACAAAGCTAGATCCAGCAGGCCCGAATCCAGTCTATGCCACAGCAAACAAGGTGCACCAACTTCAGTAAGAAGCAGTTCAGATATGCATGCACTATAAGCCTTTAACCAGAAATTCCAGCTCAGAAGGGCAGAGTCCAGCCTCTCCTCCCACAAGAGTGCAGACCACGAACCCTCTTAATGTAAAATAACTGGCCTGAAAGCCCAAGTGCTTAAACCATAATTAATACACTTTTAGAATAACTGCCCTCAATCAGCAGTTCCCAACCTAGAAGGATGTAAGCTACCTGTTCTGCCACAACAGTGCAGAACACAAACCCTCTCAGTGCAAAACAACTGGTCCGAAGCCCAAGTGTTTAAACCAAAAGGCTTAGAATGAGTTACACCAAGCAGGAATAAATACAATTGAGTATTTTTAAGATGATGCAAAAGTAAAATGAAGTAGGTAGAAACACAAGTACAGTAAAAGCAGATGAAAATTTTTTTTTTCTTTTAATCTGAACAAGTGCTGAGATCAAAGAAATAGATTTGAGTGCTGAAACTAGAAAACTGGATAGTTATAAGAAAAAAAAAGCTAGAAGGCTTCCCTCAAACACAGAAGGGCTTGGGGGCTCAGAAGCCGACAAATAGTCTATACCACTTAACAGGAAAGGCAGGAAATAAGCTTAATTTTTTTTTGTCTGTTTCCCAGATGCTCTCTTTGTACACAGTAGGAGAGCCTGAAATCAGAAAATGATCTCACTGCACTCAGTTGAGTGAGCAAATGAGATGGGCCCAGAGGCAGGCTGAGGGGCGGGCAGTTTCAAGGCCACTAAGATTAACACCAAAACAAAAACAGGGAGGGTGGGTGAGAATAAATGAAGAGCAGAATAACTGCCACTTCAGTTAAATATTCCTTCAACACAGTTTAAATCAAATTAAATACTGTATTTTTTTTTTAAAAAAGTGCAGATAAAGGTACTTAAATTCTCTTATATGTCCAGTTAAATATAACCAAGTTCTTAGCCGGCCAAAGCTGAGGTTTTTAAGCAGAAAATATTTCACAATGCACCATTTAAATAGGTAAGGACAGGAAATCAAAGAATGTGGCTACCCCCACACCTGTAATTACTAGCAAATAACAAAATTCAGCAACACTAGCTTCAGTTCAAGTTACTGAAGAGCAGAATAACTGCCACTTCAGTTAAATATTCCTTCAACACAGTTTAAATCAAATTAAATATTGTATTTTTTTAAAAAAAAAATGCAGATAAAGGTACTTAAATTCTCTTATATGTCCAGTTAAATATAACCAAGTTCTTAGCTGGCCAAAGCTGAGGTTTTTAAGCAGAAAATATTTCACAATGCACCATTTAAATAGGCAAGGGCAGGAAATCAAAGAATGTGGCTACCCCCACACCTGTAATTACTAGCAAATAACAAAATTCAGCAACACTAGCTTCAGTTCAAGTTACTGAAGAGCAGAATAACTGCCACTTCAGTTAAATATTCCTTCAACACAGTTTAAATCAAATTAAATACTGTATTTTTTTTTTAAAAAGTGCAGATAAAGGTACTTAAATTCTCTTATACGTCCAGTTGAATATAACCAAGTTCTTAGCGGGCCAAAGCTGAGGTTGTTAAGCAGAAAATATTTCACAATGCACTGTTTAAATAGGCAAGGACAGGAAATCAAAGAATGTGGCTATCCCCACACCTGTAATTACTAGCAAATAACAAAATTCAGCAACACTAGCTTCAGTTCAAGTTACTGAAGAGCAGGATAACTGCCACTTCAGTTAAATATTCCTTCAACACAGTTTAAATCAAATTAAGTACTGTATTTTTTTTTAAAAAAAGTGCAGATAAAGGTACTTAAATTCTCTTATAGATCCAGTTAAATATAACCAAGTTCTTAGCTGGCCAAAGCTGAGGTTTTTAAGCAGAACATATTTCACAATGCACCATTTAAATAGGCAAGGATAGGAAATCAAAGAATGTGGCTACCCCACACCTGTAATTACTAGCAAATAACAAAATTCAGCAACACTAGCTTCAGTTCAAGTTACTGAAGAGCAGAATAACTGCCACTTCAGTTAAATATTCCTTCAACACAGTTTAAATCAAATTAAATACTGTATTTTTTTTTAAAAAGTGCAGATAAAGGTACTTAAATTCTCTTATACGTCCAGTTGAATATAACCAAGTTATTAGCCGGTGAAAGCTGAGGTTTTTAAGCAGAAAATATTTCACAATGCACCATTTAAATAGGCAAGGACAGGAAATCAAAGAATGTGGCTACCCCACACCTGTAATTACTAGCAAATAACAAAATTCAGCAACACTAGCTTCAGTTCAAGTTACTGAAGAGCAGAATAACTGCCACTTCAGTTTAATATTCCTTCAACACAGTTTAAATCAAATTAAATACTGTATTTTTTTTAAAAAAAGTGCAGATAAAGGTACTTAAATTCTCTTGTACGTCCAGTTGAATATAACGAAGTTCTTAGCCTGCCAAAGCTGAGGTTTTTAAGCAGAAAATATTTCACAATGCACCATTTAAATAGGCAAGGACAGGAAATCAAAGAATGTAGCTACCACCACAGCTGTAATTACTAGCAAATAACAAAATTCAGCAACACTAGCTTCAGTTCAAGTTACTGAAGAGCAGAATAACTGCCACTTCAGTTAAATATTCCTTCAACACAGTTTAAATCAAATTAAATACTGTATTTTTTTTTTTTAAAAGTGCAGATAACGGTACTTAAATTATCTTATACGTCCTGTTGAATATAACCAAGTTCTTAGCTGGCCAAAGCTGAGGTTTTTAAGCAGAAAATATTTCACAATGCACCATTTAAATAGGCAAGGACAGGAACTCAAAGAATGTGGCTACCCCCACACCTATAATTACTAGCAAATAACAAAATTCAGCAACACTAGCTTCAGTTCAAGTTACTGAAGAGCAGAATAACTGCCACTTCAGTTAAATATTCCTTCAACACAGTTTAAATCAAATTAAATACTGTAATTTTTAAAAAAAAAAAGTGCAGATAAAGGTACTTAAATTCTCTGATACGTCCAGTTGAATATAACCAAGTTATTAGCCGGCCAAAGCTGAGGTTTTTAAGCAGAAAATATTTAACAATGCACCATTTAAATAGGCAAGGACAGGTAATCAAAGAATGTGGCTACCCCCACAACTGTAATTACTAGCAAATAACAGAATTCAGCAACACTAGCTTCAGTTCAAGTTACAGAAGAGCAGAATAACTGCCACTTCAGTTAAATATTCCTCCAACACAGTTTAAATCAAATTAAATACTGTATTTTTTTTTTTTAAAAGTGCAGATAAAGGTACTTAAATTCTCTTACATGTCCAGTTGAATATAACCAAGTTCTTAGCCGGCCAAAGCTGAGGTTTTTAAGCAGAAAATATTTCACAATGCACCATTTAAATAGGCAAGGACAGGAAATCAAAGAATGTGGCTACCCCACACCTGTAATTACTAGCAAATAACAAAATTCAGCAACACTAGCTTCAGTTCAAGTTACTGAAGAGCAGAATAACTGCCACTTCAGTTAAATATTCCTTCAACACAGTTTAAATCAAATTAAATACTGTATTTTTTAAAAAAAGTGCAGATAAAGGTACTTAAATTCTCTGATACGTCCAGTTGAATATAACCAAGTTCTTAGCCGGCCAAAGCTGAGGTTTTTAAGCAGAAAATATTTCACAATGCACCATTTAAATAGGCAAGGACAGGAAATCAAAGAATGTGGCTACCCCCACACCTGTAATTACTAGCAAATAACAAAATTCAGCAACACTAGCTTCAGTTCAAGTTACTGAAGAGCAGAATAACTGCCACTTCAGTTAAATATTCCTTCAACACAGTTTAAATCAAATTAAATACTGTATTTTTTAAAAAAAGTGCAGATAAAGGTACTTAAATTCTCTGATACGTCCAGTTGAATATAACCAAGTTCTTTGCCGGCCAAAGCTGAGGTTTTTAAGCAGAAAATATTTCACAATGCACCATTTAAATAGGCAAGGACAGGAAATCAAAGAATGTGGCTACCCCCACACCTGTAACTACTAGCAAATAACAAAATTCAGCAACACTAGCTTCAGTTCAAGTTACTGAAGAGCAGAATAACTGCCACTTCAGTTAAATATTCCTTCAACACAGTTTAAATCAAATTAAATACTGTATTTTTTTAAAAAAAAGTGCAGATAAAGGTACTTAAATTCTCTTATACGTCCAGTTGAATATAACCAAGTTCTTAGCCGGCCAAAGCTGAGGTTAAGCAGAAAATATTTCACAATGCACCATTTAAATAGGCAAGGACAGGAAATCAAAGAATGTGGCTACCCCCACACCTGTAACTTCTAGCAAATAACAAAATTCAGCAACACTAGCTTCAGTTCAAGTTACTGAAGAGCAGAATAACTGCCACTTCAGTTAAATATTCCTTCAACACAGTTTACATCAAATTAACACTGTATTTTTTTTTTTAAAAAGTGCAGATTAATTCTCTTATACGTCCAGTTGAATATAACCAAGTTCTTAGCCGGCCAAAGCTGAGGTTTTTAAGCAGAAAATATTTCACAATGCACCATTTAAATAGACAAGGACAGGAAATCAAATAATGTGGCTATCCCCACAACTGTAATTACTAGCAAATAACAAAATTCAGAAACACTAGCTTCAGTTCAAGTTACTGAAGAGCAGGATAACTGCCACTTCAGTTAAATATTCCTTCAACACAGTTTAAATCAAATTAAATACTGTATTTTTTTATAAAAAAAAGTGCAGATAAAGGTACTTAAATTCTCTTATACGTCCAGTTGAATATAACCAAGTTCTTAGCCGGCCAAAGCTGAGGTTGTTAAGCAGAAAATATTTCACAATGCACCGTTTAAATAGGCAAGGATAGGAAATCAAAGAATGTGGCTACCCCACACCTGTAATTACTAGCAAATAACAAAATTCAGCAACACTAGCTTCAGTTCAAGTTACTGAAGAGCAGATTAACTGCCACTTCAGTTAAATATTCCTTCAACACAGTTTAAATCAAATTAAATACTGTATTTTTTTTTAAAAAGTGCAGATAAAGGTACTTAAATTCTCTTATATGTCCAGTTGAATATAACCAAGTTCTTAGCCGGCCAAAGCTGAGGTTTTTATTACATTATGACAAGCCTCTGTAGCGCATCAAGTTAGCCAGTCCCACAGAGGTACACAAAGACACCCACACTGACTCCCTCAGAAAGACACACAGACACTGACTCCCACAGAAAGACACACCAACACTAACTCCCACAGAAAGACACACAGACACCGACTCACCCAGAAAGATACACACTGACCGCCTCACATAGGAGAGAAGCACACTAAAACAGACTCTTACACACAGGACAGACACCCACACATGATAAAGACTGCACTACTGCAAGACTGAACATTAATATCCACACAGGCAGGACAGAGGCACCCACCCCCACAAGTACAGAGAGAAGACCAGGGCATATTTACTGCAAGACTGAATATAAACCCACACAAGATTAAGTCAGCAGTACCACAAAACAGAACTGAGACACCCCTCCCAAACACAAGACAATGACAGCAATACAGCAAGTCTGAAACAAGCAGCATTAGATAAACTGACATCAGTCAAAGCAATTACTGACATGCAGAACAGTCACACTGCAGATGTACACAACACAGCTATGGGACACAGAAAAGACTACAGACGCAACATACAAGGGAATGCCATGGGGATTACAGATCCTGAGGCAGACTCAAACTCAAACAAACCCAAAAGAAAGCCATGGGGATTAGTGAGACTGAGGCAGATGACTCAAACCCAAACAGAGAGTGCAATGGGGATTACTGAGCCTGAGGCAGACAGACTCAAACCCAATGAAACACAGAATAGAGCCATGGGGATTACTGAGCCTGACACAGATAGTCTCAAACCCAAACAAACACACAAGAAAGCCATGGGGATCACTAAGCCTGAGGCAGACAGACCCAAACCCAAAGAAACACAAGAGAGTCATGGGGATTACTGAACCTGAGGCAGACTCAAACCCATGCACAAGAGAGTAATGGGGATTGGTGAGTCTGACACAGGCAGACTCAAACCCAGAGAGAAAAAGGTGAAGACCAGTGTCATTCGTCTTTCATGTACATTTACCTCTTCAGCTTCTGACTGCTGCAACTTGTCTGTTCTTACTGCACTTCTGTCCTAGCCCCCCAGTGAGTCTTGCATCCTGATGAGTCCTGCCACTACCCTGCTGCTCCACATGTGTCCTGCTGCTCCCGACGAGTCCTGCCACTCCTAGCTGCCTTTACCTAAAATCCTGCTAGTTCCATCCTCATGGTCCTACCTGTTGGAGGTAAGCAAAAAAAAAAGTGAATACACAGCATACAAGCCACACTAAGGTGCTACCTGAAATTTACTGCCTGAAAGGAAATACGAGCACATGCCTACAGTTTTACTGGGAACCTACGAATTTTCTTCCGGAAAAAGTCGTCAATGAGGCTGCTTTGTGATACACTTTGTCCCACTTCATGCTCAAGTGAGAGCACAGTTAAGCCTGAAACTCTCTCCTGACTCATTGACGAATGCAGGTATGTCTTTATGCGTTTCAGCTTAGAAAAGCTGTGTTCTGTAGTAGCCACTGTAATGGGTACAGTCAAATAAATGCGCAGTGAAACATAAGTATTTATATATAAATGTCTTGCAAGTGGTTACGAATGAGGAAATTTAACATAGTCAGTGGTGATGATTCATTATCAATCATTTGAGAAAGGCTTTTAAGTTCATGTCCAAGGTCAGTCATCAATATCACAGTGGCCACTTATCCTATCAGTCAGTTGTTCTTTCAGAGCCTTGCAGTGTGTCTTCTGCAACATCACTCAAAGTTTAATATTTGATAAAAATCCAAGTTGCTCACTCTGGTCAGTAAACGATTGGATTGTTGTGTCCAGCAGCACATTGAAGAACTCTACATGTAGTTTTACTGCTGGATCCTGTACAGTCTCATCTTCTCCTTCATAGTCAAAGAACCGATTTACTTTCCTCCGTCTCTTTTCTTGAAATGTGGTGCCAACATCCAGTTCTTCGGCTATCTTGGAGGCATCACCCATGGCATGTTGAAATCCTGTCTCTCTGTAATTCTTCAGCAAGTCCATAGTGGATGCCAGTACTTTGACACATCTCAAAATATCAGCAGATGGACTCTGCAGAACTTTGCACTATTTACCTCTGTCAGCTCATTATACCAAACCACTAAACATACAATGAACTGGTATGACATAAGTTCTGAGCACAGTCCCCTTGCTTGTTGATATGTTGCAGCATCATTTGTACGTACTGCTTGACCTATCTCCTGTAATGTCTCAATGACTCCCTTCAACTGAAATCTTACTGCCTTAACAGAGTCTATCCTGCATTCCCAGCGAGTCTCTGACAGTGGCTTCACAGTGACATTTATGTGCCGTTTCAAGATCTGCCATCTGCTTGTTGATGCTGAACAGATTACGTAAATGTTCTGCAGATATCCAAAGAATGACACTGCTTGTACTGATGAATGTGCTCAATCACTAAGTGTAAGATTTAAGTTATGGCAGGCACACGGCACATACAAAGCCCTTGAATTCATCTGTTTTATCCAGGCCTGCACTCCAGCTCATTTCCCCTTCATGTTGCTGCCATTGTCATATCCTTGCCCTCGATAGTCATTAATGTCCAGTTCATGATTTTGAAGAGTCTGAAGAAGAGCTTCTGTAAGTCCTGCTCCAGTTCTATCATTCACAGGCACAAATCTCAGAAAATGTTCCTCAACTGTGGCTGCAGTCTGTGAAATATCCACATACCGAACTACTACAGTCATTTGCTCTTGATTGCTGATGTCTGGCATGCAATCAAGAATCACAGAAAAGTACCTAGCATCCTTCACTTTCCCTACAATGATCCTTAAAATTGCATATGCAATCAGCTGGATAACTTCATTCTGTATGTCCTTCCCAAGATAGTGATCCATTACCTCTTTATTCCGAATACGAAGCAAATGTTCCACCATGACAGAGTCAAACTGCGACAAAAGTCGCACTTGGCCTAAGAAATTGCCATTGCCATAGGTGTCCAGGGCATCACGTGTACCACAGAATGCCATGTTCCATTCTGCCAAGTATTGGACAACAGCAATAATGCATTCTAACACACCAGTGAGTTATCTCCTTTTCAACCACTGCTGGTCTCTTATCATCCATAGTCTGCCTACTCTTTATTCTATTGTCCAGTTCCTTCCACTTCAGCAGGCATGCAGTATGCTCTGGTGCTCGATCATGGCTGTGTAAAGCTTTGGACATCTCTCTCCATGCTTTGTAACCACCTGACTTGAGAAGATGCTTAGAATGTCCAAACAATTTGCATGCAAAGCAAAACAGTGCATCCTTTCAGACCGAATATATCAGCCAAGTGTGTTTGGCTCTCTTTCCATTAAGCAGAACATGGAAATAGTTCTCCGATGTAAGTCTTCTTTTCTGCTCATTAACTGGGAACTGTGGTAACAACACTTGCACCAGTTTATGCTGAATGGCAGCTGCCCTAAACTCATCCCTTATCAAGTCTGGCCAAGTCCCTAGATCCTCAAAGGATGCACCTGGCACTCCCTGCAAGTCATAGCTCACATCTGTCACTATGGAAGTATGGGCTCCTTCTGTATCAAAGTCTGGTGATCCAGGAAACACCACTACAGTTGAATCTGCATTTGCTGACATGCTTTCACCCATGTTTATGGCTGTAGGTCCACAGGAGGTAGCCTGTGGTGTAGCCGCAAGAGAGTGGTCACTTTCTATTGAAAGGATGCTGTCCTCACAGACTGTAATGCAGAACCATTGTGTTCTCCTGAAGGCAGACTTTTTCCTGACTCTCCCCTCTCCGATGACCCACAGAATAAGTTCATAATGGACCCCTGTCTCTTTGCATCCTCATTCCTCTGCTGCTGATGCTTTCTTTTTGCTGCTCCTGACAAATATGTATGCTTCATCTCTAACTGGGAATGGAAGTAAAGCAGAATTACTACACGTGCAGAGTCCTTTTGTCATACTGTTATTAAAAATGCATAATGACTTGCATTGACATCAGTCACTATTGCACTGCAGGCAGAAAGACTGAAGAATTAATAACCAGTAGGCACAAAAAAGTAATGAGAAAGACCCAAGTTACAGTTTTATGTTAAATACCTAACACTAGAGGTGAACTTGATCTTTATCTACACAATTCTTCCCCTTTCATCCCCCCAAACATGTGAAGAGGCTCGAAATGATGCAAAAGATTGATATTACAAGCTCTCTGGAGCAGACTAAAGTCTGGAAGAAGTAATGACTTGGAGTGGCCCAAGTTTCAAGTGGAACAGCAAACTATGAAGCAAGAC
Organism: Protopterus annectens; assembly: GCF_019279795.1. Taxonomy (NCBI): domain Eukaryota; kingdom Metazoa; phylum Chordata; order Ceratodontiformes; family Protopteridae; genus Protopterus; species Protopterus annectens. Next base: position 1,565,353,184 of record NC_056726.1, read on the forward strand.
AAATGTTACAGTGCAAAAAAAGACTACACATGCCCACTACCTCTCAATCTGTTAGCACACTTGAACAAGCCAAAATCATTGGTTTAACAAAGGAGTGAAATCATGGATTTGCTAGAAAACCTCATTTGTGAGGGATGTAGAAGTGGCACACACATTGGGAGACATGCCCACAACCCCTCTTGGCACAGGATCCGTGTACAAAAGCACAAAGTCAGGGAATGTACCATGCATTACATGTGGAGGGTATGAAACATGGTCCATTTCTGCTAGTAACCTCAGCCCTATGCATTGTGCAATTGTTTTGAGAGAGAACAGGCCAAAAACCAAAAACATCTGGACACACATTCTCGCAGGCCCCATCAACCTCCTAAACTGTCAATATAATTCAGACAGCCAAAAATAATTGTAGAAGAAGGCATAATATCATGGATAGTTTAAAACATTAACTTAGATAGCAGAGCAGTGTTTGCAGTAGTATGTATTGAAGGCATCCGTACATTCTGTCGAACACCCCCCCCCCCCACAGCCTCTGCACAACAATTGTGGATAAAGTGAAAACCAAAAACATAGGCGTAGCATTAACAATGTGCTTATACAGAGCATGGCCCCACATTAAAATAATCCCAAGTAAACATTGAACACTGCAACATTCTCACAGACCCTAACTACTCTCCCACCATTAGGCTTTTTAAACAATGTACAGGCCCCATCAACCCCCAAATAGCATAATGCAAACAGCCAAAAATACCTGCAGAACAAGCTGTAACATCAGGTACAGTTAAACAGTACTATAAACCTAGACAAACAAACAGTCTTTGCATTAGCATGCATTAAGATAGCAGTACATTCTGTGGAATTCTTACCCCCCCCCCCACGTCTTGGCACAATTTTGGATGAAGTGAAAACAAAAAGGTGTAGCATAAACAATGTGCTTATACAGTCCGTGACCCCCTATTAAAAAACTCCAGGCACTCAAAGGACACTGCAACATTATCACAGACCCTAACCACACTCCCCAACTTTCAATACGATAACTATGGACAATGAAAAAATTGAAGTCATTGCAACAAGGCATATCAAGAACAGTTAAACAGTACTATAACCATAGATGGCAGAACACTGTTTGCATTACTATGCATTATGATGTCAGTACATTCTGTGGAATTCTCATCCCCCAGTCTCTGCACAATTTTGGATGAAGTGAAAACAAACATAGCATTAAGAATGTGCTTATACAGTATGTGGCCTCACATTAAAAACAATTCCAGCCAAACAATGAACACTGCAACATTCACAGCCACTAACTACCCGACCAACATTAGCCATTTTAAACAATGTACGGGCCCCATCAACCTCCAAATAGCATAATGCAAACAACCAAATATAACTGCAGAACTAGCTGTGACATCAGGGATAGTTAAACAGTACTATAAACCTAGACAGCAGAACAGTGTTTGCATTAGTATGTATTAAGATATCAGTACATTCTGCGGAATTCTTACCGCCCCCCCCCCCCCTCCAAGTCTAGGCACAATACTGGATGAAGTGAAAACAAAAAGGCATAGCATAAATAATGTGGACTGCAACATTCTCAGGCCCTAACCACACTCCAAACCTTTCAACACAATAAGTACGGACAACAAAAAAAGATAAAGCCAATGAAAAAAGTTAAGTCATTGCATCAGTAATACATTGTTGGTAAGCACAATAGCAGCGTAACAGGGTTTGCAATAGTATACATTCAAACATCTGCACCTTCTGCAACATTCTCACAGCTGCTAACTACCCTCCCAACATTAGGCATTGTAAACAATGTACAGGTGCCCTCAGCCTCCAAAGAGCATAACTCAAACACCCAATAATAACAACTGCAGAACAAGGCGTAACATCAAGGATACTTAAACAGTACTAGAAAACCAAGATAGCCAAACAGTGTTTGCTAGCATGCATTAAGATATCAGGTCCCATCAACCTCCAAATAGCTAAATTCAAATAGCCACAAATAACTGCGGAACAAGCTGTACTATCAGGGATATTTAAACAGTACTATAAACCTAGATAGCAGAACAGTGTTTGCATTAGCATGCATTAAGATATCAGGCCCCATCAACCTCCAAATAGCATAATTCAAACAACCACAAATAACTACAGAACAAGCTGTAACATCAGGGATATTTAAACAGTACTATAAGCCTAGACAGCAGAACAGTGTTTGCATTAGCATGCATTGAAATATCAGTACATTCTGCGGAATTATCCCCCCCCCCCCCCACAGCCGATGCACAATAATCCTGGATAAAGTGAAAACCAAAAAGATAGGCATAGCATTAACAATTTGCTTATACAGTATGTGACCCCCATTAAAAAAAATCCAAGCAAACATTGAACAATGACATTCTCACAGGTAACCACACTCCCAAACTTTCAACACATTAACTACGGACAATGAAAGAACTGCAGTCATTGCATGAGCGAGTAGAACATTGTGGTTATACACAATAGTAGCGTAACAGGGTTTGCATTAGTATACATTCAAAACATCTATGCCTTCAGCAACATTCTCACAGCTGCTAACTACCCTCCCAGCATTAGGCATTTTAAGCAACATACAGGCCCCATCAACCTCCTAACCTCTCAGCATAATTCAAACAGCCAAAAAACTGCAGAAGATAGTGTAAAACAGTACTATAAACCTAGATATCAGAAGATTGTTTGACAAACTTGTAAAAAACTCAAAACCTACTACAAATCCAGCTGATAATCTATCAGCAGAATTTAAAAAAAAAGCAGCTGAAGCCAGTTCTTATCCTGAATACTTAAAAGATCCATTACTGAGTAGTACGTCCCAGCCATCTTGAAAATATCATACATTTTTCTTTCAACAAACTACTAACTACACTTGCCAACCTTAATCACATCCCTCTAGCTCTCCACTGGCTCCAAAGCTACCCAACAGGTCATAAACAGCCATAAAATGTCTCCAGGATCTACCCCCACCCCTCTACTTCCACTCACATTAGGAGTCTCACAAGGCTACAACCTTGATCCACCTCAGTTTAGTGCATTTATTATCAACCTCAATAACGCCAAATCTGTAGCACTCACAATCCAATATGCTGACATCTATCTACCATGCAACAGGTCACGTCCCAACCCAGGCTGAAATAAGCTAATCTTCACCACTTACCCCTTACGCCTAAGACTATTGACTTAGACAGCATCTCACAAGACTTCCCACCTATCCCTGCTTTAGCCAACTACAATATCCTTCTCTGTCCCATTATTTATCTCCCCTCCTTTTCGTTACCCCTATCCCAGCCTCTCTACCTTTTACATATACAGCATAGATACTGTAAAAAAAAAACTGTACCTCTTGCCCCAAATAACTAACTTACACACTCTGCCAACTAACAAGCAATCAAAATTAAATGTATATTACATTTCACATTCCCTTATATTGTCCCTCGTACAAACAGATAACCAAACTTATTTTACATATTTCTAGCACCTGTGTACTAAGAAGCATTTCTCCCTGGGCCTCCACTGAAAGTGGGTTCTATCCCAGTCAGACTATCCAGTAAAGAAATGTAAAATAAGTAAATAAGTAAAATAAGCAAAGTAAAACTGGTATAACCACAGCACCTCACCCACAAATACTCTTAGCACAACACGTCGCTACACAAAAGTAAAATAAAACTGGTACAACCACAGCCCCTTACCCCCCCCCATCCTCTTAGCACAAGAGCCCTACATAAAAGCAAATTAAAGCTAATAAAACCAGTCCCTACCTCCCCAATCCTCATAGCACAAGAACACCACACAAGTGAAATAAACTGGTAAAACCACAGCCCTTCACCGTCATCCTCTTACCACCAGAGAGGTAACAAAATAAAACTGGTACAACCACAACCTCACCCCCCACCCTCTTAGCACAAAAAATCTACAGAAAACCAAAATAAAACTGGTACAACCACAAGCCTCCCATACTCTTAGCACAAAAACTCTACACAAAACCAAAATAAAGACAGTACAATCACAGCCCCAAAATAAAACTGGTACAACTACAGCCCTCACCCCCCCCAAACCTCATCACAAAAACTCTACACAAAACCAAAATAAAACATGTACAACCACAGCCCTCACCCCCCAAACCTCTTAGCACAAGAAATATGCACAAAAAACAACCCCCCACACAAAAAATAAAGTTAAAACTAAACCCAAAAACTTACCTTTTCTGCTTTCTACAGAAGGCTGCTTCCAATACTCTGCTCCCTCTTCACAACTGAAGGCTCACCTGCTTCCTCAGACCACTCAGTTCCTTTGAAATTGCCCTTAAAAGGACAGTTTTTCAGACCTTTTGAGAAATTGTCCTTAGAAGGACAGTTGAAAAAAGGGTATAATCCAATGACCATGACCACTCCAAAGGCTTGAATCCACCACTGATCCGTTCTCCGACAGTCCATCCTCACGCTGGTCCAAACCCGGCTCGATCTCTGCACTCTGCTGCTGCTAAGGAACACTCCTCTGTTGAAAAACAAAAGTGATCCTTATTAGCTGCAGGCACCTTTTTAAAGGCAGTTTGTGCAGGAAGTAACGAGCAAGGACCAATCAGGTCCTTGCTTCATCACTTCCTACTTTAAAAAATTAAAAAAAAAACAAGCACTTAGTTCGCAGGCTGCTGCAGCCAATCAGATCCCTTGTTTCAGTGGGCAAACCTGATTGAGTGCAGCTTGCCAGCGAATCAAAAAAACAATGGAAACAGTTCCGATTTTCATGGTGATGGCAGCCACAGGGAACTATGTGGACGTCCATGAGGAGCCAAGCCAAAGAAGAGTAATGGTTGGAGTAACTCGCGGCTGCTGAATGGGGGCCCTTATTTGCGGGGAGGTAACCGGGGGCTCCCCACGACAGCAGGTTTTGCGGGTGCCTAATGTCAGCTATGGTTCCAGTTAATGGATAATACAGTAGTAATGAATATTTATAGGTTAAAGTTTGTCAGGTTGCATCTTGTTTTAGAAAGATGCTGTTTGAGTGGATGTCTGAGATGTCTGATTGTATAGATTGGGAGATGGTTACTGGGAGAGTCTGACATTGTACATTGACAATGTTATCATACATCACCTATAGTAAGAAGTAACACATTAAAGAGAGAAGTAGAATTAAAAGTGATCAAACTCATGTTATGGAAAACATAACTTATACAACATGCAATCCAACTAAAACATAAAAAAGTATTTTAATGTATACATAAATCAACTTCATGTGCATGTGGTAGTGCAATATCAGTATCAGATCTGCCTAAAAAGAAGAAATGGAAATAAAAGACAAATAATACATATCTCAGTACAAATGACACAATAAACAGAAAACAATCCAGTTTACATCTGGTTAATAAAGAAACATATACAAAACTCCGGGTTCCTATTGGAACATCGAATTTTCAATTGTTCAAATCACTAAAGGTCAACCTTTAATGATCAAACAACTGAAAATTCGAATTGTTTAAAATAAACATAAAAAAAAAGAAAGAAAAATTAAAGGGTGTAGGCAGGGGGGCAAGCCCCCCTGCACCCCTGCACCCCTGCTACTTAAATATACCAACTCCGAGATTGCACTACAGTGTAGGAAAGGGAAATCTTCCCTTTCTACGCCGTAGTTCCTTAAAGTGCGAGGGGGATTTGTCCCCCTGTTTTAACCCATCAAGGTACGTTTCCTTTGTTTTATTTATTTTTTTTTAATTTCAAAGTTATGGAACTTCGATCATATGGTGTCGACCATATGGTATTCGAAGTTCCGTAACTTCAATTTTGTAATAGGTAACCCAAAAAATCCTACTAGTTTCCATCTCCAACAACCTCTCTCTTTCACTCTCTCTTTTTTCCTCTGCCACCCATCTTACTCTCTACTCTCTCTCTCTCTCTCTCTCTCTATATATATATATATATGGATTCACTTCAGAAGTTCGAATCCCCAAAATCTCGAATTACATATAACCTCGACCAAAAGATCGAGTTTTGGAAACTCGAACTTCTGAAATGAAACTGTAAAAAAAAAAAAAACCTCAAACACTGCTTTTGCGGGGGGGGGCTTCACCCCCCTGCACCCCCCATGTGGGGGGCTGTGCCCCCCACACCCCCCTACTTAAATATACCAACTCCAAGATCATGCTACAGTGGGGAAAAGGGAAATCTCCCATTTTGCGCTGTATGCGGAAGCGCAAAAAGGGAGATTTCCCACTTCCTGTCAACACCGCAGAAAAGATAACAACATTACGTGCACACAGACCATACATGAATCCTTACCTCTCTGTGCACATAACGTTTTAATATAAGTAATGTCTTATTTTTTGACACTTTACATATTCGATTTACTGAAATCTCGATCATATGGTTTCGACCATATGAAATTCGAGATTTCAGTAATTCGATTATGTGAAGTGTTCCTATATATATATATATATATATATATATATATATATATATATATATAGATAGATAGATAGATATATATATATATATATATATATATATATATATATATATATATATATATATATATATATATATATGTGTGTGTGTGTGTGTGTGTGTATGATGGATGCTGGTCAGGACTGGGGCACCATATAGTAGAGATGGTAGCAGAAAGGATGAGGCTAGAGCTTTTTTAGCAGTGAAATTGAGGTAGTGTTTTTGTCTATATAGAGTGCCTAATTTTTTTGATATTGTTATCGATATGGAGATCGAATTGTACATTTTCATCAGTGACGACCCCTAGTTGTTTAGTACTTGGAACGACTTCAATGACAGTATTATTGTTGGATTGGACAGAAAAATCTTTCTTGTTCAGAGCGTTAGAGTTTTTTTGGGGAGGAATAATAGAAGTTTAGTTTCATTGGTATTTAGAACAAGATGGTTATTTGACATCCAGGTTTCGGTTGAAGTGAAAGCATTTTGGGTGAGACATTGCAACTCAGATATGGATTTGGCAGTGCAGATGATTGTGGAATCATCTGCATATTGGATAACTGTTCTGTGAGCGATCATGGTGTGGAAGTTGTTAATGAATATGCTGAATAAGAGGGGACCTAGTAGAGACCCTTGAGGTACACCTGTAGTTGTGTTGAGGAAAGGTGAGAACGAGTGGTACCATTTGGGGGATTTTTGCCTTTTGGTGAGACAGTCTGTAAACCAGTTTAAGGTAGGAGGTGAGAGACCTAAGTTGGTGAGTTTTGTGAGCAGAAGGAGATGTGAAGCCATGTCAAAGGCCTTAGAGAGATCTAGGAATAATGAGGGCATTATGTAACCAGCATCGTGAGCCCTGTTTACTGTGTCCATAAAGGATATATAAGAAAAACAAAATGTGAGCAAACCAGCAGAGCTGAATGAAGGCCAAGAAAAGTCCTTTTAGATTTTTTTTTTAATAAAGAATCTACAAAGGACGTTTCTTGACCTTCATTCAGCTCTGTTGGTTTGCTCACATTTTGTTTTTCTTATTTTGACTGATTTGCTTGTGAGCTACCTTTAGCAGGAGTGGGTGCTGTTTGTTTGTTTTGCTCCATAAAGGATATGAAAGCAGTACAGGTAATATGACCTGGCCTGAAGCCGTGCTGTGTCGGGGAAAGTATCTAGTTTTGAACAATTTGGTTAAGAAGTTGAGTGTGAACACATTTTTTTAATATTTTAGAGATGGGAGAGAGGATAGTGATAGGTCAGAAATCAGAGATGTCTGAGTTGCTGCATCCTTTATGGAGTGGAGAACGAATGCTTTCTTCCATATGTGTGGTACGCTGGCCTCCTGAATCTATTAAGGAGTATGCTGATTGGATAGGCTATAGAGTTTGCAGATGTAGAAATTCTGCAGGTAAATTGTCTGGGGTATTAGTCCAAGGTTTCAGTTTATATAGGAGTTTCTTTATAGTGGAAGTTGATATAGGTGAGAATGAGAAAAGAGAAGTAGTTGAGGAGCTTAAAATGGGGGGGAGGGGGGTTCAGTTGGACAGCGGTCTGTTGGTTGGAACGTAGTTGTGACTTTATCTATGGTGTCCATAAAGTATGAATTAAAAAGTGAGCCTATCTTGGTGCGAGTTTTATCTGGGTTTGGGAAAGGATTGCTGTTAGTACCTGGATGTAGTTGGGAGTTGATTGTGCTCCAAAATTTCTTTGGGTTCTGCTTGTCCCACTCTTGAAAACTATTCTTGTTCTTTTTTATTTTTAATCATTATGTCATTTTGCCTGGTTGCGTAATTGTTTATATTGACTGAGGTCATTGGGATTTTTATTTTTTTTGCCAGGGTTTCCAAGCTTTGTCCCTAGCAGACATAATATGCTTGGTGTGTTTGGTAAGTCAGGTTGCCTGTTTAGCTTTTACTCTTTTTAGGCGAGGTGGGGCTAAGCTGTTTAAAATTCTAAGAAATGTTGAATTGAAGAGTTCAACAGCATCATTGAGAAGGAGACACTTGAGTGAGGTCCAAGTGATACTTTGCAAGATATTATTAAAGGTGTTGGGGGAGGAGTGAGATAAATCTCTGGTTTGCTTAACATGGTGTGTGCTTAGGACTGATGTGATCTTACGAATTATAAAGGCTGGTAAGTGGTCACTAAATCTGTCAAGTAGTGTGCCGGAGGCAGAGATATTGTTAGGATTAGAGACGAGTATCCAATCCAGAAGTGAGCCATGACCTGTTTTATTCATTGATTATCTGCTCCCAGATACAGTTATGGTAGAATGTGTTAGCTCAGCCTCTCTAACAGAAATGATCTATGTCTCCATAGTGTCTAGATGATGACTTCATTCTCTGCATTTGTGTATGAAGTTTAAAGGGACTATATGTGTTAGGTAACATTGCGCTTTATGAGATAAAACATAAGAAGAAAAACATGTAATTAAGCTAACACTGAGAGTGTTAGCAAAAGAAATATGCATCAATTTACTCAGGCAACATGCAGAAAACTAAAGTAAAATGTAAAACTCTCCAAGAGTACACATAGAAGTAATACAGAAATGTAATTCTCCCCACAACAAGGAAAAAATTGGTGGGCCATTTTCAGGGCATTGCTATTTCCTCCACTGTGGTGCAATCTCATAGTTTATATATTTAAGTAGGGGGTGTAAGAGCACAGCCCCCCACATTAGTTTTAGTTTAAGGTTTAGGTTTTTTTTTTTTTTTTTTTTTTAAGGGAACAGTGATTTATTTTTTTTTCCTGGGGACAAATTTGCTGTTCTGTGTGTTCGTTATTGTCTGGTTTCAGAATTTTGGGTTCGATATTACATTGTTCGACTTATACAAGTTTGACAATGTGATATAGACCCGCATTAAGAAGCTCCATCTGTCCATTAGCTGTACAGGGTCAGTCCAGGAGTAAATTTTCTATTTCTTATCCATATATCTAAGTTGCACTTGAAAATGGACAGAAATGAACTTAGTTTTACCTGCCTGAGCACTCTGTTCCACAGCAGCTGTATCTTCTGTGAAATATACCTGTCTCTCCAAACCATTCTGTTGAAGTTGCAGAAGAGGTTTACATCCCTAAACTGAGTATTTCTGATGTCATCTGACTTGCCGATGTGCAATAAAAACATCAGTAATGGTTCAGAGGATGCCTTGTATGCCAGGCACAGATCAATTTTTAGCAGTTTGTAGGATACTGAGTATAGCGACAGGGCTTTGAGTCAGTCAGTGTAGGAAATGTTTAGGGCTTGTATCCTTTTAGTAATGTCTGTGGACATTCCAGTTCTTGCATGTGTCTGGACAGATACATGCCAAAGAGGGCAGTATATTTAATGATTGGTCTAATGAGGGATGAGTAAAGTGGGACAATGACATCTCTAGGTCTAGACACAATCCCTTTGTTTATAAGCTGTGCAATACAGAAGGACTTTCTTACAACAAAAGACACGGTGAAAAGTTAGGTCACTGTCCAGATATGTTGTCATAATGTCATTGGCAGATATACCCTTTGATTGTTTTTATTTCCCTTTCCATGTTTCCCCTTTTGCATTAGTATTCCACTTGGCAGTGCACAACCATGGTTCAGGGCTGAAGGCAAGCATGAAAAATGTAATTTGTGCTGCCTGCTGTAGTGCAAACAAGCCTGACAACAGTTTGCAGCTGTCAGCACTCTGCACAGTACTGACTGAAGAAAGTGCACCTACCAGCTAAAAATCTCGGTGGCACAAGCTGTAAATACATTGAGTAAAGAGCAAAAGCACAGGTGCTGGGGGTTCAAATCTTTAGTACAGATAGTTTTGCTTATGGTATCAGGCGAAGTACTGACACACATTCTGGGATCTGAATTCTAAACCCAAAGTCTGTGTGATAAATGCTGAATATATTACTCATAGACCTTGTGAATTGCTGTTTTCAATGTCTTGTTGTGGAAAATTATTTTTGTTGTGAATAACATTTGCAATGCATGATGTCAAAAATGACAGTTTTTAAAGTGTGAGAACAAATATTTACTACCATGGTAAATGTGGAACTATGTTTAATATATTATAGATTACTTATCCATACAGCCTAATTATTAGTCATGACTGTAATACAGTTCCCTTTCAAAGTATGTTATTAAGACTTCCATGTAATGTGTCACAAGGGAGATGATGTCATTTTTGTAAGTCCACATTCTAAATAATTGATATTACCTGAATCCCTGATGATGTTTAACTTCCCAGGGCAAGTTCTGATGTGGCAAGGCAATATTTAAAGTGTTATCGATTGCTTGTTTTTTTTTTTTTTTAATTGCAAATTTGCACCTTGCTTAATTTATTTATTTTTTGCCTTTTGCATTTTGCATTTACTCGCCACTTGACAGTGAGCGATGACATTTCATGTGTAAAGGCAAAAACAAAAAAAAAATCATTTTGGCTGGGTGGCACTGTACTTCTAACAACAATCTGGATAGTACTGAGTGTAGAAAATGAACCTGCCAGCTAATGATCTCTGTGGCATAAGGTGTAAGTGTAGGGAGCTTAGAGAAAGAGGACTGGTAATGCAGGGTTTGAATTTAGTTGATATATATATATTCATAGATTCATACTAGGCTAACTGCCCTTGTGAGCCATTTTAAGCCTAGCCAATTATCCCCTGTGAGATTCAAATCCTGTACCTTGTGTTTGTAAGGCAAACACCTTAACCATTAGGCCACCCTCCCAACCCCAATGTTATGTACATCCAATATCATCTGTGTAAATTATGTTAACCATGACAGTGATAAGGATAGCTAATTAAAAATGCTGTTTTATAGGTATGATATGCACAATACCCTTTTTATAATTATTATGATCCATCACATATCATGAGTTAGAACAGTATGTCATATCAACTGTGTATAGAACAAACCCCAACATGTATTAATCCAATCATGCAACTCCATGGCTCTGAAATGTATCTACAACCAGACTGGCTTTTACATGGAGCTCCAGAACCATGAGCAGTTCATGTCACACACATGCAGACAGCTGTTACGTACAGCTGCATTCATTTTGAAAGTAGTATACCTCAAATGACCAGGTGAAAAGTATGTTTTATTGTGGCATTTACAATTTATAAGCAGAGGTTAGCATTTATCATTCTTATTCACATGAGATCAATTCCAAGATGGTCCTACTAAATGTTGACGAGTATGTAACTCCCAACAGTCCAATATATCACAAGTTGTATCATTTAACCTCCAACCAACAATGTTTATAATAATCACCATTAAACGTCAGTATTTAACATTTGAACATTTGGAAATAGGTTGAGCATCACACATGGCCAAAACTCACTACCATATTGTACACCTATATTACTTTTGTATGTTATCATTTCCAATGTGTCTGTCAAGCCATTTTGTGCTTTCATTTGCACAAATGCAGCTGGCAAGGTTGTGCATCTTTGTGTACAGGCTGTTACATGAGAGATCTGAACTGGGCACCAATTCCGGTCCATAGTGCTAGCTTAACGTCTTCATAAATGTCTGGCAAAGGTGAGGATGGTGTTCTATTTAGAGCACAAATGTGGGGTATTGAGGAGTCAAGGATTATTGTGGCACTCCTTGTCAAGCTCTACAGCCATAGGTTGCTGCATAGGGATTATTCCAGGTCTTAGTAAAAGGGTGAGGTTTGGAATAGCTTGGCCAAGGCTGTTTCCAGTGCAACTGGCATTCCATGTACTGGGACACAATGTCATCACCATTACAGTGACATGAAGAGGTGCAAGCAAGACCTCCTGAGCTGATGGGAAGATTAATTTAAAACTGCAAACACCCCAGTTGTATAAGTATAGTGAGCCATCACCAGTCAATGATATAGTATAGATTATCCAGCCAATAGTCATTGGTTAGGCTTCCATAGTTTTCTCTACTGTCTAGCTGCAGAAGACAGAACACAGAACTGTGAGGTGCATCAAAGAGAGACTTGCTTGCCTCTGTGTGACCATGTGTGCTGTCATCTACAATTGGTTTGTCACAACATCTATTATGTGCACTTACAATAAGGAGACATATTTTCACTGCCAGAAGGCTAAGCTGTACATTTTTGGCATCCACAGACAAAACCCGGTTTTGGAAGCAAAGATTAGATAATGCTACAAAAATTGTAGCTGGCAGTGGATATTCTGTTGTTTAGACTTTGTAATTTGTAATTATTAATTAATTATTTAGGTAGGTGGCTTGAATTCAGCAGTGATTGACTATTATGAGTGTGTGGTTCTCTCTATTGTGCTGTTTCAAAACAGTTTCAAAGGCATACAGGATGTATAGCTGTAGAGTACTACTGGGCTATTCCACCACTTTCTTTCCTTTTTAGCAGAACCGTCACACTAATAAGCAATAGTGATGTCATCCTCCTATTAAACAATGATGATGTCATCCTCCTATTAAACAATGATGATGTCATCCTCCTATTAACCAGTAGTGATGTCACCCATATAAATGTGCACTGTCACAATTGTAAAGCAGCATCTCTTCTGGCACTTGTGATTCATGCACTGTTCTCTAGTTTGTGATCTTAATTAGGTCATCAGTTCTAATCCAGCCATCACTCCTTAGACTCATATATGTCACTATGACTATGAATACACATGTAGGTAACAATGTTGTCAGCCACCTGCCTGCTGTGTATATATATAGCTTGTGATGCCTCTAAAAAAGAATTTCTGTCCATTTTTTCACAGATAACTGCTTTGTTTAACAATGATGATACCCTTTGATAACATTTGCCATTTCTGCTATTAGTATTAAGCCTTCTCTCTGACATAAGGAATTGAGACAATGTTCAGTATGTCATTGCCCTAGTTAGCCATGAGTTTGAATCCATGATTATCTACACATTGTACATGACTGGGATTCTATCATCATGGCGATGACTGCATTATCATCACATGTGTTTGGGTATACATAGCATCATGCAATATTGTGTGACAATGAGAAAGACCATACCATTCATTTAACCAAATTACAGGCACGCATATGTCTTGCAGCAATAATGGCTTCAAATATACATACATCTTACAATTGTAGTATGACTTCTCTTGTAGAGCATTCAGTCTTTACAATATGATGTAGCTTCCATGGCTGCATAGCTATGTCTTTAAAATCTGTAGTGAGTGACCATAATCACTTTGTGTTAGTATATTTCTACGTATTAACATTCACCACAACTGTAACATATACAATTACAGTGGGGGAGGCATCCTCACCCTTTTACATTAAAATACTGGTTTACAACAGAATCATATAATGTAATGACTTAAGTGGAGTCAAACAGTTGTGTTAACACTTCCACTGTGGCACATGTAATTAATAAACACTTCATTGGTCTGTGAACTTACATAGGTGGCTGTTCAATTCTAGAAAAGGACAACATTGCATGAGTGTACGGGTGTGAGATAACTACCATTTCTTCAAGTTATCTGTATCCATTTTTATGTTGAACAAACAACTTTCAACACACCTGAGGATTTTATTGCAGTGAAAAAGGTGTTCTGGGATTCTTGTGATATGAGTGCTCCTGTGGCACATACAGTTAGTACTGACTTGTACAGCATATTTATACAGCTATGCTGTGGTTTGAATCTGGGACTGTGCGTAAAAAAAATGTGGACAGAAAACAATGGCTTGTCTAAACAACCCTGATATTGGACTGTTCACAGATGTGGGAACATTAACACAGCTACCTCCTTTTCATTATTCTAGCAAAGTATTGGATAAATTAACATCAAAAGCCCTTTCTTACTTCACACCTTGATTGGTGTTACTGTTGATAATCTCCAGTACTATCTTCTGTGGCAATCATGGATAATACACAGCTCTGTAGAGTGTGTAGTATGACAGGCAGGGGTTTGAATCTGGTAATATCTGCCTGCCAGGTAAGTGTGCCAGACAGGAATGGCAGAAGCAAAGAAAGTAATTATGGCACAGTCAGAAGGCCTAGTGTTTGATATCTCACACTCCAAAGTAGGCTATCCATACACATTACAATAGGAGACTGATGTAATCCATTCAGTGGTGTTCATGACACAACCAACATGCCTGTTTCTGTGGTGTCAATGGTGATACAAATCTATCTGTGATCTGCCCTGGCATGTCTTTGAGTCTGGCAAGATGCAAATGTTTATTATGTCAGCGAGTGGTCGCAGACATTGCATGTTATCCAAATAATAATGCTCTGTACTGCATATCTTTATACAAACATGTTTGTATTACTGTAATTTTGTTCACATTCTAGAGCTGTATAAGACATGAGGGCTTCTATAAAAATTCTTAATGTGTGGCATGCTGCAAAATCATCAGAAATTGTGAGTGAACCTATGTTATAACATTTCTTGTGTGTTTATGTTGTTTAGTTGAAGTTATGACACTCTTTGTGGAAACTCCTTGTAAGCATGCCCAGTATAATGACATAGTAGATGCAAGCCATGTAGTAAAGATAACTTATTATGGAATGTCATGAGATTTTTCTTTTCATTTCTTATTCTAGGTCAGGACTTAATTGAATTATCCTCTCTAGTGATGACTTTATCTGTGTATGTGTAATGGAATTTTTTACCTATGGGTGAAGGATAACAACATTTGTCACAGGCCAATGTACATTTGTTGTACATGCAATGTAAACCTACAAAAGAACACTTATTAGCGCATGTTAATGCTTCACCTAGGTGTGTTGTATGTTACTGTACTGTCTTACAGTATGTAATATTGTTCAGAGATTTTTTGTCTTCTTCTTTCGGCTTTTCCTGGTTAGGGGTCACCCCAGCGGATCACCTGTCTGCTCATGATTGGCAGTGGAGATTTACAGGAAGGAAACCGGAGCACCCAGAGGAAACCCACATGACCACAGGAAGGACATGCAGACTCCACACAGAAGGTACCCCAGCCAAGGATTGAACTGGAGAACCTTTTGCTGTGAGGTGGCAATGCTAACCGCTGCACCACCAAGCTATATATATAACTTTAATTCACTCATTCAAGCCAGCATGTGTGGTGTGGCACTTACACCAGAAAGGACAGACTTCATATCTTTGCTTACATTAACACAAATGCATCAAAGTCACAAATAATTTTAGCCTGACAGTTGTTACTTTTGCCCATTAGCTGGTGTCTTAACAGCACACTGCTGGCATGAACTTTTATTTTGCCCATGTCCTGTGCAGGCTACCTATACATTTGTAATATGCACAGAAATACATGTTAGGGATATCGATGCACATCATGGCATTCAGAAATATATCCCTTTTGTCAGGGGACAGACTTATTATGCACGTAAGCATGTCACATCTCCTCGTTTTATAGATGGTAATATGGTTCATAGATTCGTAGGTGTGTACTAGGCTAACAAACACTACGATCTTTATAAATCTGGCTGTGCAATCAAAATGTGATCCACAAGTTTTATGTTTTAGAGAAGACTTCATCAGAGTTACATAAAGAAGTTTAAACTTCATTTAAATCACTTCCCTTATGCAAAATGTCACAATAGCTGTTTTATTTAACTTTGATGAAGCCTTCTAGTGACCTGGTGAAAGTGCTAAGTTGAATGATTAAAGCTCTGTTTAAAAGTATTTAATTGCAGCTGTTTGTCTTGATACGTTAGCCATTCATTCACCTTTCTAGGTAACAGAAGTTTAAGAACTGACAATGTAATTTGTTAAAAATAATACTGAACTGTGAAAGTCACTGTTATGTATTAAAAGCAATTTATTCAGGTGAAGAGACCCCCTGCACCTTCCACTGTAGGGGCTGCACCCTCTCTCACCCCAAACTACTTATATAGAATATCTGTAGGGTTACTGTACCTAGGATATAACAGAATTTTCCAAGGCACAGCAGTTTCAGACTTAGTATATATTTTCCCAATTGCCCTTAAATTTTCACAGTTCTGAGTTCTCCTCATACACATAGATATAACCATTTGTGTGCATGTATGCATGCTTTTACCTGATCCTGTGGCAGTGTTTACCTATGCTCTGCATATGTCTTAAACAAATTACAGAGTATATTTCAAACCAGACTTTTCCTGTTAGCAAGTCAGCTCAGTTCCAGGGCGAGCTTTAGGGACAATCCACAGAATAATTATCAGTACTTACTGAAAGCGGAGGTGGAAAATATGTTCATTTCAGGTGTGCCTGGAATAGCCTCAAGGCAAATGTTAACCTTGAAGCTAGGTGAGGGCTGGATGACAATTGCATTATGGGATGCAACTATCATCAGAAGGAACTTAGGAAGATTACAATGGGAAAAACGTGTTCTAATTCATCAAACCAACTTGCAGCTTTCTTATGCCTCAGTCTGCAGAAGAGATTTCTGTCAGAATCACAGATAATTTATGTGGCATATAACTGCTGCTCAAGGTACGTGTTAGGTTTTGACACAGTCATTCAATTGGCAGGATCACCTAGATGTCAAAAAAACTTTTTGAGTTTGAAAATTCAAAAGGATCTTTTTATGCCCAGAATTATTTAAGTGTATGCAAATCTGCTACATCTGTGACATTGATCAGATAAAATACCATCATTATTATTGGTGCTTTTTCATTCACAACTCAACCCCAGAAAACATGCACAGAAACAGGGAGAACAAATCATTTCTGTACAGGTAGTGAAAGAATCTTAGGAATGAATTCAAACACCTGCATACCTTAAGGTTGATATGTTAAAATATAATATATTGACAATTACAGTTGTGAGGTGATGACACATCACTGCTAAGTTATAATCCAACTAGAAAATATAACATAACTAAGGAAACCAGGAAGGGCAAAAAGAGTGTTTGCTTTCTTCAAGAGATAATGCTAGACAAGATACAGAGGTAATAGATGAGGAGAAATATATTTTTATTCCAGTTTAAGGTGAAAAAATCTCATGTTGTTTATCTAGTTATAATATCCACATATCTTGTGTACGGAGAAAATGTGATCATGATACCTGAGTATTACAGATGTGGAACGACAACTAAATGAGATATAGTCTTCATAAGAAATGTTACTGTAACATTAAGATGTTGATTGGTGAGTTTCCTGTTTTGTCTTAGTGAAGATTAGAAATAATCTAGTCTCTGAAAAGGGCATACTGTATGCAGTAGCTATTAGAGCTCTCTCAGAAAATGGCACATTTGGATCTGATATTTGGAAATCAGTTTATGTTTGAGAAAGATGGGGTAGAATGGACAGGTACATTCACTATAGCAATCAAAGGAAATGTTACAGCTAGCTCATATCTGTATGTGTTAATAGTCCTGACTATTTAGGCAGTTGTATGAATAAAGCATGAACAATGGAAAAAAATTGCAATGTTTTAGCAGAAAAATATTTGCTAGTTTGTTGCATAAAAATGGTTGCATTACTGGCCCTAGGAATTACATGCCTATTAGTCTCACTAATATTGTTTCTATGACTAAGAAATGTATTATAGTTGAATTAATAAACAATGATATAGGTGACCTAGTAGCCCTGGATAAGCATCAGTTCTGCTTTGTAAAAGGCATCCCATACCTGCTCAACCTGATTGAGTTTTTGGGAAGGGTTACTGAATCCATTTAAAAAGGGCATAAACACTGCTTATCTAAATCTTGCCAAGGCCTTTCATGCTATCTGTCCTGCTGGGATTATTGATTAACTCTCCCAGTACAGCACTAACCTATGCATAGTTCAGTGGATTGGCATTTGGCTATCTGAGACAGCCCATGCCATTAAGGATGGGGGCATTTGACCTGAGTGCATGCATTATGTGGCGGATCCTGGCACCTGACAGGCAGCTGACAGTAACTTTCTCCTTGTTTAGCCTGGTGAGTGGAACATCAGTGTGCCTGACTATAGAGTCACCTATGACTAGAGAGTTGGGTACATTGTTATGCCTTATGGGCCGTTGTTGAGCGGCACATTGAGTTTGTGGGCTATATGTCATATGGGTTGTGTTGGGGTGGTGGAAGTTGCTTGTGTTTCTGCTTTAGAGGTCTCTGTTGCTTGAGCAGATTTTTATTGAGTTCCTCCGCGGATGTAAGTGTGTTTTGTGTTTCTATGTGTATGTCTTGGTGGTGTAGGTTTTGAGTGACTATGTGAAGAGTGTGGTGTGGTGGAAGTGTTTACCTTCTCCTCTTAACTGTCTAGTCCAGTCTTGGGTGAAGAGAGCTTTGCTTCCAGTTTGGCTATATAAGTGCATCTCTCACAGGTTGTAGTGTTGGGTGGTAGGAGGAGAGGGTTGTCTGTGTGCATGAGGCAATTACTGCATTGCCCCAAGATGCCCAGATTCATCAGGTAGACAAGAGAAAACATTGGGAGCTGACCCTTAGACATGCCTGGATAAGTGCTTATTTATTAAGTACTAAAACCTGTTTTCCTCTAGACAAGTGAGGAAAGTTGAGTGCTGTAGTAATTTTGCAGCTTATTTAGTGCTTACAACAAGTTCTGAACAAGTGCTGAGCTCAAAGAAACAGATCTGAGTGCTAAAACTAAAACAATGGGTAGTTTTAAGGGAAAATTTGAAGAGGAGACTTTATGGCACCAGGAATAATTTGACCCTAGCTAAGCAGCGATGCATAAAGTGTATTTTTTTTAATATAACAGTAGCAAATGAGCAAACTGATTTAAACAAATTAACCAATTAACCAATAAAAAGCTAAAAACTGAGCCCCATTCCAGCAGTCTTTGATCAGACAAATTCTAACTGGACACTCCTACCACTAGGGTGCAGGGGAACCTTCTCCTAAAAAAGATGGTCTGGATTAGTGCTCAAGTTATGCAACCAAAGATAGATTCAGCAGGTCTGAATTTAGTCTATGCTACAGTAAACAAGACGTACCAATTTCAGAAGGAAACAGTTCAAATGAGCAGGCACAATAAGCCTTTAACCAGAAAATCCCTGTTCAGAAGGGCAGAATCTATCCTCTCCTCCCACAAGAGTGCAGACCACACCTTCTTAATGTAAAATAACTGTCCCGAAGCCCAAGTGCTTAAACCAGAACTAATACACTTTTAGAATAACAGACACTAAGCCTTCAATCAGCAACTCCCAACTTAGAAGAATGTAAGCTACCTGTCCTGCCACAACAGTGCAGACCACAAACCTTCTTAATGTAAAACAACTGGTCTGAAGCCTAAGTGCTTCAACCAAAGGCTTAGAATAACAGTTACAATTTAATCAGGCTAATAACAAGCAGTAATAAATGCAGCAGAATAAATGCAATTAAGTACTTTTAAGAACAAGTAGCAAAATAAAGTAATAAAGTAGGAAGAAACACAAATACAGTAAAAGCAGATGAATAAAGTGCAATTTTTTATATATAACAATGGAAAATGAGCAAACTGATTTAAACAAATTACCCAATTAACCAGTAAAAAAGCTCAAAACTGAGCCCTGTTCCAGCAGTCTTCAATCAGACAAGTTCTAGCTGCACACTCCTGCCACTAGGGTGCAGTGGAACCTCCTCCAAAATGATGGCCTGGGTTAGTGCTCAAAATATGGCCTGGGTTAGTGCTCAAGTTATACAAACAAAGCTAGATTCAGGATGTCTGAATCTGGTCTATGCTACAGCAAAGAAGGTACACCATTTTCAGAAAGAAACAGTTTAAATAAGCAGGTACAATAAGCTTTTAACCAGAAATTCCCAGCTCAGAAGGGCAGAATCTAGCCTCTCCTCCCACAAGGGTGCAGACCACAAACCTTCTTAATAAAAAATAACTGGCCTGAAGCCCAAGTGCTTTAACCAGAACTAATGCACTTTTAGAATAACAGACACTGAGCCTTCAATCAGCAATTCCCAACTTAAAGGGATGTAAGCTACCTGTCCTGCCACAACAATGCAGACCACAAACCTTCTTAATGTAAATCAACTGGTATGGAGCCCAATTGCTTAAATTGATAAAAATATGGACTAAAATATACAATTTTCTAAACAAAAGCCTAAAACACTTCCTAAATGAACACATTTCACTTCCTCTATTTTTTTCCTCCATATTGTTTCTACAATTTCTTGTTTTCCAAAACTTATTCCAAGAATTTTGATTTTTATCATATTAAATTGAATTCCACCAATCATCCCCTCAAATCCTAAAGCTTGACTTTTGTCTTTGTTTATCAAAAATCATATTATCTACATTATCTCCTGCAATTTCTTTATCACTATATAAATAATTAACCCATATTTTGCAAAAATAATAATATAATCTGCAAATGCTAACAAAATAGGCACTTTTATCCCTTCATTAGAAATATAACTCATTGTTTCGATCTCTCTATTCATGTGTATAGATATCACTTTCATTACTAATATAAATAATGTACTACTCAATGGACACCCTTGTCTAATACCCTTCTCCAACTGTATATCTTCACTTAACCACCCATTTACCATAGTCTTCACTATATTATACCTATATACTGCAGTACAAACATTTTTAATCTTTTTGCTTATATTATAGATTATTATAGATTTCAAATATATCCCATAATGCAGAATGATGATTTGAACTGAAAGCTTTACTCAAATCCCTTACCATTACTTTTGCCTGAACATTTTTATGCACTGTATCCTCTACTAGTTCTGTAGTTATTAATAATACATTTTGAACTCTTTTATCTTTTATACCACATATATGTTCATTTACAACTTTACCCACTTTATCATCCATCCTTTTTGTAAAATTTTCATAAAAAAGTTTATAATTGGTGTTATTTAATACTATTTGTCTCCAATTCACTATCAGTCTCTGATTCTGTAGTTCTCTTTTGTCACCTTTTTTCCATATAAATCTAATAACACTCCTGCATAACTCTTTATACATAAAACATTTGTTCAACCATTCATTTAATACCTTTACAAACTATTTTTTAATCTGTAGTCATATTTTTATACATCCTGTATTCTATTATATCCAGTCCTGCTGCCAAATCTAAATTTACTACTTTCAACACCTGTTCTAGTTCCTCTATTATTATTTTTCTAAATCTTTATTATCCTTATTAGAAAATGTACATACCTTCCATTTCTTACATGTTTTTATCCTCTGACCTATAAATATGTCTTAATATGTTTTTGACTATATTCATTATTTTCTCTTGTGTATTACATATTATACCTGATAAACCCTTAATTTCTTTCATGACACTATTATTCTCTTTAATTATTTTATTTAAATATGGTGACATTTCTTCTTTTTTCCTTGCAGAAAGTATCTTTGTTTATACAATAACTATTTTATTTTTCTTACTCAACTCATATAATTCCTGTTCCTTAATAAGGAAATGTTCATCATCATTCTCTAAACAATCAATAGTATCATCACTAAACACCTCATACTTAATTTTTTCCATATATATTTTTTCTTTTTCCCATGTCACATAACACTTTTTTATATTTCATTTGAAACTTAACCACTACTACTACTCTTTGTAAAACTCTCTCATCTCTACATGATCTTGTAATGATTTCATAATATCTTCTCTCCCTATAGCATTCCACTTCAACTTGGTCACTCTTTTTAAATATTTCCATATTTTTATATACTCAGAATTTCCTTTCATTGAAATCCAAATTGCCTTGTGGTCTGAAAATCCTTCCATTAACGCCCATTGTATTATTATTAATAAACTTTCTGACAATAGAGAATAATCTATTTCTGTTCTTTCATCTCCTCCTCTTCTATATGTCCATGTCTCAAAATTCCAGATTCTTAACTGTCTATATTTTGTAATATCACATACTAGTTTAAGATCATATGCCTTCTTTTTCTATTGTCTTTAATTACAATTAAAATCCCCTGCTACAATCATCCCAATGTTATATCTGTAATTGTCATTCTACCTGTTATAACAAGCATAACTTCTAACACTTCAATTGTATCTTTATGTAAGATAAGTATCCCCAAGCAGGTCTGCCTCCCAGAATTCCAGTTAACATTTTTCCCCACCACACTTCTGTTAGATATACTTTTATTTGAGACAGGCATCTAATATTTTCTAAGATAATGATACCACTATCTTTTTTATAGAGCTCCAAAATCGATATTCTTCTAACTTCTTAAAATTATTCACATTATTCATTCTTTCCCTTTCTTTTTTCTCTTTTTTGAAATCCCTCTGTAATTTTTCTTTTCATCTGTCGTACTCTTGTTACCAATAGAATTGTTTTACTTGCCTAGATTCCATTTAACATCACCACTATCATTCAACTATGAAACGTCTTCTTCAATTTTCCCATATTAAGTTTTTCTGCATACTGACTTTTTGTACAACTTGTTCTCTATCTATAGTTTCTATTTGTGTTTCCGCTGTTTCTCTTTTTGCCCAGCATCACCCTTTTGATGTTGCTCTGTCAATAGTTCTACAGTTTCTACCTCTGTCTCTTTTACTCCCCCAAAATTACCCTTTTTTATTACATTTATAACATTGCACTTCACAACTCCTTGCATAATGTCCTGTTTTCCACAAGTGAAACATCTTCTTTTAGCACAGTTATGAATTAAATGATTATTTTTACCACACAAAAAACATGTTTTAGGCTGACCAATATTTCATCAAGCCTGTGTTGCATTCAACATTTATAACATTTGGTAAATGCACAATGGTTTCATTTTCAATTTTCAAAATTATATTGCAGTTCCACACCCTGGTCCACAACCCTGCATTGTCATACACTTTTGACATATCTAATACATTCTTACATAACTTCAATAAATGTCCTTTTAAAGTCTATTTTTCCTACTTCAGTCCTAAATTTTATATCAATCTTTTTCTTTGTTTCTCTAGAAAAAGTTTTAAATATATACAAATTCCATGGCATACTGTTTTTCTTCTTCTTATATTCTTCTAAATTTTTTCCATTATCTATCCAGTCTCAAAAATAATGTCACAATATTTCTCTTTTTTATTTTTATGTGTATAAAAGCTCTTACCTTGTTTGGTTTAATTCCTAATGGTGAAACTACTTCATCCCATACCTTATACTGTCCAGTTCAGCGTCTTCCTTTTTCTTAATTCACACTGTAAAAAGTCTCTCTTTTTTCACCTGTTACTTTTTTCTTTCCTGTTCTCCACTCCCAACTTCACTACCTCTGCATATGATTAACCCTTCATGACTGTCTCTTCATCCTGTTGTATTTTCTCCATTAAGTTGCCCAGAGGGTACATCTTTATCACTTTCTGTCTCACTCATATTAACTAAATCCTGCCACCCTCCTGACTGGAGGGTTGTAATAACGCATTCTGTATTGAAACCTCATCTCTAAAGAGATCTTCTTGAAAAATCTCCTCCAAATCCATCACCAAATCCACTCTATTAGTATTATCCTGCCTGCAACATCTCTACCCTCACTTCCAACACACAAACTGCCATTTCATTCTAATTTTTTGAGGAATCACCCTTTTCTCTTCCACTAGTTTCTCTGACCTCTGCACACTATTTCCTAATCCAAACAAAACAGATAACCAGACACAGCACAACAAAAATATTGTTGGATGCATAAAAATGTCCAAAGCTTCCAAATATGTAAATACAGATCTGTTCTATTTGGATTTGGATATGTCATTTAATTACTAGCCTTTACCTTGCATCTGGTGTTTCTGGTTCACTGTCTATTTCTTCTCTTCTTCTTCTCTGAGCCGCCTTCATGCTCAAACCAGAAGCAGGAAGTCTAACTGCATACAGTTTCCCCATATGTGAAATGAGTAGATCTTTTCTTTATTGATATACACATTACATATTGTTTACATATTTACATTATTTACATTTATTTACAATACATCATAAACTTCAATTTAAGCATTCCCCCTCCACTCTTTCATCCACAACCGAGACATAATTTTTTCCAAAATCTTTGTCAAAGTCTATTTTCCATTGTATTTAATTTCATTTAGTCTCTTACTCCATATAATCTATGAAGCATAACAGCTCAGATGGTGTACAGGTATGTTGCTATGATCGCAGTGCACAGGGTCCTGGGTTCCAGACGTGGAAGAGATGACTTTGACAACTGGTTGGGAAACAGAAAATATACCCCTGGGATTCAAACCATGTCCCTGCTGGACAGGGGCATTGACTGCTGATTTGTTTAAACATGGGCTAAACTCTTGGATAGGCTTATAAGGGTCTCAGGGCCAATAGGCTAGTAACCTCCTATGATCCTATGATTACTCTGTCCATTTTCTTCACTTCTTCCTGTTTTCGTGCACCATAATAAACAAATTCTATTGTGTCCATATTTATTTGTTCAAATTTTAGCAAACTTTTCATCCTATTATCTTTACATATTTCTTTCCACAAATTATAAACTTTTTCACATTTATAGGCTCATAGGTTAGTACTAAGCTAACTGCCCTTGCGAGCCATTTTAAGCCTAGCCAATTATCCCTTGTGAGACTCAAACCCTGCACCTTGTGTTTGTAAGGCAAACACCTTAACCATTAGGCCACCCTCCCATCCCTGTATTTCAAAAACACATGCTCAGTAGTCTCACACTATCCATGTTTAGTACATTTTCTATCTTGCTTTTTTTTTGTATGGCATATTTGCCTTAACTGCAATTTTCTACTAGACAATCTTTAGAAAAAATCATTACATTCTTTAATCTTTTTATAGTTATTATATCTCATCATTATGACTTTTTTCTTATCTATTTCTAAATATTTCCATGGATCAATACAATAAAATGCTTTCATAATACTTGAGTGCCATTCCTTTCTATTTTTCTCACATATATTCTTTTTTATTTTCCATAACATTATTTTGTTTTGGTACTGTTTCATTTCTTCATTCACAGTGCTTTTACTTTATTTTTTAACTCCCATTCCTTCCCACAATTCTTTGTATTTATAATATAGTATCATTTCTATCAAGGTTTTATGTTTCTTCATAATTCCTTTTAATACCGTATAAAAATTAAAGATGCTGCATGTGCTATTGGGCTTATTAAACCCAAACCACCTTGCTCTTCTTTCATATACAGAATCCCTCTTTTGACTGGATTCAGTCTAGAGCTTGTATAAAAGAGAATATAATCATTATTAATTCCTTTTCATACTAAATATGAATCATATAGATGTTACCAACATAAGCAATTTTTCCTATTACCATGGTGTTCAACAAATGTACTGTTTTTCTATATGAAAATCTATATGATTTCTAAAAATTAGTCATATCCTTTGCTTCTTTGAGTACATTATACCATTGTTGTTGTCATTCCAAATGTTATTTTTAATATATTTATATATTTTTCATTGAACTCAACACCTCCTATCATACCTTCAAAACCAGATTGCTTACTTTTCTCCTTATTTATACTTAAACCAATTTTTTAAAATGTATACTTGCTGTTTTTCATTTACTTTTTTCAGCCATGCTTTATTTTTAACAATTAATACAATATCAGCCACATAATTATACATTCTTGGCAATTGTACTTCCTTCATCATTTTGTATCCACCACTACTTGACATTTTTTTAATTTCCTTCACTATTACATTCAAACTTAATGAGAAAATTACACTACTGGCTGGGCAGCCCTGCTTTATTCCACATTCTATTTTTATTTCTTTCCCAATCCAGCCATTTACATTTAGTTTCACATAGTTCCTTTCATAAAGAGATTTTATTACTTGTAATATTTTTTGCTTATAGTATATGCCTGCAAAATTCCCCATAATGATTTATATTGAATATTATCATAAGCTTTATTTACATCCCCATCATAACCTTTGTTTCTACATTTTTATTTATGATATCATCAGTTATTTCTCCTATTATCCATAATAACTCGACTTCCTTTTCCATTTCTTCCAAATTCATTTTGGTCATATATTCTATCCATTTTTTTCTCTAACCTTTTTGTTATTATTCTCATAAAAAATTTATAACCTGTATTATTCAATATTATAGGTCTGCAATTTTTTTATCTCCTCTTTATTTCTTTTTTTAAATATAGATTTTATAACTCCTGTACACATCTCTTTCTCCTTAATTCCAGTTTCTAACCATTCATTCATAACTTCTATAAAAATTATTTTGGCACTATTTCATTTCTTTATACATGCCATATTCAATTCCATCCAGTCCTGTTGCAGAATTAATGTTAATATATTTTAGAATTTCATTCAATTCTTTCATGGTTATTTTTTGTACTAAATACTTATTATCTTCCTTATTTAAATTTTCACCTTTAACAATTTGTTCTATGTTTTCTTCCTTCTTAACAAATAATTCCAAAATACATATTCTTTAATATTTTCATATATTCCTTCTTGCTGTCTTATTTGCTTACCTTCCTTATTTTTAAGTGTTTTATTATTTTTCCTTTTATTATTTTACTCAAATATGGTGCTACCTCTTCTTTCTTTCCTTGTAATCAATATTTTTGCTCATTTAACAAGTTGCTAATTTTAATTTGATTCATTTTATATATTTCTCTTTTTTTCATATGCTCATAGGTGTGTACTAGGCTAATGGCCCTGGGGCCTTAACAAGCCTAGCCATAGGATTTCTCTGGCATCGTGCCACCCGACCTTAGTTCCCAGTGCCTCTGTTGAGTAGAGCAATTGGAGTTATCCCCGGGATTAATCTTCTATTTCCCATCCATTCATCATGATTTCTCTTGAAGAGGACCAGTGCGGTGCTCTGCTTGACATGTATGGGAAGTCTATTCCATAGCATGGGCAGTCTCTGGGTTATGAACCTGTCACTCTAGTATGTTCTGTTGATTGTGGTAATGAGGTTGAGGTCTCTGGAGTGTGTGGTGTGGAGGGATTGGGATTTCTTTAGATGTAGCAATTCTAATAGAGCTGGGTCAGACATGGCTTTGTAAGTCAAGCAGAGATTGCCTCTAAGTAGGTGATATGAGACAGAGAATAGTTAGAGTTTTTTTGAGTTTGTCCATACAGGACAAGTGTTTATGGCCTAGAATCCTCTTTGTGAGATACTTTTGTGACCTCTCCAGTTGTTGCAGGTGTCTAATGAGGTATATGCCAAATGGGGCATTGTACTCAAAGATTAGCTTAATGAGGGAAGAGTAGAGGGAGATAATGATATCTTTCTTCCTGGATGCAAAACCCTTAGTAATGAGATGTGCCACATAAAAAGACTTTCTGACCACAATGGCAATGTGGTGATCAAAAGAGAGGTTACTGTCAACCTGTGTTCCCAGATCTCTTGTAATGCCTTCTGTGTTCACTGGACTACCATCGATGTGGCAAATTCATGGGAACCAGGTTTTTCCCAAAGGGGATGATTAGACATTTTTTGGCATTGAGCTTAAGGCCATGGTTCTGACACCAGTCATTGGTCTCAGCGAGCCCATTCTGTAGGATGTCAACATCACATGGGGAGTTAATAATAGCTTCCAACTTGCAATTGTCTGTGAACTTTGCCAGCCAGAGTCCCTTTGTGCTGGCCTGGACATCAGAGAAGTATATACCAAACAGGAGAGGACCCAAGAACAAACCCCGTGGGGCTCCACTCATGACTAGTTGGCAGTCTGACTTGGATTCAGGTACTTTCACACTGTGGATTGTATCTGTGAGTCAGCTTGGAACCCACCTAGTGATATAGAGGATGTCTAGCTTAGTTAGTTTTTCTATGATTCCTGAGTGTGGAATGGCATCAAAGGCCTTGGCCAGATTAAGGTAGGGTGTATGAACCACCTTGCCTTCATCCACAGCTCTGGTGACTGATTCAAAGAAGTCAAACAAGTTGAGCAGGCATGATCTACCCTTCACAAAACCAAACTGTGTTGTATCCAGAGTTTGGATATTCCCTATATCCTTGTTTATTAGGTCCATGATGGCACGTTCCATAGCTTTGCATATCAGACTTGTCAGGCTAATGGGGCGATATTTCCCAGGGTTTGTAGTCACTCCTCCTTTGTGGAGAGGGATGACTGTAGCAGTGCACCCCTCAGTAGGGACAAAGCCCCCCCCTACTTAAATATGCCAACTCTGAGATTGCATCACAGTAGAGGAAATAGCAAAGCCCCGAACACGGCCCAATGATTTTTTTTCCCTGGGAAAAAAATTGATGTGTCGTGGCTTCACTATTTTCAGGTTTCGGACTTTCAGATTTGATATTACATTGTTCGAACTTGTTGCAGTTCGACGATG
Source organism: Protopterus annectens (assembly GCF_019279795.1). Lineage (NCBI taxonomy): Eukaryota > Metazoa > Chordata > Ceratodontiformes > Protopteridae > Protopterus > Protopterus annectens. The sequence continues at coordinate 1,565,381,739 of NC_056726.1, forward strand.
TAATATAGACCCCATTTTTAAGCACTCTTTTAGCCATGAATGTGTGATACTATCAAATGCTTTTTTATAGTCAATCCATACTTAGATTCGTCCCCTTTTTACAGTTCTCCAGTATGACTTTATTTAACAACAAATGATCCTTTGTTCCATATGACTTTCTTTTATTGCCCTTTTGTTCTACTGCCATAATTGCATTTTCTTCCAAATGACTATAAACTCTGTCAGCATCAATTCCCATGTACAGTTTATACATCGTTGGAAGGCAAGTTATTGGTCTGTAATCTTTAGGGTAGCTTGCAGGTTCACTCTTAAGTAGGAGCATTGTTTTGCCTGTTGTTAGTCAGGTTGGAGTTTGTTCAGGGCACGTATATAAGTAGTTCTTACTCATGGCTAAATCTTCATGCAAAGATGTTAATACTTTAAACCAAAAGTTAGGTTCTGCATCTGGGCCTGGGGTTTTACAGTTAGAGGCTTTTCTTAACTTTGTTTCAGTCTCTCTGCCTGTTACTTCATCCCATTTCATATCCTGCACTTTTAAACTTCTCATTCTTTCTATAACTTCTTTTATCCATTTAGCATCTTTGTTACATTCCACAGGATCTTCATAGGTACTTCTCTAAAATGTATCTATTTCTCTTTTTTGGCAGTCTTTAAATTCCTTTTACCTTATTTCCCATTTCTCTATAAAACGTTTTGGTCATCAATAAATTGCTTATTTTGTATTTTCCTTTATATTTGCCTGTGTATCTTCTAAGTTTTTCCACCTGTGCTGAAATTTTTAGTTTGTTATTTGCAATAGTGCATGATAGATTCTATCCTGTTCTAATACTGCACATTGCTTTTATCACATCTATCTTTCTTAGTATTTTTGTTGCTCTATTCCCACTTCTTCTCTTAATTGCTTTATATTTTTCTCTGTTTGATATTTCCATGATGGTATTTGATTTCTTCCCTTCCTTTCACTCACTACCCTGTGTTCTTGGAGTAGAACTTTATCAGTTATTAATTTAGTTGCACAGTAATATATCCTGTTTACTTTTGTTATATGGCATGGATCTCTATGGACAGTCCTAATTACGATAGTTATTGGATTTATCAGACTTCTGACTTTTTGGGTTTTTATTGACCTTCTTCAGTCTAATTCTCTCATTGATCTTAATATATCTATCCATGTCTATTAAATCAAGAAACTCTTCTCTTAGTTCATTTTTTCCAAACTGAGGGCACATCCCTTGTTTTCCATTTCCTCCAGGCATTCTATAGAATGTTCTATTGCATGTTCCTGTGACCTTTTCTTCAATTTCATCCTGTGCCATCCATTGCTCTGTCATATGGGAACTCACTGGCCTATCAGTCCTCAACATTGACTACATCACAGATTCCTCAGTTTCATGTTCCTTTCCTTGCTGTCTAACTTCAAGTGAATGTTTATACTGGTTTCCTGTGGGAAGGCTACAAAATATCTTGATATGGCACCTGACCAATTGCTTTCTGTTCCACTTGTTTCCCTTTAATTTGGATATCCATTGCTCTACCTTGTTGTGGTGCTTTCTGCATTCAATTTGCTACATTGAATCCTTTACTTTGCATGTACTCCATAACCTCAGTTTCTATTTCTTTAACTTCTCTATTATTAATCTCCATTTTTACTTTTCCTCTTTGTCTTCTTCTTTTTTTTGTATTGTAAAGTTTTCCATTTCTGGATTCCTTTGCTTGTATTTCTCTTGAAATAACTTTTGGGCTGCCTTCTTTATATTGATTAATTTGGTTTTCTCCTTTGCATAAATATTGTACCATATCAAATATCACTTTCTTTCCCATATCCATATTTCTTTTTTATACCTTTCAAAAATTTCTAGGTTTTGTTGTTTATATTTTTGCACTTCCTCAGATGTTTCTTTTTCCAAACAGATCAAACTTTCTTGATCTATATACTGTTTTTCACAAATCTGTTGTATTAATGAACACAAATTTTCATTTGAAGCTTCTGACAGTTTTCCTTGCGGAAGTGTTTTTCTTTCCTCTAATTTCTCTCTTAATCATTTTGTATATCTTGTGAATGGAAATTCTGGTCTTTTTGTATAATAGTAGCAATGCATAATTTCTTTCTTATCTCAATAGTCCATTATATTGTCTTTATGGCTCTTCTTTAACCTATCATTTTTTGTAATTTTTGTGGACTGCTTCCTTCTATAACAGGGGGGCCATCCTCCCCTGGGGCTGACCTGGCCCCATTGTCGGAATGTTTCCATATTTTGAGGATTCTACGCTGTCATTTTGTCCAGTCCTAGCACCTGTGTGCCTACCAGGATTAGGCACTTTTTTATCCTGGGACTTTTGCACCCAGCTATCTCTTTTAATTTTTGACCTACCTTTGTCCATGATATATGCTATAAAATACAGTCTATATATCAGTGTTGCCTTGGTGAGCTTTTTTGAAAACAGGGTCCACCTTACAAAGGTACTCACCAAGACCTGATGATGAATTCAGTCTCAGCACTGCTACTCTCCTTTGCTTGCTGACTTTTCATCTCTCCATTCAGACATTGTGACATCTCAGATGCAGGCCCAAGTAAAGTGTAATCATTGTGAAATTGTCAGAAATGTCCTCATCTCCCTGATATAGAGGTACCGAACTGTTATTTTGACCCTGATGACCCAGTAGGTAGTGAAGGTGGTAAATGAGTAGCTTATGTTAGCTCATCTACCTAGAGAGAAGGGATGTAGGGAGAGGTCATAGGGTTCTATTGATGGAGTACCTACCCAGAAGAAGTCAGTAGTTGCAGTTTAATCATAAAGTGATCAACTGTTTGCTCAGTAGTTGGGGTAGGGGATATGGGTGTCATCACATGGAGGGACTGATGCATGTGACATCACATGCATGGTCCACCTAAGTTAGGGATTCTCTTACCATCATATGCAAACCTCCATGACCCTATGCAGCATATAAAATGCCTGACTCTCACCTCTGAGCATAGCTAGTAGTCTCACAAGGAAGATGCTGTGAGGCACTTCTTCCTTGATGAGGGCTTACCTATCACAAGGGAAATGGAAGGAGTTTGATGGATCATGGGGAAGAAGTGATTGAGTTCAAGGGGAAACATAGAATATCTCCTTTAGAGGGGTCATAATGCAGAAGAAATTTATTAAACCAGTTCATTAGCATGCCATTTCAGAATTAGTTTCCTAGAAAATAATATTGTTAAATATTTACTCAATGAAAACACGAAATAAAAATAATGAATTGTATATACTTTGTGAGCTGTGTAGTCTATCTCAAACCTTTTGCATTACACTTTGTTTGATGACTTTTAAGTTTACCACTTTAAAGTGTCACCTTCTAGTGGCTTTGTTGGTGCCTTTTGAATGCTAGAAGGCTAGCTACATTGTTTTGCTTTGTCTATGACTTAGTAAAACTTTTCCCCTACTTTTGTTTCTGAATTGAGGTCTATAAGCCCTACCATAACTTCCAAAATCTATTGGCTATATAACATCTGATAACACCTGAACTATGTTTTGTTTTAAGTTTGTTTTAGTGTGTTTATTTTATTTACAGTTCTTTTACTGCATTTTACAGATCTCTCTGTACTTTGATGTCATAAATGTACTAATAAATTCTGATTTACTTTATAAGAAAACTGGTACTATAAAACACAAAAACCTTGAGTGCACATTTTAGCTTGTAAACATGACTGTTTAACTTTGTTTTTAGAGTTCTAACTCACACATTCTGGTGCAACCATTTCTTCTCAACAATTGCTGAATAAAGTATGCCTTACAAATAGCATTTATTTTATGGGGTTCATATTCCCTGAAATACATTATGAAGACTAATCTTCTCTTGTATAGCAACAAGGGTTTACATTACCTGCTTGTAAGAGGCTCATATACATGATTATGTGACCGGTCCCCATTCTTCTTCTTCCTCCTGATGAAGGCAGACCATTTTATATGCAGAGCTAGTAGTCACTTAGAGCTATACTAGGTGCCTCCCATTTATGAGCAGTACATGCATCCAAAGAAATAGCTTACAGTAGAACCAAGTCACAGTTTTCATTTTTACAGAGCTCATGGATGTGTACAAGTCAGAGGTTCATAGGTTCATAGGTTCATACTAGGCTATCTGCCCTAGGGCATTTATAAGCCTAGCCAGAGTGTGTATGGCTTTCGCCACCCATTTTAAATTAATTTTGCTATGCCCTTTTTCGAGGTTAGTATACTGTGCCTCTGTCTAACAGTGAAACAGAAGTGATACCTGGGGTAAACCTACGATCCCCCATCCACTCATCAAGATTCCTCTTGAAGAGTGTCAGTGAGGGACTCTGCCTAACCTGGACTGGGATTTTATTCCAGAGTGAAGGGAGCCTCTGGGTTATGAATCTGTCTTTCCAGCATGTCCTATTTATTTCAGTGCTGAGGTTCAAGTCTCTCGAGTGCGTAGCTCGATGGGATTTGGATTTTCTGAGGTGCAGCATGTCCATTAATTCCGGGTTGGACATGGCTTTATACGTCAGGCTTTATATGTTATACGGAATATAAGGAATTATAAGGAAAAAATGAAAGTAAAGTTGGAGATCTCAGAACCTTTTGCATAGGCTTTGCGTGAATAAAAATCCACCAAGTGGTGAACTGCAGAGGATAAAAAAAGAACTGCAGAGGATAAAAAAAACTTTAATAAAAATAAGAATGGCAAATCTTCTTTGAGCATTGGCAAACTGTGCCTATGATGTAAAGAACACAGCAGTGTGGAGTGTTGCCCCATGAAAGCAAATCTCAGCATCCTGCAAATTACAGAAATGTTGTTAAATGCAGGTCATGGGGGCTAGAGTACCTATACCTGGTTGCTGCGGGGTAGCTGCAGTGAGAGTAAGAATATTCCTAGTCTCAGAGCATGGCTTTTTGGTGTTAAAGTGAAACACAGCCAGGTGTCACTCCAGATGCAGGTTCATTGGGGAATACTAAGTTATTTGCCCTTTCTGACAATTTTAAGCCTAACCAATTTCTCTTCAAAGGTGAGAATCAAACTTTGTACCTTGTGTTTGTGAGGTAAACACCATAACCATTATGCCAGCCCCCAATCACCTTAAAACTTATAGTTGCATCACCTCAGATGGGATTCAGTCCCACAGTCCTTGGTTTAGGAGGCCAATGCCTTATCCATTAGGCCACTGCAAAAGAAGATTGATCTTTCATAATATTTTTTCATGAAATATGAGCTCCAAAAAGGCAGACACAGTCTGTCATATTACATGTGATATAAGCATCGATAGAAACAAGTCAGACTGAAAAAAGTTCTGTAATAAAACGTTCATAATTAACTCCAAGGAATACGAGCTCCACAAAAGCAGACACAGTCTATCATAAGCAGACACAGTCTATCATAATACGTGTTAACAAAACATGTTAATAACGTCTAGTGATAGCCTCATAAAAGCAGGCATTTTCAAATGATCAAAGTGTAAACCATTCTGTTAAATGGACATGATGAAGCTCAGGCAAAAGTGTTTTCTTAAATGTAGTTCTATAGTTGTAGTTCATTGTGTGTTGTCATGTTTTATTTTGTTTGTTAACAATAAAAATAAAAGTAAAAACCTTTTAACTAAGAATGATGTTCTACAGGCTGCTGAGCACGTAAACCCTCATGGGTCTTTCAGGAATATTCAGATAAGACACTAACCTCTAAGATTTGGGATTGGCTCCTTGTTTTCCCATTTCCCATATTTTCCTCCAATCTGCTCCCCTGGACCCTCCCAACATTGTCTATAAGTGTCTTTAAATAACTGACCTGTTGAATGTAATGTATTAGAACAAGAACACTCATCCATCAACCTATTTAACTGAATAAACTACTTGAAACTTCAACAAGATGTCTTTATTCCACCCACAGTGAGGGTATCAGAGAGAGAAAGAGAGAGAGAGAGAGAGAGAGAGAGAGAGAGAGAGAGAGACTCTCCTATATCTGCTAGCTAAAGTGATTTTATCTGGACTATTCGTACAAACGCTTATATATTGCCCTTATGTTTTGCTCTCTGCTTTCTAGTCCCGTTTTTCTACATTCTTTTCAACCACTTGTCTTTTCTAAATACAACAGGTAATTAAATACCTGGATGCCATAGCAGTGAAACTGCCGATTGTATAGGGCTACCATAGAGTCCACAGCATGAGGTGCCATCATGCTGAAGGACATAGTAAAATGCACAGTCTGGCTGCTGCAAATACTGCTTCATATTCATATAAACTTATATGAGTTTTCATATTTCATTCAAATGAGATTGCATTAAGGAGCACAAGCTTGCATTAAGCACTGTTTCCTAAGCTTCTCTGTATTTTACTGCACAGATTTGTCAATCTGCACAGCTGCACTGAACACTTAAGCCCACATGACTACTTGTTTCCTGGCTCATTTTCATATTCTTATGCTCAGCTAGCCACCCATAAGTGCTGAATGTTTTCATTTGGAAATTAATATCTCCTTCTGTTGCCACTCATTGTCATGTCACTGTCCTGTGATTAAAATAATAAACATCTGTATTGTAAATGTGTTTAAAGTACTGAATACAGCTAGAGTCAAAATGTGGTTTTCTCCATATAAGTATGCACACACGAATCTAGGACTTTTGATCGAAAGATCAAAAGCCCAAATCCATTACCACCGAACACACTTTAACGAAAGCACTTTCATCGAAAAAGCGCTTTCATTGAAGTATGTTAAAAAAAAAAAACACAAAATCTACTTGAATGCAGGGGGGCAAGCCCCCCCTGCACCCCCGATGTGGACACCCCCTACTTTAATATTCTCACTTTGAGGTCGCACTACAGTGGGGAAAAGGGAATTTTCCCTTATCTCACCGTAGTGCGACCAGAACAACAAGCATACTTACTCAAAAGTGCTGCTTTGGTGGACAGCACTTTCGCGCAAGTATTCTCACCAAATTGGGATTTGGTGAAAGATGCAGTCAAGCATCTATACGAATCCCGCACACACATACTATCAATATTTTTGCCTACAATTTTCAATATGCAGCTGAGGATAGAAATGAATATAAGACATCAGTGTGCACATCGAAGGTGTGTAATCAATCTTAATAACATAAACAAGTAATATTATTGTGTGTGCTTATAAGTCTCAGTCACATGACAGGAATACTTTAAGTTGGATGCAAAAATATTATTAAAAGATTAGATTGTTTACAGCATTAAAACTTTAGTAGGTTATATCACTGCTACCTAATATACTCATTCCTGTATACTAAATAAATTAAAAAAACACTAAACTCAGCCCTCTGCCAACTTGTAAGCTATCCACCCAGAGAAAAGGTCCTTGGTGGAAAAACAAATATGTAGTATGGTCACTGGACTGCCTCATCACTGAGTGACCTGTGACAAGAGCAAAAATAAAAGAGCAATATTTTTAGAATGAATCTAAGAATAAATCCACAAAAATGAGTGTAGAGGAGGCAGACCACTTCTTAAAACCTCCAAGCATGTTTTTTATTTAATAAACAATAAAATATATAAGCGCTTTCATCTCAATATTCCAAAATTACAGAGACTTCATCAGATGCAAATTTTAAAACAGCCCAGTTTGTTTTAAACCTTGTAAGGATGACATCATATCCGTAAACAGACTTAAAAAGTTTAAAGTAACAGTATGTCCTAAAACAAAATCAGATAGCAGCAGTGTTCAAGTTCAAAAGTATATTATATATCATGGATATTTTAAAACATTTTAAACAATATAATAAAACCAATCCATTTAATATAATATAATTAAATATAGCATTCTATTACCCCAGTAAATATGCTAATAAAATATAAACAAATTAAATTGTAAAACAGTAAAAGCAAACGAACAGCCTCCACTAGGAATTGAACCTGGGACTTTCTACGCATGAAGCAGATGTAATAACCACTACACTATTGCCTTCACATAACCTATTACTACAAGTTCAATGTCTTATAAGTGCTTTTAATTTTAATAGGCTACTAATAGACAGGTTGTCATTTAGTCCTGGCCAGTACATGGAATTCAGTCTCAACTGCCATGCGAGTTCCAATTTTTCTAATAGGTAGGGCCATGCCCACACATGAATACTAGGTACCACACATTCCAATATAATGAACTTAAATTAATGTTGTGGAAACCCTGTAATATGTCTCGCTAAGGCATTCCCTTCAACCATCTCGTATGTGTCTAAGATGTTCACTAATTCTGGTTTTAAATTTTCTTTCAGTCTTGTCCACGTGAAAACATGGGCAGGAAACACAAATGGCACAATAAATGACCCCTCTCTGTAGAACATGTAAATTTGCCTTTAACCCAGATATTTGTTCCGTTAATCTCCACACCTTTGTCTGTTTCAATAATGTTGTTACAAAGTTTACACCTACCACATCTGTGCATAAACCCTTTATACTGCTCACCGTTCTGTGTCTCGAATATATTTTTTAAGCAATGTCCTTTCTTGTATGCACAAATGGGAGCCTCTCCTAAAATGTCCCTCATAACTTTATCATTCCTAATAAACTCCCAGCTTTTAGTCAAAATATTCTTTATGAAATTTGCTTCCCTATTAAATGTTGTTAAAAACTATTCTCATAGGACTTCGATGTAGCTGATACACATATTGTGGTTTCACCGTTATTATTATTAATAGTGTTGAACCCTGTAGTTGTTAAACAGACATGTTCTAATGTTTGTACTACATTAATGTTTTTCATGTTTAAAGTAGGGCAAAATACCCAGACCTTCTCTTACTGTTCACTTCATTAGCAATTTGGTCTATTAACGAACTTGAATAACCTCTCTTGAGAAACATTTGTTTCAGCAAATTACACTCCTCTATATATGTCTCCCATACAGTTGTCATATGGGCAGAATGGACAAACTGCCCCTTTACAACTGCCCATTTTTGTTTGAATGGGTGACAACTACTAAAATGTAAAAAAATATTGGGAGTATGTATTTTTACGGAAAATCTTTGCTAGAAACCTGTTACCAACATTATCTTTCGTTAAAAGGATGTCTAAGTATGCTATATTCGTATCATTTATTGAATACGTGAATTTTAGAAACCTAGTTGTGGTGTTAATATATTCCAGGAAAGCATTCAATGTATCTCTAGGTCCTTTCCACAATATAAACATATCATCCAAATAACGCATGTATGTCTTACAAAATTGAAAATATTCAGATGTCTTTAAATATTGTTTTTCCTCTCAAGCATGACAATATTGGCATATAGACCCCCACAAGTGGAGCCCATTGCCACTCCCTCTTTCTGAAGAAAATATTGTCCTTCAAATAATATAAAGTTGTCCCTTAATATTAAATCCAGCATCTGTTCAAAAAGGTTAACCCTATCCTGTGCTAGGTTTTTAGAATGGAGATATTCACAAAACCACTGTGAACCAATGTCATGTGGTATCACACTGTACAGGTTAACCAAATCAATAGTGACCAACAGGTATTCTTTACTATAACTGATGTCATTAATTTTCCTTAGAAAGTCCCCCGGATCTATACAGATACTAGGCTCATCCCATACAAGTTTACTTAATTCCTTGTCCAAATACTTTGCCAAGGGGTAGATAATAGAGCCTCTGGCATCCACAATAGGCCACATAGGTGGTTGGTACATGTTCTTATGTATTTTTAGAATACCAAAAATACATGGGATAGTGGGAAAATCTATCGTGAGGTAGTGCAACTCATTAATAGGGATTAAACCTTCAATAAACATGTCTGGGATGAAACCCTTAATTCTCCTATAAGCTACATTCTTTTCATTCAAGGAGCTCATAGTGTATGTGTCAGTGTTCAAGATCTCATGCATCTTATTGTTATAATCCACTTTATTCATAATTACTACCCCTCTCCCCACCCTTGTCTGATTTCGTTATTCTCACTCCATTGTTATGGAGCAGGAATTCAAGCTCAAAATTCTCTTTCAAATTCAAGTTCATATGTATCCTGTTCCCATTCCAGACTTTTTTGTGTAACTCTCTTAATTGAAGTTCACATACCCTTTCATAAAAAATCAAGGTGGGGTGTAGTGGTGTATTATATGTGCTTGAAATCCTGAAAGTGTCACTGACTGATTCAATTTTATTAAACAGAACATTTAAATTTAATTTCCTGTTATAAAGCTTTAAGTCCATTGATGTGTGGACTAAACCAAAAGATCTATCAGGAACAAAAGTAAATCCTTTTGCAAAAATGTCACACATAGTTTCATTCAAAATCAAGTCTGAAAAATTGTACACTTTGAAATCATTCTCTGAATTGTTACATAATTTTAATGGCAGTAAGGCATAATGCCCCCTTTCATTGTTCTCAGGTATTAATGTCACTATCTCCCTCTGCAGGAATTCCTGGTCATTCCCCGATTGTTGGACGTACCTCTCCTCGACTGGTAGTTGTTGAAACGACCCCTCTCCCAGGTTTGTTGAAATGTCTGCTGGTTCTTTATTCATTCTGACCATCTTGGGGGGAGGGGGTGTTCTTCGTCTAAAAAATCTTCGTCAAATGTATCTTGGTCATTGATTTCATAATTATTAGCCATATCATCATTATTATTAGACCCTTCCCTCCCTCTTTTGTTGTGTTGCAATTCTTGGGATGGGGAGGTCTAGGGTATGCTGTATGGTTAGCATACTCTTTCTCATCCCTGACAAGCTTTTTCAATTTTTTATTTTTAATTTTTAATTATTAACATTTGTTCATCTATAGCCCGAAATATACAACGATATTCAAACTTGTTAGTAGAAAAAGCTCGGTTATGGGTAATTGACTTGTCCATTAATGTTACTTCATTATTTAAAGTCTCAATAACAGTACTATTGTAGTCAGTTAACATTTGCATATACTCTAACCCAACTTTGTCAAAAAATTCAGTAAGTTCTTTGTGAAAATCTAAGCCTGCAACAAGCCCAGTCGGATAATGCCACATACGAAGGCCCTTAGCAACAATTCTTTGTTGTATACATTCCTTAAAAAACATGTTGTCCACTTGCAATTTCTTTATCTTAAATAGACAATGATCCAGTTCGCTCAACTGGTCATGTAAACTTGTTTTACTATTTTTACTCTTGTTAGGTAAGTAACCATCATTCTTTAACCAGTCTGTTAGCGATGGCATATTAGATACTTTGTATTCATTACTACATTAGTTCTAAAATTGTCATTTACCTCTAGTTGTCCGCCTTCCAGTTGTGTAGACGGAACAGTCATCCCATCTGCTGAAGATTTTTTGACAAAGTTGGGTTAGAGTATATGCAAATGTTAACTGACTACAATAGTACTGTTATTGAGACTTTAAATAATGAAGTAACATTAATGGACAAGTCAATTACCCATAACCGAGCTTTTTATACTAACAACTTTGAATATCGTTGTATATTTTGGGCTATAGATGAACAAATGTTAATAATTAAAAATTAAAAATAAAAAATTGAAAAAGCTTGTCAGGGATGAGAAAGAGTATGCTAACCATACAGCATACCCTAGACCCCCCCCATCCCAAGAATTGCAACACAACAAAAGAGGGAGGGAAGGGTCTAATAATAATGATGATATGCTGTATTATGTTGAATAGAAGTACCAGATAGTTCATAGGTTCATAGGTAGGTACTAGGCTATTGGCCCTAGGGCCTATTTAAGCCTAGCCAAATGGTACTCTGGCTTTTTCCACCCAAGAAAATTATTTTCCTGTGCCCCTGTCAAGCAGAGCCACAGAAGTGATCCCTGGGGTGAATTTCCTATCTCCCATCCAATCATCAAGATTTTTCTTGAAGAGTGCTAATGAGGAGCTATGTTTGATATAGATAGGTAGTTTGTTCCAGAGTATGGGAAGTCTCTGAGACAGGAATCTATCCTTCCAGCATGTTCTGTTTAGTGTGGTGACAAGGTTTAGGTCCCTAGAGCGTGTAGCTCGGAGGGATTGGGATTTCTTTACGTGGATCATGTCCCACAGCTCTGGGTTTGACATAGCTTTGTATGTTAGGCAGAGATCACCTCTGAGTAGGTGAGTAGGCCTCTGAGAAGGACAATATTTTCTTCAGAAAGAGGGAGTGGCAATGGGCTCCACTTGTGGGGGTCTATATGCCAATATTGTCATGCTTGAGTAGGAAAAACAATATTTAAAGACATCTGAATATTTTCAATTTTGTAAGACATACATGCGTTATTTGGATGATATGTTTATATTGTGGAAAGGACCTAGAGATACATTGAATGCTTTCCTGGAATATATTAACACCACAACTAGGTTTCTAAAATTCACATATTCAATAAATGATACGAATATAGCATACTTGGACATCCTTTTAACGAAAGATAATGTTGGTAACAGGTTTCTAGCAAAGATTTTCCGTAAAAATGCATACTCCAATAGTTTTTTACATTTTAGTAGTTGTCACCCATTCAAACAAAAACGGGCAGTTGTAAAGGGGCAGTTTGCCCGTGCTGCCCGTATGACAACTGTAAGGGGGACATACATTGAGGAGTGTAATTTGCTGAAACAAATGTTTCTCAAGAGAGGTTATTCAAGTTCGTTAATAGACCAAATTGCTAATGAAGTGAACAGTAAGAGAAGGTCTGGGTATTTTGCCCTATTTTAAACATGAAAAACATTAATGTAGTACAAACATTAGAAAATGTCTGTTTAACAACTACAGGATTCAACACTATTGATAATAATAACGGCAAAACCACAATATGTGTATCAGCTACATCGAAGTCCTATGAGAATAGTTTTTTAACAACATTTAATAAGGAAGCAAATTACATAAAGAATATTTTGATTAAAATCTGGGAGTTTATTAGGAATGATAAAGTTATGAGGGACATTTTTGGAGAGGCTCCCATTTGTGTATACAAGAAAGGACATTGCTTAAAAATATATTCGAGAAACAGAAGGGTGAGCAGTATAAAGGGTTTATGCACAGATGTGGTAGGTGTAAATTTTGTAACAACATTATTGAAAAAGACAAAGGTGTGGAGATTAACAGAACAAATATCTGGGTTAAAGGCAAATTTACATGTTCTACAGAGAGGGTTGTTTATTGTGCTATTTGTGTTTCCTGCCCATGTTTTTACGTGGGCAAGACTGAAAGAAAATTTAAAACCAGAATTAGTGAACATCTTAGACACATACGAGATGGCTGGGAAGGGAATGCCTTAGCGAGACATATTACAGGGTTTCCACAACATGAATTTAAGTTCATTATATTGAAATGTGTGGTACCTAGAATTCGTGAGGGGGCATGGCCTTACCTATTAGAAAAATTGGAACTCGCATGGCAGTTGAGACTGAATTCCATGTACTGGCCAGGACTAAATGACAACCTGTCTATTAGTAGCCTTTTAAAATTAAAAGCCCTTATAAGACATTGAACTTGCAGTAATAGGTTATGTGAAGGTAATAGTGTAGTGGTTATTACATCTGCTTCATACGTAGAAGGTCCTGGGTTAAATTTCTAGTGGAGGCTGTTTGTTTACTTGTTATTACTTTTACTGTTTTACAATTTCATTTGTTTATCTTTTATTAGCATATTTACTGGGGTAATAGAATGCTATATTTAATTATATTATATTAAATGGCTTGGTTTTATTATATTGTTTAAATTTTTTTTAAATATCCATAATAGATAATATATTTTTGAACTTGAATACTGTTGCTATCTGATTTTGTTTTAGTACATACTGTTGCTTTAAACTTTTTAAGTCTGTTTCAGGATATGATGTCATCCTTACAGGGTTTAAAACAAACTGGGCTGTTTTAAAATTTGTATCTGATGAAGTCTCTGTAATTTTGGAATATTGAGACGAAAGCGCTTATATATTTTATTGTTTATTAAATAAAAAACGTGCTTGGTGGTTTTAAGAAGTCGTCTACCTCCTCTACACTCATTTTTGTGGATTTATTTGTTGATTTGGTTTTGAATTTTTTGTAGAATGAATCTAAACCTTCTTCTTTCAGCTTTTTCCCAGTTAGGGGTCGCCAAAGCAGACCACCTGTCCGCTCATGATTGGAAGTGGAATTTTACGGTGTCGAGTTGCCAGCCCGGCGCCCAACTTTCTACAGAAGGCACACACATGCATAAACTCATGCCTAGGGCCAATTTAGACAGTACAATCCACCTACAGCATGTCTCTGGGATGTGGGAAGAAACCAGAGCACATGGAGGAAACCCACACAACTGCAGAGAGGACATGCAGACTCCACACAGAAGGCACCCCAGCCAAGGATCGAACCAGAGAACCTCTTGCTGTGAGGTGGCAACACTAACTACTGCACCACCGCAGCCCAAAAAGAAAAAAAGACAAAAAAAAAAACAATATTTTTTCAAGGGGAAATCCTTTCTGCACTCCCACACCCCCAGCAAATTATACATGCCAACTCTGAGCTCTCACAGCAGAGGGTTGAAGGCAAACTCCTAGCCTGCAATGTACCACGATCTTGCATGGAAAGCAGCCAAAAGGCTGAAAAACAATAATGTAAGAGTGTTTGCTCTTATGAGCATTCACTCTTATGGACTTTAATTGTTCACTGATAGTGTCATGCTGGGAGAAAGAAGTTGGTGTGCATATGTAAAAGTGAATATTGTTTTGCCCTCTCCAATCCCTCTAGACTTCCTGTCTTGTCTTGCTCAGCAACTTAACTTTTGTGATGAAAGTTTTTCTTCAATTCTTACTTTAATCTTGTAGTTTTGTTGTGTGTGTTTTGAACTTCATGTGTCTGCATCTGCTGTTTATCTTGTCAGTTTGTTCCCATTGCTCTAAACTCATAGTTTTTTTTATTTTAACTCCCCTTTACTATGGATTTGTCTTCCATATTTCTTTCCTCTCTGTACATAATACCTTCTTAAACTACCTACTCTACTGCATTCACCATGCCCTGTAGCTCATTTGTTCCCTCTGTGTGCCTGTCTGCTGACTTTGTTTAACTTTGTCATTATCACTGAATTTGTACATGTCATCTCTTCTTTCACCACCTGACCCTTGTCTTCATAGTCAGAAATAATTCACCCAAGAAAGCCAGAAGGTCCTTTGCAGGACAGTCTGGTATCCTATCAGTCATGTTCCCTGAGAAGTGGTAATGTATTAAATAAGAAATGTTTTATCTCTTGTATGGCAGATGGAAGAAGTTTTCCTATAAAGCCCTGTAATAAGCATTTACCTACTCTGAAGCACAGCTGATTGCTAGGAATTTTGCATCCTCGTGATCCTGCTACCATCCTTTGTCCTTTAAAGAAAAATGTTTTTACTTTAGTCTTTTGAAAACAGCCCATATATAGGCCCCTTAAATGGAAATAAAATATGGTGCTTTTTTGAAACCTCACATCAGTAGGTGTTACACCGTAATTTTGAAAATTCCTAGGGGTGAAATTAGTGGCCTGGTAGTTGGATCAGCAGGTTAAGGCTGTGAGTTGCTCTAATACAGAGTTTGATTCCTTCATTTCTTATCTGCCTACAAAATGTGTGTCCAGTGGGTCTTATACATGCTAAACAATCCGAATACATTATCACTACAGATGTCTTGCTTTTTTCATTTACTATAGAAAACAGCAGTCAGGATGCTCAGTGTTAGAGAACCGAATTGTTAGAATGTACTCCTTGTGCAGTTGAGACACAGAGAAGTGTCGAGAAATACACATGCATAAACAAACACCCACACATTATCTTATAGAGTAGGTATGCCATTAACCTGAATAAAACTGTCATTAAATATAAATCTCTTTATGTGCTAAGATTTTCTTATTGTTCATCTCTCTCTCTCTCTCTAAATATATATATATATATATATATATATATATATATATATATATATATATATAAATTGATATAGATACACACACACACACACACACGCACACACGCACACACACGCACACACACACACAAAACACACACGGACGTGCGCGCATGCACACACACGCACACACACACACACACACACACACACACACACACACACACACACACACACACACACACACACACACACACACATATGTTTGTGTATGTGTGTGTTTTATATTCCTAATAAAAAAAAAAAAAAACAGAAATCTAAAGTGGTAAGAAATGAAATGCTCAACACTATGAGAAAAGTGAACTGTAGCATTTTCTGGCATTGCATACTGCGTATAGAGGCATGTGAGCACTAGAAAGCAGGAGTTTTTGGAAGAAGCATGCTATCATCTGTTCTCAGAATTTTTTGTATGTTACTTCCTCTACAGTGGTAACATTTTACACATCTTGTCACACCTGGGAATTCCTCACCTGCCTGCATGTGTCACGCACAGACTCATGAAATGTGTCAGTACTCAAGCCATTAGCAGTATAACTTTTAAGTAAAGAAAGATCAGTATTGGGCAGTACAAGGGTTAACATTCATGATTCATAGAACATTTGGTCTCTACCTTTAACAACAGTTTCTTTACGCAAATTCAGAAAGGAATTACTCAAGAGTTTCAGATAATTGCTAACTTCCTTTATTTTTCGAAATTTATTTTTTTGTTTACTTCAGATGTCTGCATTGTAGCATGTCCTGTATTACACAGCTGTAACTAGGAATGTACCTTCTCATTCTTTCAGCAGAGGCTAAAATGAGCAGAGTTGCAAGTTGAAATTAGTATCCCTTAATATGCAGGGAAAGATCTTTGCTCTACTCCATCATCCCTATGGACTTAAATTCCATGCCCACTTCTGGGTCTTCTAGTATCTCCTTCCCCTGCGGTTACTCTGATATAGGCTAGGGTCAGCACTGACCTTATGGGCATCCTGGAGGTCTTGCCTTCCAATTTCAGCTGGTTTTTTTTTTTGTTTATTTGTTTTATACTTTTATAGGCCTACTTGATGTTCTTCATGTTTCACTGTTGCAGTCATTACATTTGGGTTATCTGCTTTGCAGTAGCCCTCAGTGGGCCTGATTAACAAAGTCTTGGGTCCTGCATTGGTTGCTGTCCCTTCTTCCATGACATCAGTTCATCAGGGGTATAAAACATGCAGCCGACACCTTACATCAGTCTTTCTTGCCGTGCGGTGCCCGAAGCAGAAGCGGTTCGCAAGTGCTGGCAAGCCATTCGTTTTCGAGTTTCAGAACTGAAGTCTTCAACTAAAGCTAATTACCCCGTTGGGGAAACTTTTTCTTGCTCCTTACCGATGTCAGTTAAAGCTAATAATTGCATTACTTGTGGAAAGCAAATACCTCACAAAGATTTTCATTTGTACTGTATTCCTTGCCTAGGCCCAGACCTCAACGTGCCTTGCTGTCAGTTTTGTGCTTTATTTAAACAGCGCACTATCCGTCGTTGGTATATTTTCGCTTCTAAATATTTCAGTTCTCAGTTTAATTATCCAGAAATGTTGTCAGTTAGCATTCCGACTACCGGGATTCCGAAAAAATGCAAAGATAAAGACAGAGATAGACTGCCGAGGTCCAAAGCTGCGGACGAAGCTTCTCCTAAGCCAGTCACCAGTTCGCCAGTACTCAGTGAGATGCTTTTGCAGCCCCTGATACCTGCTACTTCTGACTCACAGGCCTCTACTGAGACCCATTCGAAGTCCAGTATGCCGCGAGATGCTTTAACTGTGGAACCTGTGGATGTCTCTACCTTGGATGGGTCCGGAGCTGCTATGCAGGCACCGGCTTCTGAGGGTGTATTCAGGCCTATGGACTTGCATATTAAACCAATGCCTCCTTCTTCATTTAGGCCAAAATCTCGAACCATGCCTAAGAAACTGATGCCCCGACCGCATGCTCAGGCCTCTATGCCTAAAAAACAAATGATAAGAATGGCTGAAGATCTTATAACTCTAATCAGGGGAAGCCAACCTCCCCCTTCTAAGAGACCTAGGACTGAAGTTGTTTATGAATCTTCTGAACAGGATTCTGATTTTTCTGATTCTTCTAATGATCTGGATTTGCCCTTATCTACTTATGAGGATTCTGATGCAGAGGACTCTATTCCCTCTGTTTCCCCTCCAGAGGATTTTTATTTTGGTGAAACCTTACATACTCTAAGGGAGCATTTCCACTGGAAAGCCAGGATTTTTCTGATTCTAAAAAGAGGCTTAGGGATTTCTTACTCCTGCCTCAGCATAGGCCTTTAGCTATACCTCCTGTACTAGACATTGTTGATGATGCCTTTTCAGAATCTAATTTGGCCCCTGATTCTTTACCTCCTGCTCCCAGAAAATCTGACAGATATTACAGGGTTCCTGATTCACACAAGTTCCTTTTTAAAAATCCTATTGCTGATCCAGAGACTGTTTCACAGGGACCCAAGGGCATTAAGGCTTCTACTGCTAAAAATCCTACCCCCTCTGATAGAGACTCCAGAGCACTGGATACATGGGGTAAGAAAGTTTACACTTCTGCAACCTTGGCCATTAGGGCTTTAAACCACCAGTTTCATATGTTAAAGTATCAACAACATGTTATTGGATTGCTTAAACAGAAAATGATGTTAATGTCTGACTGTGCTAAAAATAAAGAATTACAGGATTTAATGCATTCTGCTGAACAGGTTGGAAAACATACTTTGCAATATGGATTTGATTCATTAGAGGCCTCTTCCAGGGTTGCTGTTACTGGGTCTGTGCTCAGAAGGCATGCTTGGCTTAAGGAGCAATCTTTGCCTGAACATGTTAAAACTAAATTGTTGGATGCTCCCTTAATTCAGGACCGCCTGTTTGGCAAAAAGGCTGAGGAAGTTCTTAAAAAGATGGAAGCTAAATCTATGCAAACTGTTAAAGATTTCTTACAAGTTCAGCCTCCTAGATTTAGTAGGCGCTGGCCCTCTAAAAATTGGTCCTTTCCAGCCCCTTCCAGGTCTTCTCAAGCCAAACCTAGACACAGCAGAAACCCCAGGTTTCAGTCCCAAGGGACACACAAGACTAGGCAGTGGGGGGTTTCCGCACCCAAACTTGGGAGCAGCAAGACTCCCCCCTATGGAAAACCATCTCAATTACTTGCTTTTAAGATGTCCAAGCACTTCCCAACTGAATGCTTCTTTAGACAGAAAGATTGGTCTGCAGGCCAAAAACTGGGAACTCATTACCCAGGAAAAATGGGTTCTAAATATAGTGTCCCAAGGATACAGATTTCATTTCCACACGTTACCAACACCAAGTGGGTGGCCAGATCTACCCCCAAATCAGTAGGCAGAGGCCCAAAATCAGGTACTCTCTCTCTTAAACATGGGGGCTATTCAGTTCGTACCAGAAGAGGAGAAGGAACAAGGTTTCTATTCGAGACTTTTCCTGGTACCCAGAAAAGGCAATACATGGCGTCCTATCCTGGACCTTTCCATTCTAAACACCCTTCTGGTGATTCCGAAATTCAAAATGCTGACTCTTCACCAGCTGCTTCCTATGCTAGGCAAGAATGCATGGTTGGCAACACTAGACTTAAAAGAAGCTTACCTGCACATCCCTATCAGGAAGTCTTGCAGAAGATACCTACACTTCAAAGCAGGCTACATGCAGTTCTCTGCACTGCCCTTTGGCTTATCTACTGTGCCCAGGGTATTCACAAAATGCCTAGCTCCAGTCATTGCATTTTGCAGGCAAAGAAATATTCAAATATACCCATACCTGGACGATTGTCGAATTCAGCTAGAAAGCAAGTACATTCTCTTCAATAATCTGGCCTTTGTTCAAAGGGTACTGACTTGTCTGGGTTTCACCAAAAATGAAAATAAATCCCACTTGGTACCCTGTCAACAAATTATATTCCTGGGAGCAAGCTTGAATACAACTTCCCAGATGGCTTTCCTCATGCCAGAGAAATGGATACATTTGACAACTTACTTAAAACAAGTGGCCACAAAAACCCAGCTATCTGCAAGGCAAATACTGCAAGCCTTGGGGTTCATGGCCTCATGCATTCTTCTAATTCCATATGCAAGACTGCATATGAGGAAACTACAATGGTATCTCAAAAGCCTATGGTGTCAACATTCACAGGATCTGGAAGCAAGGATTTCTATCATACCTTGCCTACACCTAGAGTTCCTTTGGTGGGCAGAGGCCTGCCACCAAAACAGGGGACTACCATTCACGTTACCCCCGCCAAACAAATTCTAACAACAGATGCATTAGACTATGCATGGGGGGGGGGGCTCACCTGGCAGGGAAGCGCATTCAGGGCAAATGGAACCCAAATCAAATGCACCTGCATACAAATCAAAAGGAAATGTTAGCTGTACAGAATGCTCTGACAGCCTTCAAGGATCACATTCCTCCAGGACAACTAATGGTAAAGACAGACAACACCACTGTCACGTGGTACATAACAAGCAGGGGGGTACACATTCTTACTCCCTCTGCAGACTAGCCATGGCATTGTGGAACACAGCCTTGAGCTACCAAGTGAATCTGCAAGCTCAATTCCTGCCAGGAAAACTAAATACACTGGCAGATGGACTAAGCAGAAACCTCATGGACCCACATGAATGGAAACGGGAACCAAGGATTTTCAACATGTTGACAAGCAAATGGGGGAGTCCAGATATAGACCTGTTTGCCTCCCCCCAGAACCATCAACTGGACAAATTTTGCAAAAGGATTCCCCACAAGCAAGCTTGGAAAGTGGATGCTCTATCCTTCAGATGGAAAAAGTTTATGCCTTTCCTCCTCTGCCTCTGCTCTCCAAGGTACTACTAAAGATCAAACAGGACAAGCCGAGGATGATTTTAATTGCACCAGACTGGTCTCACCAACACTGGTATCCACTATTGCGCAGTGTGTCATGCTTGGCTCCATGGCACCTGTCTCAAACTCCTTCCCTGTTGTCTTAGCAGGAGAACATGATTCTGCACCCTCAGCTGCAAACCCTGAACCTAGCAGCCTGACTAATTACCTAATCTCTCCTTTACCATCCCTTAGTAAATCAGTGATGGATATCATTTTAGATGCAAGAAGGCCTAGTACTAGAAAATCTTATGCTGCAAAATGGAAAAGATTCTGTGCTTGGAACCAATCCCAAGGAATGAACGCAGCAGTGCTCAGTTTACCTCAGATTCTATAATACTTAACCGAGATGCTTCATAAGGGCTTGTCTTTTTCCTTCATCAAAATTCATGCCTCAGCCATTTCAGCTCATTATAGCACAGAGCCTCCCCTCTTCTCTCACCCACTGCTCAAGCAGTTCCTCAGAGGGCCCAAAAATCTAAGGCCACTCAGGAGAGCTCCAACTCCAGCCTGGGATCTTAACTTGGTCTTGGAGAAACTCACTCTTCTTCCCTTTGAGCCAGCTGCTACTGCAGATTTAAAATGTTTTTCCTGGAAAACAGTTTTCCTTTTGGCAATCACTTCTGCAAGAAGGGTATCTGAATTACAGGCCCTTATGGCAGTGGAACCTTTCATCATCTTTTATGCGGACAGGGTGTCCCTCAGAACCAATCTCTCCTTCATGCCCAAGGTGGTATCCAGTGTGGCTCTTAATCAGTCCATTCATTTGCCTACCTTTTTTCCTAATCCACAAAGCAAAGGGGAAAGGATACTGTACTCTTTAGATGTGCACAGACAGTTTAGATTCTACTTGGACAGGACTAAACCTCAAAGGAAATCTGAACAACTACTGGCGGCATTTGCTGCAGGGACAGAGGGGAAAGCTATTTCAAAACAAACCATTTCAAAATGGATAGGCCACTGCATTCATTTCTCCTATAAGCACCATGGAAAACTTATCCCACAGGGCATCAGACCCCATTCAACCAGGGCTGCATCTACCTCTACAGCCTTTCTCAGGGGAGTCCCTACTAGGGACATCTTAGAAGCTGCTACCTGGAGTTCTGTATATACTTTCACCAAGCATTACCATTTGCCAATTTTCTCTAAATCCAGGGCTGGTTTTGCCACTGCAGTCTTGCAGGGCCTTATAGCTGGTCCTAATTCTATTTAAATTCCTCCTCCTAACCCTAGCTTTGGGAATCTTCCCAAATGTAATGACTGAAACAGTGAAACATGAAGAACATTGTACAGTTGTGTATACTTACCATAAATGTAGATGTTTGTGTATTCACTGTTGCAGTCCTGGTTACCCTCCCTCCAGCCCTCTTTTCTTCCTTTGGCTATACCTCTACTCTCACTTTGCTCTAAAAGCTTTTTGGTGTATTTTCTTTTCTGTTGGAGGTATATCCTTGTATTTATAGATTTAATTGCTTCCCATTAGGGGGGCACCTGACATCTGGGGCAAGAAAAACTGATGCAATGGCGTCAGCTGCATGTTTTATACCCCTGACGACCTGCCATCATGGAAGAAGGGACAGCAACTGATGCAGGACCCAAGACTTTGTTAATCAGGTGGACTGAGGGCTACTGCAAAGCAGATAAACCAAATGTAATGACTGCAACAGTGAATACACTCGAACATCTACATTTATGGTAAGTGTACACAACTGTACTTTTCACATCCCCACCTCCCATTTTGTGGATATGTGGTGCATCCAAGGAGAAGGAATGTAATGGGGATATTTAGTGAATTACCCTGCATCAGAGGCAGCTCAGCCAGCTTCACCACCTTTTCCTCTCTTTGGTTCACACCACCCTGATTACAACATCTCCAGCCTCCACCTGGGATTGTCACAGGGAGTTCCCATGCAACCACCATCCCACCAACCTTCAGAGTGCCTCAGATCCCTGAGCCACTATTATAACCTGAGACAGCTGTTATTTACTCAGGAGCTTATCCCCCTATACTATAGCGCTGGCTTTCATTCTTAAGGGGCAAAAGTTTCTAGCTGCATTCACCAGACAAAAGAGTGAAATGTAATAATCTAGAATGAAAAAGGAAGGCATTTAACTGATTTCTAGACAGTTATTGTTTCTGGTTGGCTTATCATCTATTAGAAATTATTTCTGTTTCTGAAAACACAACACCTGCAGCAACTGAGCTTGTGTTGGCAGGTAGCATATAGCAAAGAAACTTCCACATGGTATGTTATTAACACACTGAAAAATGGAATCTTGAAGTAGACCATAATTCTATGGTCTCTCAGATATACACAAGGACTTTAATACCCCCCACCTAATTTACATAGAAAATTGGAATACCTCTGGAGACCCCCATAGTATCTTTGTACTCCGGTGCATTTTTTGCTCATAGTTTGCAATGGACATTTTTTTACAGTGGTCAGTCTAAGCCAGCATCATACTTTTGGAGATTAATAGATGATAGATTAGTTACTTGAATGGCTAACAGAATGGACTTCAACAATTACTTTATATTATTAAAATAAATATGCATCCCTAAATACAACTCTTTTTTAAGTTTTGTCTTCCTTGAAGTTTGAATATATAGGGACAAAGTATTTAATAACTTAAAACTCACTTTATATAGAAAGTCAAAACTGGTTAATAATTTATTCCACTTCAGAAGCTGCCAACATGAATATATTAAAATAATCCCCCAGATTTACTAATCTTCCGTGTAAGACTAGATTAGTCTTGCGCCAGGGTAAGAGTATGATGGCAGTGTGCCATGCATATTAATGAGGGTGCGCTGCCTCAACTCTAAAGCTTACACGGAGCGTGGATAAGTGTAGGGGGTGTCGGACTGCCGAGCAGTACAAAAATTCATGCCCCTGCAATGAAGAAATGCTGCAATTTCCAGTTACATGAGCGAGTCCGCTCACATGTTTACAATGTAACACTACACTCCTCCATATGTTAAACAACTTACAAAATTAAAAATAAAAATAATTTATTTATTTTTTTCTTCCGATATAGCTGCCCATAGTTGCGTGGGTTTGCGAGGGTTTTCCCATTGCTTAGCTACAGTTAGCAGCTTAGACACCAGAAGAGGATAATAAGAAAAATATATGCAAATTAATCAAAATAGCAATAGCGTAGTGGTTAGAGCCTTCGCACAAAGAAGAGGCATTCCTGGTTTGAGTCCCACTACTGCACGTTCCATTTTCTGTGGGAAATCTGTATACAAAAATATTTCCTGACATTTTTTATGTGTAAGTTTTGTAAAAAGCATTGAAATGTTAAATGTAGTAGTGAACGAATTTATATATATATATATATATATATATATATATATATATATATATATATATATATGAAGGTGAAATGGTTATGCATTCTGAGGCATGAGTACCCTATTTTAAGCAATATAAAGAAAGCACTGCTAAGCACATTTTACCATTATTGAGCATATTTAAATACAATTGCTTGTAGCTGCGCACCGTGCTAACCAGCACAACCGCAACATATTTGCGCATTGCTGTGCACCGGGCTAACCAGTGCAACGTCGGGCAAAGTCAGGCAATGTCGGGCAAAGTTGAGCAAAGTTGGGTAAACATGCTCACACCTGTTTACTGTTCCTTAACCAGTCAGGTCTGCCTAGCAGGAAAATAAAAAGCAGTGAGAGGGCTCGAACTCAGGATACTGTACACTATAGTCACAGTATTTAACCATTAAGCCATGACAGCATTTCACAAATGTGCACTTTCAACAGACACATATCTATCAAAGGAATTTTAAACATTGCCAGCATCAGCTAAGCAGGCGTGCCTAAAGCTGTGTTTTTCCAAAACTGGCCAATCACAAATAAGTGTGGGAAAGGAGGCATATTTAAGCTCCACAGATGGGAATACTTGCTATAAAGTCAGCATGGCTGGTGTTGGTGTTGGTGAAGGCACTTGATTTAGAGTGCAATGCTGGGACATGAGGAAAGACTCCTGTGGGGCCAGTACCAAGGTACCCAATATAAAATTAAGGCCTGGAACAGTCTTGTCCATGATCTCACCAGTACCACTGGTGTTCCTCGGACTGGTGAGCAGGTCAGGCACCATTATTCTGACCTGAAGCAATGTAGGGAGGATGAACTGGACCAGTGGATCTAGGAATCCCATATGATGCCTAATGCCCCGATACTGAGTAAGTAGCCATTGTATTAACTAGTTAAGAATTGCTATGCTTGTCTCTACTATGGACAGGTATGTCTCAATATCACTGCATTTACTTCACAGCTGCAGGTGACCAGGCTATGAACCAGCAAGCCCATGAAGATAGGCTGGAAAGGCTGTGTCATGAGGCAGGTTAGTAATTATTCTGCATGCACTGTTATAAAAAATAAATGAGAGAGCCTTCAAAAAGTCTTTTAACCCAATAAATAAAGGTGTAATAATCCTTTAATAAATGTATGATTCATGGAGTGTGTCTGTGTCATTTTCTTTGACATGTTGTTGTACTGTTGCATTCTACAAATAGTAGTGTTGTATTAAGCAGTGTCAAGCCACACTTGGATAGACCCATATAACATGGATGAAGGGAATGCCAGTAGCTTGTATGCGCATGCACAGCCCTCAACTGTTGGTTCATGGCCAGCATGTACAGGTTAATCTGGCACATGAGTAGCTTGGTATTGTGTTCCCCAGAAATGTCAGTGTGCTGCCAGAAATGCAGGGAGCTGTTAACATATAACTGATACTTTCACCTGAATATATCTAGATAATTACATGAAAGTAGAGCTGTCAGTGTACTATCTTAGTAGTGTGTGTGAGCAACTCTCAAAATATGTTGCAGTAACATCTGCATCTTGGACAGTTTGTATGTAAGATACAGCTCATGTATATAGTGATCTATCCAAATCCAATTGCACAATATAAGGACATTGGGTAGTGTAATAATACATGTAAGGGACATATAACTGCAGTTAATAGGAATGTAGTGAAATCTAGAAGGATATATAAGCTGTTAATTGAGCTATCTTTTCCCACCATACTGTATGTGCATAAAAATGCAGTTCCACACCTCAATCAGGTCTTAAAGTGTGTTTCCTGTTTTCCTCTCACAGGTGGCGAGGTGGGGCTCGTTCAGTACAGCAGAGAACCTGATGTCACTAAGGCAGACAGTGATCTTGAGGATAGGTGTGCTGAGGCACAGGCAGGTTTGTCAGGGTCTGTTGCTGGGCCACCAATTGACAGTAAACACGTCTCCACCCCATCCATGCACGCAGTCATACTGCCTTTACATCCATCATCAACATCACCCTTAGCTGAGGGACAGTGTATGGTTGGCACTGGCCAGGACAGTGTGGTATCTATGGCACATGTATGAGGACACAGCAGCCATAGCCAGCTGTCTGGGATGGGACCACATAGGCAGATGCCCAGGGGTTCTCATCAGAGCACTGCTGGTCATCATGCCCCTGGCAGATGTGCCACACCACTTTCTACCACATGCATGTTCCAGACTGTCATGGAGGCACAGACATGAATGGAGCAGTACACCAGACAGGGGCTAAGGGCACAGAGGGCTCATTACAGCTCTGTAAATAACAGTATCTGTGACCTAGAAGGTGCCATACGTAACTACACTGAGGTCATTGATAGACGTTGGGGTGAGATATTGATGTCCTCCACAATGTCATGTCCATGTGTCAGGACAGTGCGGGATGGTTGAGACGTCGATGTGGATGTATGCAAGCAACATCACCAGCTGGAGGTCACCATGGATGTCCAGCAAGTCACAGCCGCTCCCGTAGTGCCAGTACAGCCCCAGCAATGTTGGGGGGGCTGTCCATAGACCGTCCTAGCAGACCACGTGCACATGACTCTGGCCAGTCCCAGCAGGGACCCGGATCCAGTGGACATTTGTCAACCTCTTTGGATAGTACCCAATCTGGATTAGTACCTGATATTGTCTGTAGCACCCCTGCCAGGCACAGGTTCCGTATCCATGGCCAGAGACGGTGATCTGTAAAGCCTGCCAGGTACAGTCTGTAGCTCTCTCACAAATCCCCGTATATGGCAGCCACATGGTGGAACTGTGTGCATGTAGACACACACGCATAAACCAGAAACCTAGGGCAAACACATACCCGCACACATGACATCAACATTGGCCCATAACAGTACTCATGGCCCTCACACACACACTCGCACACACATGTTGATTGTATGGCTCAGTGTAGGCCTCTGGAAAACCAACAACACACCCTGTGCATATGATGAAACCTGTGCCACCTCCTGTCATCTGTAACATTGATACAGGAACAGGCTAACATGGTGCTGATGCACAGGGTGACTTTAATAAAGTATAGCAATGTTTGGATGTTTAGCATGTTGTCAGCAGTAAAGTGTAATGATATCCTTGAAGGTGTAGCTGAGCAGGCATGATGCATTACAGCTGTAATTAGCAATGTTGTATTGTTTTCACCAGTGTTTATTCCAATTGTGTTTTGTTTGCCCATGTGCCACTTGGCTGATGTATGTAGTTGTGTCAGCATGCGTTATACAGTGGACGGTAAGTGTGGGGTGTGTGCAACACACGTTTGCAGGTGTCCATTTGTGAACATGGTGGAGGTGCACTGTCTGCATGTACATGCATATTGGACACATGGGCAGGGTGACATGCCCTGTATTGGCCAGTGTTAACACTCCATACTTTCTATTGGTGGCCAGTATGCATTGTACTACACACATTTTGGAACTTCGGTACACATGTGTGTGTATGACATGGGTTGACACTGTGCTGTGGGTGATACTGTTGTTGCTATCTGTCATTGGTTTGCATTACTAAGGTTAACACTGTCCCAGCTGCATAATCCTTTAGAAATGCACACTGTTCACCTACAGGGTTGCATGGACCGTGCTATCACAAACACAAGAAATTCTCACTTATACAGTAAAAGTGCATTAGTCTCATGGACCCCTGCCATAAACTAAATATATAATAGAAGGTGTGAAGTTGTACCAAAAAAGAGTTACATACCAAGAAGGGATAACCTCTCTGGTCAGTATCATTGGGAAAATACAAGCCCTCATTAAACATACAAGGCAAGCTTCAAAATACAAAATGGCAAGGATTCCAAAGACAACACTAAAGCTTTCTTTAGTGTTGTTTATAATCTACATGGGAAATCTCAGATCGGGTCACAGTTAATGTAAATGGTCACAAAGCTGACTGACATTAGCAATTTCTTGTCATACAGTTTGAATGCGGATTTCACCACTCTGTCGTTACAGAAGGTCCACATTTCCAGACCTGAAGAATGTAAAACCTGATGATTCACAGACACTCTAGTTAAAACATCTCTTTACCAAAGTCCAAACCACAGTGGCAATGGTACTGGACAGTGTCCCTGGCTGTGTCATACACAAGCTGACATATGAAGTCACCACTCACCTAAACATTCTGTTCAGATGCAGCCTATATACAGGTTACATACTTGTGGAATGACACACGGTAATGGTGTTCATAGTCCACAAGGGTTGAGCTACAATGTCTTCTTCTTATTCTCCTTTTGGATGCTCCCATTAGGGGTCGCCACAGTAGATCATCTGTTTCCATTTCTTCCTGCCCACTGCATCTTGCTTTGTCACACCATCCACCTGCATGTCCTCTCTCACCACAGCCATAAACCTCATCTTATCCAGTCCTCTTTTCCTGTTACCTGGCGGCTTCATCCTTAGCATCTATTTCACAATATACTCTGCATCCCTCCTCAGCATATGTACAAACCAACTTAATCCTGCCTATCTTGCTTGGTCTACTAACCTTCAAACTTGGGCTGACCCTCTAATATACTTATTCTTAATCCTGTCCACCCTCGTCACACCCAGTGCAAATCTTAACATAAATTTATTAAGGGTAGAACTACAACAGATCCTAGAAACTCTCACCCTATAAGCCAAACAAATGTTATCTGGAAGGCACAACATTATGGAACTCATTAACAGAGACATTATGAACCTGCAAACACTGCACCTTACCCACTTAGGTTCTCTAAAGGCCAGATCATGACTTCTACACCTAGTAGACTTCAAGCCAGTTAACAAGGCTATAGGTGAGGGAGGGGAGGTCCACACAGACAAGCTATAGACCACCAGCAATTCATACCCATCCCACATTCTGGTATTATACATAACCTCAACAGACTGACCATAAATGATTGTTAGATGATGGATTGACAACTGATGCACAGATGTAAGACACACAGTAATATTGGCAGCCTCCATGTACAATTCTATGCCAGTAACAAGTGGTATTCACCTGCACTCAGTCCTGGGACCACTCCTGTTTGGCATATAGCTTTCTTAGGTACAAGCAAACACAGTAGGGATATGTATGCCCATGTTTGATAAAAATGCATACTGTGGGCTATACTTTATTCTCCAGATGACACACACATCCTCCAAAAGGGTATCATAGAGGCAGACACCTGGTGTCAAACTCATGCTGTAAAGCTATAAGCCAAAGAAAGCATAGTTACCCACTTTTAGAAAACAAAGTATCCCCGGAGTACCACATTGGTAGTAGCCCCCAAAATGTGGAACAGGTACTAATGTATACATAGAGCCATGTGTTTAGTCATCTCTCCTTTGATAATCACATTACCAAAGGGTTTTGGAAATCCCTTTGTGGAGCACATAAGCAATAAAGGGTTTGCATGCAGATCCACAGAGGTTGTTGCACACCTATAATAATTAGTCATCTTTGCCAGACTTTTCTTGCTTTGGAACAGGATTCAAATATACCTCAAGCATAAACCCTCACTCACACTCTTTAATAGAAACCGTGATGAGTATATGTGAAACAGAAGACGTAGCCCAGGGATCACTGCAGTGGCTAAGCTTGTCACAAGCATACAGAAGTGACCTAAGGTCTGAAAAGCACCAGCACACTCTGGCAAAGATAACAGATGCTTTCATGGAGAAAGCAGAGTACCCACCTATGAAATAATTGAGGTCACATGTATGTATATGGCTTTGTCCCACAGCTAAGTTACATGTGTAATGCACATACAGTTGTCATTGTGATATGTCATACACTAGAAAAATGAAAACCCACTCCACATTGAGCAACGGTGTCACACACTCTCACACACCTGGAACACACACACACACAGTCAGCAAGTGCGAGATTCAAACTCCTTCCTAACTACATTATGATACTACAGCAGTATGCATTTACATGGCACGCTATACACATTACTGGGATTTCACCTTCCCACAGGTATATTTGTAGGATGGTGACATCATCAGACTTGACAAAGATGAGTATACCACTTTTAAGGGGTGTGAGTAGTCTCCAAAAAGGTTGCTCCTCCCCCAGGGAGACACACACACACACACAGATGGCAAGTGCAAGATTCAAACCCCTACCTAACTACATTAGGATACTACAGCAGCACACATTTACACAACGTGCTATACACATTACTGGAATTTCACTTTTACACAGGTATATTTGCAGGACGGTGACATAATCAGATGACAAAGATGAGTATACCACTCTTAAGGGGGTGTGAGTAGTCTCCAAAAAGGTTGCTCTCTCCCCAGGGAGAGACAGACACACACACACACACACACACACACACACACACACACACACACACACACACACACACACACACACACACACAGTTGGCAAATGCGGGATTCTTAATCCAAACTAAGTACGTCTTTACACTTCAGCAAGCAATATGGAGTTACAGGGTGCAATACAGACATTACTTGCTGACAGTTTGCCCAAAGGGTTTTTTCACATTTGCTAACCTCAGCAGGCTTATCATACTAGGTGTATTGTGAGTGTATTGTATGCATAGGCCATGACCATATCATATATGGGTTGATGCACCACATGCTGGCACACACAGGGTCAAATCGGTGGCTAAGCTCTGTCAACCCAATACTGGACAATACAGTCAAGAGGAGTAGGGTCATACAACCACAACACCAACAGTCTCACATAGATCTACAATATAAGCACCAGCAAAATGCACACATAAATACACATTACCATACTCGGAGAATACAAATATTAATCTGAAAAAGAGAGTGTCCTCCTAAGCAGACAAGCAAGCAACATGCACCTCCAAGCACACGCCAGAAAACACATAATACACCAAAGCAGTGTTCCTCACAACAGGCCCTAAGGCAAAACAACTTACCCAACACACTAGTAATAGGTGACTCCATAGTCAGGCACACAGATGTTCCACTCACTCAGCTGGACAAGGGGAAGGTTACTGTCATTTGTCTGTCAGGTGCTATGATCTGCCACATAACACAAGCACTTACATCACTCCAGAACAGGTACATATATGACGTGTTCTTTGTACATGTCAGTGTGAATGATCTGAGACATACCTCCCAGGACAACATGACAAGAGATATATAGTAGCTCTATGATCATGTAGCCCAGGCTGGTATGACCGTGACCTTGAGTAGCATCTTACCTTCACCTACATGATACTGCAATATAACAGAAAGATGATAAACTTCAACAATTGTCTGAGCTTCTGGTGTCATTCAAAGGGGATCCAGTCCCTGAATGTGATGACATGATAGACAAGCCTCATTGCTTCACTAAAGATGGTTTGCACATGTCACCCCTATGCTTCTGATTACTGGCCAAGGCTCTTGCTGTCCCCATATTACCTTTTTTATGCAAGGCTCAAAGGTTCATAGGTAGGTACTAGGCTATCAGCCCTGGGGCCTATACAAGCCCAGCCAAAAAGGTACCCTGGCTTTTGCCACCCAAGAAAATTATTTTCCTGTGACACTGTCGAGCAGAGACACAAACGTGATCCCCGGGGTGAATTT
This sequence comes from Protopterus annectens, assembly GCF_019279795.1. Lineage (NCBI taxonomy): Eukaryota > Metazoa > Chordata > Ceratodontiformes > Protopteridae > Protopterus > Protopterus annectens. Next base: position 1,565,413,311 of record NC_056726.1, read on the forward strand.
CCTATTTCCCTTCCAATCATCAAGATTTTTCTTGAAGAGTGTTAATGAAGAAGCTTTGTTTGATATAGATGGGTAGTTTATTCCGGAGTATGGGAAGTCTTTGGGACAGGAATCTATCCCTCCGGCATGTTCAGTTTATTGTGGTGACAAGGTTTAGGTCCCTAGAGCGTGTAGCTCGGTGGGAATGGGATTTCTTTAAGTGGAGTATGTCCAACAGCTCTGGGTTTGACATAGCTTTGTATGTTAGGTAGAGATCACCTCTGAGTAGGCGATATGCGATGGAGTAAAGTTGGAGTTTTTTGAGACGGTCTGTGTAGGGCATGTGTTTGAGGCCAGTAATCCTCTTTGTGAGGTATTTCTGTGACTTTCCAGTTGTTGTAGATGTCTTGTGAGGTACATACTAAAAGGGACGTTGTACTCTATAATGGATCTAATGAGTGATGAGTAGAGGGGAACAATTACCTCTTTTTTTCTGCATGAGAAACCTTTTTTGATGAGGTGTGCCATGTAGAAGGATTTCCTGACTACTGTGATGGTGTGATTATCAAAGGAGAGACTACTGTCCACCTGTTCCTAAGGTCTCTTATCACACTTTCAGTGTTAAGTATACTACTGCCTATGTTGTAGTTCATGGGTTCAGAGTTTTTACCAAAGGGGATGACAATGAACTTTTTGGCATTGAGCTTGAGGCCATGGCTTTGACATCAGGCATCTGTCTCAGTGAGGCCCTTTTGTAGGATGTCCACATCGTTAGTAGTTTCGATTATGGCTCTTAGTTTGCAGTCATCTGCAAACTTCATTAGCCAAAGACCTTCTGTGTTAGCCTGTACTTCAGAGAAGTAGATACCAAACAGGACAGGACCCAGGACTGAACTCTGTGGTACTCCATCTGTCACTGGTCTGAAGTTGGATTTGCAGTCAGCTACTTTCACAGTGTGGGTTCTGTCAGTGAGCCAGTTGGCAACGCATCTTGTGACATAGGGATTTATACCTAGTTTAGTGAGTTTATCTATAATTCCAGAGTGGGGGATGGTGTTGAAAGCCTTGGCAAGATCTGGATAGGCTGTGAGAACCACCTTACCCTTGTCTACGGCTTTGGTGACTGCTTCAAAGAAGTCTATCAGGTTTAGGAGACATGATCTGCCTTTTACAAATCTGAACTGATTGGGGTCAGAGATTGGAGATTACCAATGTCTTTGTTTATAAGTTCCATGATGATACATTCCATGGCCTTGCAGACCAGGCAAATCAGGCTAATGGGGCGCTAGTTCCCGGGGTCCGTGGTGGCTCCCCCTTGTGTAGTGGGATAACTGTCGCTGTGCGCTGTTCAGCAGGCACAAAGCCTGAGGTGAGGCTATAATTGAACATGGTACTTAGGAGTGGTGCCAGTTCATTCTGTAGTTCATATAGAACGCAGCCTGGTATGTTGTCTGGTCCCATGGATGCTGTGTTCCTGGCTTTAAAGAGTGTGTTTTTTACCTTTGCAACCGTGATTGCAGGAACTTTGCATTCTTCCGGTATAGAGACGGGTTCTTTAATGGGTGAGAGAGGGGTAAAGTTAGCACTGATCCTATCTGCCAGGATGTTGGCAATATCAGTTGAATCTGTATATTTAGTGCCATTGTGCTTTAAGTTAGAGCAGATCTGTGTGTTGCCATTGAGATTCTTGACATAGCTATAGAATGCTTTGTGGTTGTCTTTAGAATCAGTGGTGATTTTGTTTTCATAACTAGCTTTGAAGGATTTTATCAGGGATTGCAGTTTCTTACTGAGGCTGAACAGGGAGCTCCTCCACTCATGGGATTTTACTCTCTTTTGCAACAGTTTCTTCCTTCTGTTGTACAGTTTGCTTATGGCATAGGATCACCAGATTGGCTTCCTTTTTTGGAGGATAGCGTCTTGCTTCTGTTTGGGATAGCATGATCCATGCACTCATGTAAGTGCTTATAAAGTGAAATTGTGTAGGACTCAGTAGTCGTAACTGTATTGTCCATCTGCGTGCATGACATGAAGATCCCTGTGGTGGTGGTGCTGCGGTAGCATTGTCGCCTCACAGTAAGATGCTGTCCGGTTCAATTTTCAGCTAGAGCATCTTCTGCGTGGAGACATGCGTGAATGGGCATACCTTCGTTGAAGGTTATGCATCAGGCCTGGCAAGCTGGTACGTAAAAATCAACTGCCAATCATTAGTGGACCGGAGTTCTGCTGTGGCAACCCCCTAACCGGGAAAAGCCAAAAGACACAAATGCGTGACATGAAGTTCACCACTTTTGTCTTAAGAAGCATGAAGTTGGCTTTGGAGAAATTTTTTAACATGGTTTCCTTCATGGGGGTGGGGGCAGAATGTGGATATGTAGGGTAGTTAGTTTATGGTCGGATCGGACCAATGAGGTGTTGCCTTCAGGTGTGGAACACCAGTCACTCAGGACAAGCCAAACCCTGTAACCAACACAAATAACCACAAAGTGAGCTAAATGCTACTCATTGCCAGAAGCCTCAGCCTCCAAATGCACACACTCGAGGTACTTCTCAGTATGGAGAATATTGATATCTGTGCAGTAACAGAAGCCTAGTTCAAGGTTCCAGAGAGCACACCAGCACTACCAGGATACTACTTATTCCATACCTTCCAGCATCAGAACCTGGATCATAACACATAGGGTGGGGATGTATCCATATTCATCAAGGATACCTACACCTCTCTCTACATCCTCTCTACAGGATACGTACCCATAGAATGTTGCACAGCAATGTTCTTCCCACTCCATAGGGGTGGGGCCACAAAAGACCCTTGGCATTCCTGCTCTATGAACCTGACGAGTCTGATCTGCAAGGCAATGGAGTCAATCATAATGGAAGTCAACAATAAAGACATTGCGAACCTTCACACAGTTGAGCACACCCAGTTTGGCTTTGTCAAATGCAGATCATGCCTCCTGAAATGGGTTGATTTCTTTGAGACAGTTACCCAGGCCACAGATGATTGAAAGGAGCTCCATACAGCCTATCTATTCCTCGCTAAGGCCTTTAACACCATTCCCCAGTCAGGTATCATAGATGAACTCACCAACCTGGGCATAAATATATATATCACAAAATGGATTGCAAACTGGCTCACAGATAGATCCCAAAAATTAAGAGTTGCTGGCTACATGTCAGACTCTAAACTGGTAACAACTGTTGTCCCCCAGGGTTCAGTCCTGGGGCCCCTCCTGTTTGGTATATACTTCTCAGAAGTACATGCCAACACAGGAGGGCTGTGGTTGACTAAGTTTGCTGGGAACTGTAAAGTGTTTGCCATAATAGATTCCCCGGATGACACAAATATTCTCCAGAAGGGAATCTATGAGACAGATGTGTGGTGTCAGAATCATGGCCTCAAGCTCAGTGTGAAAGAATGCATAGTAATCCCCTTGGGGAAAACAAAGTACCCACAAACTACCACACAGGTGTTACCCCCTAAAAACTGACAAGGTAATATGGGATCTGGGGACACAAGTAGATAGTCATCTTTCCTTTGACAACCATGTTGCCAAAGTGATTTGGAAATCCTATGTGGCCCACCTAATCAGCAAAGGGTTTGCATTAGGATCAAAAGAGTTAGTGATGGGCCTCTACTCTTAAGTCATCAGACCCATCATTGAGTACAATGCACCATTTTGGATGTACTGGACTAAGCATATCCAACAGCTGGTGAGACCACAAAGGTACCTCACCAATAGGATTACTGGCCTGAAACAGTTGTGTTATGCAACACAACTGGTAAAACAAAATCTGTTCTCCATTGCATAATGCCTACTCAGAGGCACACTCTGCTTAACATACAGAGCCATGTCCAACACATAACTGTTGAACATGCTCCATCTAAGGATAACAAAATTGATTCACACTACACACTCCAGGAATATGAACCTCATCACAACAATGAATACAACATGCTGGTGGGATAGAATACCATCCCAGACACTTGCCTTACTGTGGAACAGAGTCCCAATGTACATCAGACAGAGCTTCTCGCTGACAGTCTTCAATAGGAACCTTGATGAGTGGATGGGAAACAGACAATTCACACCAGGCATCACATCAGCAGCCCCACTAGAAAGGGGCTTAGGGTACTAACTATTAGAACTAGGGCTTAGGAGACTAACCAATGGGGTGGTGAAAGCTGCACAACTTGCCTAGGCTAATATATGACTTTGTGAAGATAGTCTACTACATACCTATGAACCTATGTGACAGGCACATGTCTACAGATAGTAGATGTGTACTTCATTGTACAGTCATGTTGTACAGCAGGCACATGCACCACATACACTGTAATGCTTACAGATACTGGTGGATATTATGTACAGTGGGTGAGATGTGCACCTCATGTATTTTGTGCTATTGGGATGTGTGCTGGGTGGGACAGTCCTGGATGGCTCCCTGTCATGGTCACCCTCTTACACACATCTCTGCCCATCCATCTTTGGCTTATTATACTGTGTTCCCCTACATATATAGGTACATAGATAGGTAATAGGCTATCTGCCTGAAGGCATATATATATTAGTATGGCCAGAGTGTGCAGCTATCACCACACATGGGGTTAGTTCCCTATGCCTCTGTCTAGTAGAGCTGATGAGTGATCCATGGTGTGGCAGTTCAGTTTCACATACACTCATCAAGGCTCCTCTGGAAGAGTGTCAGTTAGGGACTCAGCTTAATGTAGGTTGGGACCCTGTTCCAAAGCAAGGGAAGTCTGTGAGTTAGTAATGTATCCCTCCAACATGTTCTATTTATTGTTGTGATGATTATATCCCTAGAGCATGTCGCACAGTGAGCTTGGGTTTACTTCAGATAGAGCATGTACATCAGTTCTGCATTGGACATGGACCTGTCTGTTGGGCAGAGATCGCTTGAGTAGATAGTATGCAACAGAGTACAGATTGAGTTACTTCAGTCTTGTTGCATGGGGCAACTGTTTGAGGCCAATAATCCTCTTGTTGAGGTACTTCAGTGGTCTTTCCAGCTGCTGAAGGTGCCTAGTCAGATTCATCACAAGTGTGTCGTGGTGCTCTCTGATGGGTCTAATGACTGATGAGTAGAGGGAACCTCCTTTGACCTACATGCAAAGACATTTGCAATTTGTGGGAACACATAGCATGATTTTCTAACCACTTTGTGAATATGTTTCTGAAAGTAGAGATGACTATCCACATGTGTCCATAGATCCCTTATTATTACCTCCATATTTAGGGTGTTGGCACCTATGTGGTATTTGTATGACTGTAGCTTGAGGCCATAATTTTGACACCACATCTGTCTGACTAAGACCCTTTTTAAGGATGTCTCTGTTGTCCCAAACATAGATTATGACAACGTTTTTGCAGTCAGCCACAAACTTTGCTAACCATAGCCCTCGTGTGTTTGACTGTATTTCTGAAAAGTATACACCAGACAGGAGGGGTCTCAGGACTGTTCCATGGGGGACAGCAGTTGTTACCAGCTTACAGTCCAACAGGGAGACCACAATTCTTACCTTGTGGGATGTATCTGTGCCTCAGTTGGCAATCCATCAGATGACATACGTGTTTATGCACAGGCTGTTGATTTTGTGGATATGACATGTGTGTGGGATGTTGGAAAGGGGCTTTTCAAGGTCTATGTAGGCCGTGTGGAGCTCATTTAATTGATGTATGTCCTGGGTAACTGTCTTGAAAACTGTCTAGCAGGTGTAGGGACCATGATCTGCCCCTAACCAAACCAAAATGGGTAGGGTTGGGTGTGTGTAGGCTCCCAATAGTTCTATTTATGAGTTCCATAATGATGGACTCCATGGCCTTGCAGATCAGGCTTATTAGGCTTATAAGACAATAGTTCCCATGGTCTGTTGTGCACCAACACTTGTGGAGTGTGCCAAATGTTGCTGTAACCCATTCAACAGTTTCATATCCTGTACAGAGGGTGAGTCTCAACAGACTGTTCAGGTGCAGAGTCTGTTTGTTTTGGAGATCACATATGACACAGCTAGGGACACCATGTCATCCCATAGATACCATGTTTTTAGGTTTGGATAGAGCTGTTTAACCATTGTATATGTGATTTCTGGGTTTTCACAATCTCCAGGTATGGTAATGGGCAGTTTTGTCAGTGAGAGGGGGATAAATATGTATGAACCTGTCTGACAAGATGTTGGCAATGTCAGTCATGTACATGTATTCATTTACACTTTGCACTGCCTCACAACATATATGAGTTTGCATTGATATTTATGACATAGCTAAAGAACGCTTCATGGTTCTCTATGGACTCTTTGGCAATATATTTGGCAGAACATGGCTTGGATAATGTTAGGAGTTAGATAACACAAAATCCACTGGAGTCGCCACACGGAAATAGTCACTGATGATAGAAACTTCTTTATTGAAGACAAAAACACACAAGCGCTTTCACGTAGCTATACTACGCTTCTTCAGGTGTAATAAAACATTGAAAAAAGCAAGCTTTTATACAAAAGGCTTTTGGCGCTCAAAATGGTAAATTAAACACTAATAGAATAATTACTAACACACAATCTTTCCCTCCATGTCCTTATTTAAAGAGACGGTACTAAAATAAATTAAAAACAGATAAAAACAATTTAAAAGTTAAGGCAAGAATACCTTAAACAAACTGTATTTAAATAAAACAGCAAATCCTGTCGCTGTAACAGTGCAAGCCAACTGAGGCTATCACCTCACAACGCTAAGGAACAGTGCAAGATCATAATCAAGGCAAAGAGCAAGGGCAGAGGACAACATGGTTCTAATGTAAATAGACCATATTCCTATTTGCAAATGCATCCAGAGCATATTCCACGACTCCTGCTGGAGTCGCTAACTGAACACATACATATTTCCTTAAAACAAAGCCTCCCGAATGCAAAAATATTCTGTGAGCTATCCCACATCCATGTCTGATCAAAAAATGTCTGCAACACAAACAGTGCGGCATACAGCAATCCAAGAAAAAAACAAAGAAGAAAAACAACATGCTCACTTATGCTGTTAGAAGGTGCAAAACATATACTCTAACATGCAACTGTTGGCGTGTATTAAAACAACTACGCCAACATGACATCAACAAGTTCTAACCATATTCCAATCTGTACATGCACTCAGATCGTGCCTCACAACTCACTTTGGAATCGCCGTCCACACACACATATTCCCCAAAGCAGGACCACAAGAACACGATCACACACTACAAAATGTCCCGCAACCATATCCGATCAAAAGCACATTTACAATGCTAACAATGCAGCGAATAACAGTCCGGGAGTGAGAAATGTCCTACTCACATCGACCACTAGCAAGCACAGGAGACACACTCCGACATGCATCCACTGGCGCAAACCAAAACAATGTTAGGAGTGTTCATTGTTTCTTGATGATACTGATCAGAGATTTATTGATCTTCTTTGGATTTTCACTTTCTTTGAACAACTTAAGTGCTTGTATTACATAGTTTGATTATGACAGGGGTCCAATATATTACATGGGTCTGTTTTCATATCATTGTGTGTGCAAGGCAGGATTGGTGAATAGTGACATGTGTCTGGAGTAAGAACTGCAACTGCCAGATATGTGTGGCCCACTGCTGTACTCAGACATGGCCTAAGTGTGTGAGTATGCTCAGTATGAACTTTCAGTATGTTGTTGACTGAAATTTGCTTCATTTGTTTGTGTGTGAGCATGCCCAGTATGACTTTTCAGTATGTTGTTGAATGAAATTTGCTTTGTTTGTTTAAGTGTGTGAGCATGCCCAGTATGACCTCTCAGTATGTTGTTGACTATTTGCTAAATTTGTTTAAATGTGTGAGCATGCCCACTATGGGCATATATATACTATATATGTGTGTGAAAATTCAAGTTGTTTTTACTTCAGGGTTCACCTTTGTGTTGTACATCGACAGGAAGCACACTGTGCCTGCAGGGCTTCCATGAGTCAATTTGCATAGACTTATCAACATGTCTACATATGGGGGGGGTGCAGCTATTATTTGTACATTTCTACCCGGGGGGGGCACACCTGATTGTTACTATGGGTGTACATAGGATGAGGGGTACACCTGACACTTATAAACATTTGCTAGGCCTGCACTGCTATGTCAGGTACTCTATTTCAGTCTGTACTGTTGCCTATCATACTGGCTTGAGGCATACCACTGTACTACAGACCTTTTCTTCCAATTACATGCATATTAGTTTGTGACTTCATAGCCTACCCAACCCACATCACACTGCTTGGCCTGCTGTTATCTGTCTGCATAGGCCTGGGGGGAGGTTATTCATATGCCTCTTCAGACGGCATGATACAACATGTGTTTGCATTTGCGTTTGCCTACAATTGCCTGCTGGCTGTGACTGTTATGTATGTGACCCCCCCCCAGTGACTTAAGTTGTGTCTGTGCCAGTGAAATGCTGTCATGGCTTAGTGGTTCAGTACTGTGACTATAGTGCACAGTATCCTGAGTTTGAGCCCTGTCACTGCTTTTTATTTTCCTGCTGGGCAGACCTGACTGGTTAAGGAACAGTAAAGCAGGGGTGAGAGTGTTTACCTGACTTTGCCCAATGTTGCCCAACTTTGCTTGAAGTTGCCTGACATTGAGCTGGTTAGCACGGTGCACAGCTATGCCCAATTGTATTTAAATATGCTCAATACTGGTAAAATGTGCTTAGCAGTGCTTTGTATTGCTTAAAATAGGGCACTCATGCCTCAGGTGGTGCTGCAGGGCTGCCTATGTCGGATGCACATAGTACACTCCCTACACATGTTTGAAAACAGGTAACGTCAAGTTAGACATCCCTTTTACTGTATGCGCGAGTCAGAGAGAGGTGTCGTTTCCAGGGTTCCTACTGAGTCAGAGTATGTGCTATGCGTTGCATCTTTGCCAAGGCCAGGGCATACTGGGCACGCCACTTTCTGCCTTTTGAGGCAGGCTCAGGTTGTTCCTCCTGTGAGTCACGCTATGCCTGTGCACGCCTTGGCAATGGTGGGGGGCTGTTTGGCCCTGCCCCATGCTGTTCCTGCTGCAGCTGTTTCTGCAGGATCATGTTGTGTAGCATGGCACATACCATAACAATTTGGGTACATGTAGTTGGTGAGTACTGCAAGGCTCCACCAGATGTGTCCAGGCACCAGAACCATGACTTGAGCATCCCAAACACACGCTCAATTATGTTTCTTGTTTGTGCGTGTGCCTCATTCTGGAGTTCTTGTTCAGGTGTGTGTGCATTTCTGATGGGTGTCATCAGCCACGGCTCCAGTGCATATCCAGCATCCCCCACTAGGTGACCTTCAGGGATGTCCCCATTGGCAAATCTCTGGTACAGCTGGGTCAGATGCCAGATGTAGGAAATGTGATAGCTTCCAGGGCAGCCAGAAAACACATTCATTGTTATGACCTGGGCATCACAAACAGCCTGGCAGTTGATGGAGGGGAAGCCCTTGCGGTTGATGTAGACCCTACCCTGCTCACCGGGTGGTGCTTTGATACGTATGTGCGTGCAGTCTATTGCACCCACTACCTCAGGGTATTCTGCTATTTGGTGGAAAAGACGCATATCGCTGGCCAATGCCTCACAGGAATTGGGAAATATATGTGGTCGCCAACATGTGCTAACATGGCATCCAGGAACTGGTGGAGTACCCTGGATGCTGATGCCTGTGAAATTCCCATCATATCACCAGTTGGTCTTTGGAAGGTACCTGTAGCTATTATTCTTAGGCCTACACATACCTTGGTATCCACGGGGATGGGTTCCCCTCTGTTGGCTCTGTGTGTGAGGCGTCGCCGGCAAAGCTCAACAATTTGCTGTAGGAGGTCCCTGTCCACCCTATAGCGCTCCACTATCTCCAGCTCATGTAGCCCCTGGTAGGTTACCCTGGGTGTGTACACTCTTCTCCATCTCCTCACTGTGGGTTGCTCAACAGCATTCACAACATCACCACCCTCAGCACCTTAGCACCTTACACATGTTGGTTTATGATAGCAAGAGCAGCCCCTAACATTTTCTCTGACTTAAGCTTTTTAAGCTTTCCCTCTTTGTATACTGCAGTCTTGCAGAGTTCTTGAGAAAAAAAGGGGGGAATGATATTTTCTGAGTTTAAAGTGCTGGGCTGGGCTAGTCTGCTGCCTGTGTAATTGGCTGATTCTGATATATTTCACCTGGCAGCTCTGCTAGTTTTCCTTGGTTAACTTCCTACTACTTCTTTTCCTTCCTTTTGCCTTTCTGTTTCCGCCCGGGGCAGTGCCGCGCAAACGAGCGCAATCACACGCACACGCGCACACATGCAGTGTGCATGTTCGCAAGGAGTTTCCTATCTTTTAACAGTGTGCACCTTTGGTTTGAGGTTTTCAAATAGGACAACTGTAGACATGCCTCTTGCAATCCTGAACAACTCAAAGCAAACACAAGCCACTGTGCTCCAATTAGCTTACAGCCTGTCTGACACACCCCCTCATGATGTCACCTATATTCTACTCTTCTACTCACCTACTCTTACTCTTACTCTTACACTCTTGGGACATGCCTCACATGCTGGGAAAAATTGGGATTCACTATCCTTATCCACATTTGCATAGGATTGCCTAGTAATGCATGGTTACATCTCTCACACTGAGCTCCCCCCCCCCCCCTTAGCAATCATTACTCAGTGGCCATGTTGTCTTCACCCTGCCATTCACCTGCATGGAAGAATAAGCTTTTTAGTGAAAATGCCCATTTTTGGCTTTTTTTAAATTATTTTCTTGTTTTTATAAGCGTCGCACGTTTGCACCGTGCTGCACTATGCTTAAACATCGAGATCGGGGAAAAAATTAAGTTAAATTGCTATATTTTTAAACATTATATAATGCCAATGGCCTAATATTTGGCCATTGGCATGCTTCCTCAACTGTATGCATCCTTTATTTGGAGCTGTCATAGCTCCATTTAGCTATTTGCAGAAATGTACTCCGTTACCAACGGAGTACATTTCTGCAGCTAACACTAATCTTCCATGGACAGGTTAGTGTTTCCTGGATCACAAATTTACCTCATTTACATGGCTTTCACCACCAAATTAGGTAATTTGCATACCATGACGTTGTCTGTGCAAGAGTAGCTCTAGCAGCTCTCGTACACGCCCCTGCCGACTGTACCTGGATCGTACGGCAGACCTATTGCCGGCGTGAGCTCCTACACTCTTCTTGCACTCCATGCAAGCTTTCGTAAATCTGGGGGAATATGTTTAATATATAAAAACAGAAATGATTTTAGAATACAGAAACCAGCATTAAATGAAACCAATAAACATTTCTTGGAGAAACGTTACCCTATAAACAGCCTAAGTTCTGCTTATAAAAAAGCTGTTAGGGGTAGTAACAAAGGTATGGTTAGACTTTGTTTGCATGTAACGTGGACAAATCTGCTTTGTGATAAAGAAATATAAACCTTTCCAATTATCCTTTTTATTAACAGAGTTTAATATTATTCGAAAAAACATAGGGGGCATTATAAAAACTAACTGGGACATTTTGGGAATGGGCATGAAGGTTGCTATGCTGATAGGAGAAGATCCGTGCTTCTTATATACAGGAAAAAGAAAAGGAATGGTGAATGAAATGGGAATTCAAATTAATAAATCTGAAAACTGTTGATACACTACATGTAGGCTGGAGGTATATTAATGTTAGGGTACTGTTTTTAAAGGTCCTGACAATAGAAAGGTGTTTAATGTGTCAAAAATATATCTTGCCTAGTGGAATATACATTTCACATATACATTCTATGTCATTTAAATACAGTGAAAAAAAGGGACTTTTAATAACACTGTAGGTGGACATGAAAGGATGACAACCAAAATGTTCATAGGTTCATAGGTAGGCACTAGGCTAACTACCCGTAAGGCATTTATAAGACTAGCCGGAATGTGTTGTCTTTCACCGCCCCCTTAGATTAGTTCCTTGTGCCTCCATCCAGCAGAGCAACTGAAGTGATCCCGGGGCAAACTTTCTGTTTCCCATCCACTCGTCAAGGTTTCTCTTGAAGAGTGTTATCGAGAAGCTCTGCCTAATGTAGACTGGAATCTTGTTCCAAAGCATGGGGAGTCTCTGGGACTGGAATCTCTCCCTCCAGTATGTCCTATTTATTGTTGTGGTGAGGTTTAGATCCCTAGAGCCTGTTAGGGTAACATTTTCAGTTACGTAACTCATACGTACAAGTCGTGTAAAAGTGAGAAGGAATGTGCAAAAATGGGGTTTTACACATACTAAATCCAAAACAGCTGTACCCCAGTGAGTTATTAAAGTATGACAATCTTGGAGTAGTATATGTATACAGCAGAAGTGTGGAGGTACAGGGACTTTTAAAGGAGAACAGTAATTGCCAACGTTCAGTGTTGCCTCTTAGTTTTGCTGTTTTTTGGGGGGTACATAAGTACATAATTAAGGGGCATATAGTTATGGGTCTCAGAAAATGAAGCTAAACATAGAAAACATTTGAAAATACAGCAGAGTAGAATAAATGCCAGGGGAACAAAGACCGAATGATAATATGTACATAAAATATTTAAGGAAAGAGATATTTAATAAAGATGAGAGTGTTTCTGTATTCATACTGATGTATTTCATAGGTCTAAGGACAATGTGCTTTTAGCTATTATGTCATAATTATTTGTTTTTAAGTTAGTAGTCTATAAGTCTATCAGTTCTTTGTAACGAGATTAACTGAACAAGTTCAAAAGCACAAAACACAAACCAAAAAGCACAAAAACTGAAAAAGGGAATCCAAATATACCACAAAGCAGGTATTCCAAACACAGGCTTATTTAGTCCAATCCGATTAAATGCTTTCATCAGCAAATCTGACTTCATCAGAATAATAACCATAAAAAACACAAACCTTATATACCCTCCACCAGCACAGGTGACATGACATCACATCCTCAAAATCTATAATACATCACATCCTGAATGCATTAAAACATAGAAAACTTTTAAAATATTATTGTTAAAAAACATGGGCACTATAAAATATGCACATAACAATACCTGAGACAAATAATGCATAATATTAAATCATAAACTATGACAAAAAAATGACCCCATCTCTGAACTACATATAGAACATAGATTGAGCTTCAACAAGGGCATAATACTAATGTGGTCATTAGGAAGTTTAATTTGCCATTTTAATTCCAAGAACTCTAAATAATCATCCACTGGCCGACCCCAAGCCCCTAAGTCAGTGTGGTCAACAGCAAAAAAACTAAAAACATGAGTGGGATGTTTCTCCACATGATTGTATAGGGCATTCTTTTTATTTTTACACTTAATGTCATAACAGTGCTCGTAAACCCTTTGCTTAAATCCCCTTTCTGTTTTGCCCACATAAAATCCATCACACAACCCGCACTTAGCTATGTACACCACTCTTTTTGAAAAGCAAAAATATTTCTTAATGGGATATATAAACCCATAGTTCTTGATATAAAAGGAGTCACCTTCCAACATAAAGGAACACTGTTCACACCTACCACATTTAATACAGCCACCTTTCGTATTTCCTTTCCTGGGCCTTTACAACAAAGTTTTAAAACTAGAATCTTTTTTTATAAACAATAATCGGTTTCTCTCCTAAAATCTTGGAAACTTCTTGATCCAACATCAAAACCGACCAAACCTTTTCCAGTATATTTTTGATATCATAAAAATTAGGAGAAAAAGGAAATACACAAACTCTAGCAAAACTGTTATTCATTATTTTGTCACTTAAATGACAGCTATTGGTCCCACCATTATGGAATAACATTTTGACAATGGCACCCGTTAGTCTTTTGGTTTTAACCTCATTTTCAATAGCTTTGACAAAACCCATAGGATATCCTCTTTTTGTGAACATATTGTTCAACTTGTCACATTCAACTTGAAAATCAAGTTCATCTGACACCATTCTGGCAATTCTGATGAATTGCCCCTTCACCAGTGCCTTTTTCTGGTGAATTGGGTGCCAACTGTCAAAATGTAAAAGTGTGTTGGCATAGGTAGGTTTTCGGTATAATTTGGAAACAAATGTTTTTTTCTCATAGTCTTTGACAATAGTCACATTGAGAAAATTCAGTTTGTTCTTATCAATATTTAGGGTAAACTTAAGAAACTCAGTAGTGTTACTGATGTACTGATAGAACTCCCCCAGTTTTTCCTCACCACCCTTCCATAAAAGAACTATATCGTCCAGGAAGTGGACATAGAGAGCCCAAAAATCCTTGTAACATGAGTTCACAATGTACTCCTCCTCCCAGTAAGCCAATACCAAATTGACAAAAACTGAGGCACAGCAGGCTCCCATGGCCACTCCTTGAATTTGTCTGAAAAGATGTCTTTCATAACTCAGAAAGGTGTTCTCTAATATAAGTTCCATACAAGTCCGAAGAGTGTGGTTGGTATTAAACCCTAATTCAGTGTGCCTAATCAGGTATTCGTAGAACCAATCCAGCCCCTCCTCATGTGGTATTACTGAGAATAGATCTTTTATGTCTAGAGTGGCCATAATCAGACCATCATCATACATATCCGGTTGTATCTTACTGAGAAAATCCCAGGAATCCTTTATAATCCAAGACCTCTTTCCCCCTATGCCCTTAAGTTGAAAATTAATATATCTAGCCAGGCAATATGTTTTTGAAGCCTTGGCATCCATGATGGGATGAAGAGGAGGGCTAGCAATGGACTTGTGTATCTTTGGAATGACAAAGATAGTGGGTGTTCTGGGGTTCTTAAAATCCCAAAAATCATGAACGATAAGACTAATCTGCCCATTAAGCAACAATTCTTCTACAGTGAGGTCGATATTCCTGTAGGCTAAATTCTTTCATTAACTGAAACTTCACAGTAGGTGTTACTATGCAATAATTCAAGCATTTTGCTGTTATAATCCATAATGTTCATTATAAGAAGCCCTCCACCTTTATCAGGTTTCATGAGCCTGATATTACAAATGATGTCCTGTAACAGACACCACTCTCTCTCATCTAGGTTGTAAAACCGTTTTGATTATTTTTTTAATACTTCACTAATGTCAATTTCACAAAGTGTTTCAAAAATTGACACTAAAGGATAGGTGGAATAAAAGTGCTGGGCCTGTGCAAATAATTGAGGCTATCAATAGATGTTGTATTACCAAAATGCATACCTAAATTTAATTTCCTAACAAACATTTTAAAATTAAAATACTATCAACAATATTAGCATGTCTGCCAGGAATGAAATTCAGGCCTTTAAAGAACAGTTTAGCCCACTTAAGGGTTGGGAGGGTGGCCTAGTGGTTAAGGTGTTTGCCTTGCAAACACAAGGTACAGGGTTTGAGTCTCAAAAGGTATAATTGGCTAAGCTTAAAAATGTCTCGAAAGGACAGTTAACCTAGTACTAACCTTTGAACTTTGAACTCAACATTTACTTGGATGTAATTATAAATAGTGAAATCAGCATCAGCATTTTGAATAATGCTTACACACTGGTCAATAGGTTCAATTACCTCCAGTAAGCTCCCCTACTTCCCCTCCATTGTTGACAATGGTTGCTGTAAGAACTAGTTCTCACCCTCTTTTGGTTGCTGATCTTCTCAGACCTCCTCAATGGAAGGGGATCTAAAGGGACATCCCTGTTTAAATAATCATTCACTTTAATATTCTCATTAACATCCTCATTACAGGCTAGCTGTTGTTCACTAAAATACCTAGCTTCTTGTCCCCAAGGTGGATCAGGGTAAGCCTTACTGGCTTCATAATCACCCTTGTCCGTTTTTAATTTACATTGTTTTCTTATTTTCAAGTCAACTAACCCATCATCTACATGTTTAAAAATATTATAAAAATCATTCTTTTTACATTGAAACAGCAAGTGTTTCTTAATACAGGATTCAGTCCTATCAATGTCTCTGACAGTTAACGCCATTTTTCTATTATTGTCAGCAATAAGAAATTTAAGGAACTCACATCCCTGTTTATTGAAAAAGGCAGTCAAATCCTGATGTAATTGTGAATTTTTAATGAGACCGGAAGGATATTTCCACAGTCTCAGACCTATTGGTATTTGTTCATGGTTAACACACTCATGAAGATAGGAGTTCTCAAGTTGGAGCTTTTTGTATTTAAAGATTATGTCCTGAAAATGATCTAGTTGTCGATCTATAGTCAAAGTGGGTTCATCCTGCCGATCGCGATCATCATCAAGCCTTGTCTCGTTTCTTAGCCATTCCTCAGTTGAAAAAGATGCCGCTATTGTGTCACTTCCACTTGGAGCCATTTTTCTAGACCCAGTAATAGAACCGCAAGGGTTATTCAACTCAGCAGAGTCACTTTGCATGCGGTCACTGTTATTACAAAGTCTCTGTACTGGAGTAATGAAGGAAGAGTCACTAAATTGCAAAGCAGCTGCAAGGACGTCATTCCTGGTTGCATCAGCATTCTGCTGCTGAAATAAAGTGTCGACTTTTTTATTAAGGTCCTTAACTGAGGCAGCTAAGGAAGCTAAAGCCTCAGCCAAAGATGTAGTATCCATGCCACTTGAGGTATTATTGGATAAGCCTTCTTCCATACAGTCAAACCAAAAAGTTCAAAAGCACAATACACAAACCAAAAAAGCACAAAAATTGGAGAAGGGAATCCAAATATACCACAAAGCAGGTATTCCAAACATAGGTTTATTTAGTCCAATCCGATTAAGCGTTTTCATCAGCAAATCTGACTTCATCAGAATAATAAATATAAAAAACACAAACCTTATATACCCTCCCCCAGCACAGGTGACATGACATCACATCCTCAAAATCTATACTACATCACATCCTGAATGCATTAAAACATAGAAAACTTTAAAAATTATTATTGTTAAAAAACGTGGGTACTGTAAAATATGCACATAATACCTGAGACAAATAACACATAATATTAAATCACAAAATATGACAAAAAAATGGCCCCATATCTGAACTACATATAGAACATAGATCTGAGCATCAACAAGGGCATAATACTAATATGGTCATTAAGAAGTTTAATTTGCCATTTTAATTCCAAGAACTCTAAATAATCATCCACTAGTCCACCCCTAGGCTCTAAGTCAGTGTGGTCAATGGCAAAAAAACTAAAAAAATGAGTGGGATGTTTCTCCATATGATTGTATAGGGCATTCTTTTTATTTTTACACTTAATGTCACAACAGTGCTGATAAACCCTTTGCTTAAATGCCCTTTTTGTTTTGCCCACATAAAATCCATCAAACAACCCGCACTTAGCTATGTACACCACTCTTTTTGAAAAACAAACATATTTCTTAATGGGATATATAAACCCATAGTTCTTGATGTAAAAGGAATCACCTTCCACATAAATGAACACTGTCCACACATACCACATTTAGAGCAGCCACCTTTTGTATTTCCTTTCCTAGGCCTTTCTAACAAAAGTTTAAAACTGGAATCTTTTTTATAAACAATAATCAATTTTTCTCATAAAATCTTAGAAACTTCTTGATTCTACATCAAAACCGACCAAAATTTTTCCAGTATATTTTTGATAACATAAAAATTAGGAGAAAAAGGAAATACACAAGCTCTAGCAAAACTGTTATTCATTATTTTGTCACTTAAATGACAGCTATTGGTCCAGCCTTTATGGAATACAATTTGGACAATGGCACCCGTTAGTCTTTTGGTTTTAACCTCATTTTCAATAGCTTTGACAAAACCCAGAGGATATCCTCTTTTTGTGAACATTTTGTTCAGCTTGTCACATTCAACTTGGAAATCAAGTTCATCTGACACCATTCTGGCAATTCTGATGAACTGCCCCTTCACCAGTGTCTTTTTCTGGTGAGTTGGGTGCCAACTGTCAAAACTGAACAAGTGCATGTGTTTGGGAAATTGCAAACACCACTGTTTGAATGTGTTGCTTTTGGTCTGAAGAAAAACCTGAATGTTTGAACATTTCTTTTATTTCATGTATTTATAGATAATGGTTTACATGGAGGATGAGAAAATGAGAGAGAATTAGATTTGTGTGTGTGTGTGTGTGTGTGTGTGTGTGTGTGTGTGTGTGTGTGTGTGTGTGTGTGTGTGTGTGTGCGCACATGCTCGCATCTCTTTTTATCTCTCTCTCTCACTATATATATATATATATATATATATATATATATATATATATACACACACACACACACACACACACACACACACACACACACACACACACACACAAGCACATGCACACACACATACACACAAACACACAGACACACAAATACCATACTTAAATTTTAACTGCCTATCCGGCAAGTGCATTTATTTTGGCACTCTGCTCTGGCTGTCCTGACCCATGGAGGGATGACACCTCCTTCATCCACATTGTTGGTGATGTCATTTACAACAGCCACATCTTCCACAGTTAACCTGTTTGCATATAGGAGGTACAGAACAGAAAAAATGTTGCCAGTTATATAACACAGTAACAGTGGGCAGATATCTTTGTACTGAATATCAAAGTTACAGTTACCAGCTCTTCTGATCTGAGCAATTGCCTTTTGTATAAGATTTTCTGGATTAAAATAATAGCAATTTTTCAGTATCTTGGATATATATTTAGTGCATAAATGCATACAATCCATTTTTTTCATTAATGGTAACAAGAACATCAACCTGATTAGGTTAATAAGAGGCAAAAGTTCAGCAAAATTAAATTCGTAGAAGTGAAGAGTCTGAAGTATATTACCACAAAGACACAATAAAAGTTTCTAAAAGAGCTGAAGAGAATGGAAGGGATGCTAATACTCTGCTTCAAACCAATCTCAACTGAACTTGTTAGTGTCATGGCTCAGCAAGGAGGATGCTTGTATCTGATGCTTGAAGATTAAAAGACTGTGGGTTCTGGCCTCACAACAGGTGCTTGGGTTATTTTATTTTTTTTACTAATATTGACACTACATAGACGCCTATGTTTGGTGCCACATTCCTGGAAGTACCAGCTTTCAGGTGACAGGTTAAATTGAGGTCCCACCTACCTGAGCTGAGGGTAGCTCAGGCAGCTATAAAATGCCCATTACCACTTAATGAGAAGAGTGTGAGTGAAAAAAAGTGAAATTTGCTTTTAAATGTATCTTGCGTTGTTACATTCACCTGGAAGTTAGCCAGTCAATTATTGCATTAGATGAACTAATGATTGGCAATTAAGTTTGCATAAAATAATGTAACCTAGAAACAGGCAAACAGGAAAATGATTTCTCAGTTGGAGATTCATTGTATGTCAGAGTATCAGCTCTGGTGGGAACCTATTGTGGATGTGATTTGAGACAGCTTCAAGTGAAAGCCATTGATTGCTGGAGCTTAAGGGAAAACCTGATAGGGCCTGCAGCTAGGAGGGATTGTGTGGGACTGAGCCTGCATGGTGAAGATGCCTCCTTGCATGGAAGGTATTGTATATACATCCATGCATATGGGAGTGGGCAGTTCTTGCCTATTTAACCTGGCTGGCATCTTGAAAAGGTTAGTGAAGCAATGAATGAGGGAAAATCAGTAAAACCACATAGCTAGACCTCACAAAGGCATTCAACACAATTCCATGCTCAAGTATCACAGATCAACTATGCCAGTTAAATAGAACAAAACAATCACCAACCAGAGTAGGCACCTGGGTCCTTCCACAAAAATGTATAAAACAAGTATAAAGCACATGGACCTAGTGATGACAACAGAACATGAAAATAAATCCGTCTTTAATTCACATAAAAATCAGGACATAAGCGCTTTCATAGATTCACTACTTTATCAGATGTAATTTACCAGTTCAAAACCACACCTTTAAATACACTCAATCAAGATCACATGATTAATACACAGTTTAGTTTAAAGGTGCAAGCACTACTAATTCATACACATATAAATATACTTAATAAAGCAGTATTTCATAAAACTCTCATATATTAAAATTAATCATACTTTAATCTATGTAGACAAATATATATATATATATATATATATATATATATATAATATTAATAAAAAAAATCAGTGTATAAAAATATAAAAAAATGCATATCTGGTCATAAAGGACAAATACTATCATAGTAGTTAATCCACATTTATCACCATATTAATTAATTTTCTGTTCAAGGCTCTGGCCTTAAGTTTAGGTTTTAATGGAACCCTGTCATTCAGGCCATTTCCAAAATCTCCCGTCATTCTCACTATCCATTTTGCCTCCAGTTGTTCAGTCTGATATTTAATGTCATCCCTCCTGCTACTTTAATATATACATCCAATAACCATAAACGTAAAATAACGTGTGATGTCAGTCTCAACAACGTGCTTAGATAAAGCACTCACTGTATCTTTTTTACCTATATGGTAATAATGTTCTCTAACTCATCTTATAGAAATCATCAGTGCATAGTTTTTCAAATACTGTAACTAAAAGGTGGGGATTAGGTAGAAAGGTACTAGGTTTACTAAATAAATTTCTACCAGCATAATTCTCATTATTCTTGAAACACAATTTATATTTATGTGTATATTTCTGACTCGGTTAGAAAAAGTCATGGAGGTAGATTTAATTTAACTAGAATTGAATACAAAGCACTTAATAATCTACAAAGTAATTGTCATTTAACCACTAGACCTGCTGATAAGGGTGGACCTATTGTGATTTTTGATATTAGTGCATATGATAATGCAATGGATTTAATGTTAATGGACAAACGCTTTTACACGAGAATTAATTCTGAACAAGTTGATTCTATGATTAAGGAAGTCAACTGTACTTTTGTGAAGTTATTAGATGAATGTATTATTGATAGAAGTCTGTTTAATTATCTGACTGTCAAGGATGCATTAATACCTGTCATTCAAGGCCTGCCCAAAATACATAAGGACTCTATGAACCCCCCTTTTCACCCAATTGTAGCAGGAAGAAATTGGTGCACGGAACCGGCTTCCATTTATGTAGAAAAACAACTTAGAGCTGTGTTAAATGCATGTCCCCACATTCTGAGAGATATACAACATTTTCTTAATGATTTGTTTTGTTTTTTAAAAACGTATGCAAAAAGGAATGAACTGTATTTGGTGACATTAGATGTTACCTCACTATTTGTGGTCATTCCAAATGTTGAAGGCCTGTTGAGTATCAGGCAATTTATGGAACAGTATACAGATTACAATAGTTCAAAAGTTAGTTTAATTTGTCTTTTACTGGAATTTATTTTGAACAGCAATGTGTTTATGTTTGGTGAGCATTACTACTGGTAGAAACATAGCATAGCTATGGGCACTTCATGTGCCAATAGCTACGCCAATGCAGTAATGGCTATTTGGGAACAATGTTATATTTGTGATGGACCTTATAAAACACACGTTATTTTTTATCATCGGTTTGTGGGCGACCTTTTCCTTCTTTGGGAAGGTCCCCCCCACAGACCCTGCTTGATTTTATCAGGTATATTAATGGGACTACTTCATATTTAAGGTTCTCTTATAATACCTTTGCTAGATCTGTTGAATTTTTAGATGTGAAGGTAACGTGATATTAATGGTTGCATTAATACTGAGCTATATAGGAAATCATGTTACTGCAATCATCTATTGTGTAAAGAAAGCATGCATCCACCGCATGTCTTTAGAAGTGTTGTTAGGGGTCAAGCATATAGGGTATCTAGATTGAGTGTTAAAGAGTCTGATTTTAAGAAACAGACTGATATATTGAGAAGTGCATTTGCATCAAGGGGATATAAACATAAAGAAGTCTCTGAGAATATCAATAAGGTAGTTAGTCTGAGAGATACCCAAACTAAATCATATTTTGGTGAAAAATAATTGAAAAGTCTGAAGAATTCTGCTAGAAACAACAATAAGCTGAAGGTATGCTTATCTTACTCGAGTGACATTAGGTGCTACAAAAAGATCATAGAGAAACATTGGGCATTTTTAACCACAGACAGTGAAATTACTAATATAGTGGATGTTAAACCAACATTTATTTATAAGAATATGCATTCTTTAAAAAGACGTTTGTGTTACCCAAACATGAACATTGTATTGTAGACAATGGACATACTGAAGCATGTGGACATTGTCAGGCCTGTAAATATATAGACAACAGTGGTGCTTTTCATCACCCAGATCAGGACAAGACATATGCACATGTGACACTCATCATGTTGTTTATTTGGCCCACTATATAGTCTGCCAAAAATTTTATATTGGTAAGACAGATAGAGCATTAATGGACAGAGTTAGAGAACATTATTACCATATAGGTAAATAAGATACAGTGAGTGCTTTATCTAAGCACGTTGTTGAGATTGACATCACACATTATTTTAAGTTTATTGTTATTGGATGTGTATATGAAAGTAGCAGGAGGGGTGACATTAGAAATCAGACTGAACATTTGGTGGCAAAATGGATAGTGAGTGTGAGGGGAGATTGTTGAACATGCTCTGAATGACAGGGTTCCATTAAAACCTAAACTTAAGGCCAGAGCCTAGAATACAAAATGAATTAATATGGTGATAAATATGGATTAACTGCTATGATAGTATTTGTCCTTTATGACCAGTTATGCATTTTTTTATATTTTTATACACTGTTTTTTATTAATATTATATATATTGTTGCCTACATATATTAAGGTATGATTTATTTTAATACATGAGAGTTTTATGAAATACTGTTTTATTAAGTATATTTATGTTTTAAGTATATGTGTATGAATTAGTAGTGCTTGCACCTTTAAACTAAACTATGTATTAATCATGTGATCTTGAATGAGTGTATTTAAAGGTGTGGTTATAAACTGGTAAATTACAACTGATGAAGTAATGAATCTACAAAAGCGTTTTTGTCCAGATTTTTATGTGAATTAAAGACGGATTTATTTTCATGTCCTGCTGTCATCACTGGGTCCATTTGTTTTATACTTGTTTTATGCCAGTTAAATGTTAATCCCTCTATAACTCATTGGATAGTAAATTGTCTCACTAATAGAAGCCAGGAAATTAGGCTGAGCTACTCTACCTGTCACTAGCGATTTACCCCAGGGTCAGTTCTTGGGATACTGCTCTTTGGCATTTATTTCTCAGAGGTCACAACTATTGTTAAGGTTTTATGGATGACCAAGTTTGTAGATGTAAACATGGTGCCATTATAAACTCCCAAGAGAACACCAAGGTCCTCCACAAAGGCCTTTCCCAAGCCAACAGGTGGTGTCAAAAACATGGAATAAAATTAAATGCCAAATAATGTATAATATTAATCTTCAGAAAGCAAGAAGTACCTTGCAAGTATGACAATGACCACAAGCATATTAAAATTGGTCCACTAGTTAGGAACTTGAGAATCTGTGTTGACGATGCACTATCCACTTTGACCAGAAAGGCCTTTTTTATTGCACAACTTATTACAAGGGTATGGTGTTGAAATCCATGGATTTCTTCATTCCACTTATTCTACACTCATCAGGATGATCATTGAGTATAATGCCCCCTTCAGTATGCACCTCTCCAAACATCTGACACAACTTGAATGTCTACAACACTTTCTTACTTAGAAAATGAAGGGCCTAAATCATAAAAGCTATGCAGACCATCTCAAAGCCTTGCCCTATTCTCATTGTCATAAAGGCTACTGGGAGACAACCTCTGCCTCACCCACAGAGTTTCAACATACTCTTTCCTGTCAGATTTACTTCACATTTGCAAGTCAAATAGGAGGATAAACACTCATTCAAGAGATTTAAATCTCTTTTGGAGCATAAAGAGAACATGCTATAGGGATATATATCAATTACAGAGAATACCACTTTAGCATTGCCTTCCTCTCCATCTAAAGCAAAGTACTTCTCTTGTACTATTCAGAAGTTATTTGAATGAATGGATGGGTAACCACAAATACAACTCTGGTTTAGCACCCTTGTCCCTCATGAATAGAGACACCATGTAAATGTTCTTCTCATTTCTGAGTTATTTGAAAATGAAATGTAAGGACTAAAAACTTCATGGTAATGTATGGCTAGGCTTCTAAAGTTCCTCACAGATCAGTTGGCTAGTAACTGCCTGTGAATGGAGAATTTAATGAAAGCCTTATGTAATCTAAGGTAGTGGCCAATCAGAAGCTATTGCACCTGCAATGATTAGTGGGACATGTCAGTGTGACTGCTACCTCCAGAGATGTACCTGCCATTTAAAAAAGAAACAAGGCAAGAAGGATGACATAGAGTTATGTTTGTTGGCTTTTGAAAGGTAGGAACAAAAATTCTAATTTCCCAGCTGACAGAAGAAGCTTTGAAATTCACATGAACAGGGATGGGGCTGATTACACTGGCTATGAAAGGCATTAAAATAAACTGCTGGCTAGCACTGAGATATCCTCTGAAGCAAGAGGAGTAAAGTTTCACAAGCAGACTTTTAATGCTGACAAGATAGTAATAGTAGAGACCCATGATTCAAAACACATTATAAAACTATGTTTAGATCTTAAAAGTAAGCTTGCATTGGAAATGTTAGAAATTCTAGCAGTAGCAAATATGAATATTATATATTAATATGCCTCTTAGTCTAAAATTGCAAAAATATGCAATTTTCTATGAAATAAAAAGTAGCACAGAATGAGTTACATACAAATTGTGAGAGGAGTGGCCCATAGCCAGATTCAGTTTTACTAATTCTAAGGAGAATACCAGTATTAAAATGTGAAACTGATATGCATTCTATAACCAAAACTGTTTCTATGGAATGTGATAAGACTGATAAGACTGAATCTAGGATACTTAATCAACATTATGTCATTGTGTTATAACCAAATTAGTAACGTTTACTGTATTTTGGAAGGGAGAGAAGTTCAAGCTTTACTGGATTCTGGAAGCGTAATTTTCCTTGTCAGAGGATACTATGTTTGTGAAAATATAGGTTTAAAAACTAAAGGTTAATAACAAGAGATACACATTGACCATTAATTAATAGCACTAATCTTCTCAATTTACACATATTTTTTTCCGAATATATTTTGAATTACTATACAAAATCATATTCCAGAAAACATCCCACATATTTTCATAATGTACTATGTCAAATACTTTCTTCATATTAAACCTTAGTATTCACTATACTTTTACAAACTGCATAATTATCAATAATTTTCTCATACATTTTCGTTTTATGCCATAGATTTCTTACTATAATATTCTCTTCATCAACTCAGACAAATAGTTATTTTAACATACTTTGACATCCACTTCTCCAGCTCCATGTTACCTCCCTTTTCCCATACAAATTTTATCACTCTTCTCAAATCATATACTTCCCATCACCCTTGAGGACATCATTTATTCAATGCCTTTAAAAATATTACTTTCTGTTCATTACATCATTAAAAAAAACATATTCCCATTTTTTTCTATTTGGGTCAGGGTGTTGTATCTGCTGTCAGAATCTCTCTCCATGCATTGCCACTTTCTTACGTTCTTCAACAGTTACACGTGATTGCTGCAATTCTTCTCTCATGCAATCAGTCCATCTCTTGTCTGGACATCCTCCTTTCCTCTTACCTTCTACCTGTCTGTCCTAAATCTTCATTGCAAAATTATCTTCTGTATAATCTTTTCTTTTTTTTACCTTCTCTACTTATTGGAGCCATTTTCCTTCTTCTTCTGTCCCATAGTATGCAACACCTGTCTCAGACACTTCAACATCATCTCTAGCTTCTTCAACTGCTCTGCTTCATTACCCAGGTGTATGTGTCATGCAGAAGTATTGGTAGCACAATTGTTTGTTGCACCATACTTTTCAGCTTCTTCTGTACCAGTTGGCTGAAGCACCTCTGATTCTAGATTTTATCTCATCATTCAGACTTCTTTTCCTCAAACACCTCTCACAGAAGCTGTTAACCTGTTCTGCTATTTCCTTTCTGCTCCAATTTTCAGCCAAATTTGATCCTTCATATTTGCTGTCATGACAGTTGTCTTATCTGTACTTAGTTTCATCATGTGTGTCTTCAGTTTTGCATATCATTCCCCTATCATTGCTGAAATTCATGTACAGTCTACCTGTAATACCACATCATCTGTATGCAACAGCTTTTTTAATCTGTATTGTCTGACCTGATTACTTATGTAGTCCATAACGGTGGGCACAGAGCTGAACTCTGATGCACACCCAATCTAACTAGGAGGAACCATCTTTGAGTCCAAATACTTTCCATACTGTTGTCATTTGGACCTTGCACACAGTCTGCACTAATTCAACCAATGTTTCTGGTACTTTGAACAATCACAGGACTGTCAAAGTCTGGATTCTGAGGACTTTAACATATGAATAATCACAGGACTGCCAAAATCTGGATCCTGAGGACCTTAACATATGTATTCTCCATGTCCAGAAATATGCATTGGATTCTTTCTTCATCTCCATCTTCTTCTCTACTATCTGTCTAATGCAAACATCAAGATAGTTGTGCTGCATTCTGATCTGAATCTAAACTGCTCATCTCCCATCTTACATTCTGTTACTCTGCATATTCATTTATCATTCATCCACCCGGCACTTTCTTGTAGTGTGACAGGAGCTTGATATATCTGTACTGCCCACAGTTGTAACTGCCCCTTTATTCTTATGGTACTAGATAGCCTATTACCCAGTTGTCTGAAATGCATCTTGTGACACCTGTGCCCTGGCCCAGCAATCAAGAAGCCTCAGTGCTCACCACTAACACCAGAGAAGGCGTCTCATATATGAAGGAAAGGATAACAAATACACACAGTAAAGTGAAATTTCCCTTAAGAACACACAGAGATCACAGTCAGTCCAGGGCTGGTCGCTCCCTTGCTCTCCGGGTCCCCAATAAGACACCCCACTGGCACAGCTATAAGGTCCAGATCTCAGCCTAGCTGGGCAAGCTAAAACCTCCAGCACTCTCTTTGTTCAACCAGTGTTTTGTGTCCCTGCCCAAATAGCTGACACACACACTTTGAGATAAGAGTTTATACAACCACACAGACACTCCTGGGAAAGGCTGGCACAGGTTCTCCAGCTGTGCCCCTATTACCCAGACTATACAGTAGTACCGCCTGCCACCACCCAGCTAATATTTATCAGCTACTCAAAGGCACTTAAAAGGGTGTCCAATTATTGCTGTGCAATATTATAGTCCAATTGGTAGTATAACTAAACAGTCAAGGCTTATTAGAGTGACTTGGTACAGTAATCACTATAAATATGCAATGTACTCTAGAGCTTAAATTATCTCTACACAAAACAGCCACAGTTGAAAGGTTTTAAAATATTTAATAATAAATAATAAAAACACAAGACAATACTTCTTACTACACAGTGCTAGTCAAGAGTTCAGAGATCACAGGAAAATACTTAAAATAATTCAATAGTACAGTTCTGACATCACAGAAAAACACAGTCTAATCTTTCTAGTTTCTAGCTATTTCTAAAAGAAATCAGAAGTCTAAGATAACTTATATAAGAAACAGGCAGAGTGCTGATGAGTTGGATGGTCATGACAAAAATGTTTATTCCTCTCTGGTTTTCTCTGTTTACATTGAAATTGCAGTTCTGATTCACATTACATCATTTTCACACTTTCCTGGGGTTCACAGGCTACAAATTACATCATTCTTCACACTTCCCTGGGTTCCCAGGCTAACATAAACTGCATTTACATTCTTAACATCTCCTTTTGTTATCTTGCAGCTGGTCAGGAAGCAGAGCAATAAAAATACATTTGCATGTTTAAATCTAGCAATTTAACACTTGGTTAAAACAATAGAAAGAATTTCTTCATCTAGACCCTTCGGCACCACTGTGTACATCAAAGGGTCACCCCATGCTTTACTTTAGTCAGTAGACTGCACTGTTGTCACATTTTTTCTCAGTTCCACGTGTAACACTATTTCTTTACATTTAAGACAACAAGCCTGTAGTTTACATTCATATTTACAAATGACAGAAGATATTATGGGTGTAATAATACAGTTAACTTAAGGTGTTATTTAAAAATGTTAAGAGGGAAGTTTTATCATGTGATTTATCGTGATTTATTTTACATCTTTAAAGGGCTGTGATTTGCATTTGTCAACAAAGCAATGAAGTCTTGTTGCTTTGAAACATTGATAGACTTGAAAACAATGTTATTCATTGTGTTTTATAATAAATCACTGGTTGTCTTTCCTGTTTTGTTATTTCCAATGAGGAGATTCTTGTTTTTGTTGGTGTGTTTTACTATATTTTGTCCATTTATTGCTTTTTTTGTCATTTATACAGTATGGTAAGTGGAGACTGAATGAAGTAAGACCCAGGATGCCAGGAAAAAAATGCTAATAGTTGTTACCATTATCCTGTGTGATACACTACAATAAATGAAAGCACAGCTATAGGAATATATTGTTCTGTCACTATAGTAGACACACACACACACACACAAACACACACACACACATGCACACACACATGCACACACACACACACACACACACACACACACACACACACACACACACACACACACACACACACAGGCTTGCATGCATACATATTTATTATTACTTGCCTCTGTTTTGGTAGATTAAAAATAAAAATCCATAAACAATTATAATCAATACTTTAGTAATGAAGAGAGAGGTACTTGTGCACCCATACCACCTACTTCCCCATGGAAAAAACACTTCCAACATCTTAAAATAAAAGTAAAATTCACATACATGTTTATTATTTATATGACCAAATTTATAATGCTGAGATAAAATCTCTTTTACTGGAGAGTTCTTTGGCAGCATGCACTATACCATAAACATGAAGACTCTCACATTAGCAAGGCATATCCCTCTAAATACCAAATCTTTGAAAGGTGGCAGAAAATGTGAACACCAAAACAGCATACAGCCATAGGGAGAACATGTAAACTGGACCATGCCAGTAGCCACATGCCAACACTAAACCTTTAACCCTAGTGTAGAGGGGTAGGCGCTGAAATAAGCAGTGCAATGTAGTGCTAAATGCATACATTCATTTAGATTGATTTAGATCGTATGTAGGCTTCATAGGATATCATTACATAGATGCATCTGATTTACTCCTC
This sequence comes from Protopterus annectens, assembly GCF_019279795.1. Taxonomy (NCBI): domain Eukaryota; kingdom Metazoa; phylum Chordata; order Ceratodontiformes; family Protopteridae; genus Protopterus; species Protopterus annectens. The sequence continues at coordinate 1,565,442,443 of NC_056726.1, forward strand.
CTTCTTACTGTCATTACACTTTTCTTGCAAACTTTCCAGCATGGACTTGTGCAATCCCATGGATGTCAGCTGTGATTTATATTGTGGTTAATGTTATTTTTGTCACAATTAAGGCTCTGTGGATTAATTCCTTGCTAATTATTATTATCTGGATAAAGTTTACATGATTTCTCTGTTTCCACTTGGACCTTTTCCATGTCCTTCAAAATACTGGTTGTTTGACTACTATAAACTGTCGCCGTGCTTTGTTTTTGCCCCTGCTATTGTGACCCCAAATATACAAGAAAAGTGATACATGTGGATTGGCTCACATACCCAATTAACACCTAATAAAATAAAATAACGTCAATCATTTCACCTAAGAAACAGTGCAAGCATCTAGAATTATTGTTGCAATATGTTGATGCTATAATCTAAATGTAATCTAAACAAACTGCTGATTTGGCATAGTGGTATGTTGCTCTGACTGTAGTGCACAGGGTCCTGGGTTCATGTAATCTAAACAAACTGCTGATTTGGCATAGTGGTATGTTGGTCTGACTGTAGTGCACAGGGTCCTGGGTTCAAGACTTGCCAGTGAAAAGCATGGTAGTAACAACATTTAGGCTTACTTAGGCCCTTAGACCAATAGCCTAGTACCTACCTCTACACTCCGGGGATCACTTCTGTGGCTCTGCTCGACAGGGGCACAGGAAATTAACTTTCTTGGATGGTGTAAGCCAGGGAACCTTGTTGGCTAGGTTTACTTTGGCCCTTGGGCTGATAGTCTAGTACCTACCTATGAACATACCTATGAGCATTTGGTTTAGGACCCTCCAGGGAACAACTTTCTAAAATAACAAATCTGAAAGTTCCACCAAGGGATGTGAATGTGACGCACAATGGCAGCCCAGATGAAGTCTGCCTGAATCCGACATTATGGCTGTTGCAACATCACTTGGAGTGATTATAATTATAAAGCTATTAAGATGATCTAAGTAAAGGCAGTCTATATAATGGTCTGATATGCCCTATTGACTGCATGACAAAAGTTTTGCAAACAAATGTTTGACACTCAGAACTACGACCAGCTAAGTGCAATTTGTAACAAAACAGACAAAATTGAAACTCAGACTCACTGCAACAATATACAAGTGTTATTTTGCTCAGGAGATTTTGCACCCTTTATTCATTTGATATGGGTATTGTTCACCCTCAAACCCATGATACCTATATAGGCTAAGCCTGAGACAGATGTAATTCGGATTGGGGGAATTCTGTGATATATGGTAAACTTGGAACAGTCTATTATATAAAGCATGGTTGCAATGTACTAGTTCTGTACCATGAGGTGCACATGGGGTGGACATCTCAAAGTTACCATTTCCAATTCATCGATAGCCACCCAATGTGTTTTAGTATGATGATGAGCATCACTGCAGTGGGCTGTCTCTTAGGCAATGCTAACTGGTAATGAGGCATATGTTAATTAACCACATGCACTTACCAGAAGTGCCTGCGGTTAGGCACTATAGATGAGTGATGGATACATAAAGTAACACAGCAGATTACGACCACTTGTATTAATGAAAGTAGCCAAAAGGTTCTGTTTGCCTGCTGTGATAGAGGTAAGTACCAGGGAGTTTAGCAAACAGCTAGTGTTGTGAGGTGTGTACATGTAAGCATGTGTGGGTCTGCATATGTGAGTGGATGTGTGAAAGTTTGTCTGTCTAGGGGGTCAAAGTAGGATGGTTTGTTAGGGGATACATACAATAAGGGATATGTATGTGTGTGTGTGTGTGTGTGTGTGTGTGTGTGTGTGTGTGTGTGTGTGTGTGTGTGTGTGTGTGTGTGTGTGTGTGTGTGTGTGTGTGTGTGTGTGTGTGTGTGTGTGTGTGTGTGTGTCCATGAATGCGTGAATATCTGTGTGTGGGTTGGACTGTCATGCTGCCATACTCTTCTAGGCTAGTAAGTAAAATCCTGCAATACTGGGGGAGGTGGGGAAGACTAGACACCAGGGATTCTCTGAATACTCTGTCTTACGGTCCTTAGGGGGGGGAGTAGGATGAAATGGGTTGTGTTGATGCTAGACTCTAGGAATACGCTACATAGCATGCACTTTAGCAGTAAAAAAAGATTCGGTCCCTCTACTCTCCGCATCACACAGTGGACATTTGTCCTAGTGCCACCACTTGACCCCCAGAATACTTGAAATTATTAGCTGATTTAAAAAAAAACAATATTTAAAATGAATGAAGGGGGATTTCAAACCTTGCACTTCTGATACAAAAAGCAACAGTATTAAGCTACTGTGATAACGAACCAGCTAGTGTTGCCAGGGTTATTATATAAAATGAGAAGACTGAAACTGTTATTTCTGGTTTTGATTTAATGATTTCAGCAGTCTTTGAGTTATGACGGGTAAGGTAGCTATAAAGGGGCTACAGCAGGAGTGTGTCAGTTTGATGGAAGGCTTCAGTACAAAGCTGGCTGGAACACTAGACAACAGCAGAGGAACATGTAGACTGACACAGGAACACAGTTAAACAATTAACAGAGCAACAGCTCTTACATCAGTCTGCTCTCTGCTACCAAAAATGAAAATCAAATGTTTTCATTATTTATTGTCTGTAAGATGAGGGCAAAGCCAAACAACATGAAGACACACACCAAGTATGTTCTGTTATCTCAGGGATGGGTAAGAGGTATGCCAGAGTGTGTGTACTGGTGTTTGACTGTGTGTAAGTGCATGTGAGTCTGGTAGAAAAATACGAAAAGTGCCTCTGCCAATGCGATACATGAGCCAGCAGTGATAACTACCATAGGAAAATGCTGATTTACACTTGCAGTAGTTAAGGATGATTCAGATACATGCAAATTAATTGATAACAAAGTCCTTCCTTATTGCAGCTAACATGTCTCTGAACTGCAGATTTCTGCATTGTGTAAATAGACACTTTTTCCTGCAGCTCTTACATACCACCATTGTTGGGGTTCTTTGCAATCCCCAGATGAGTTTACAGTCAGTAATGCAGCAATGTTATTACATTCTTCTGAAAGTTGTTCTGAATATTACAAAGTTTGTATCTTCAACTGCTGTATATTGCACCATATCTCAAGCAATGCACACCCTTATTTTATATGTCACCTGATTAATCATAAAAATAGGGACTTTTATTAGAGGACCATGTGTATTATTATGAAAACAGCAATGGCCAGCGGCCAGCACATAACTTCCTAGTTGCATTCTTCTTGACCCCACATTAACAGCAAGCCTTTTTAAGAATTGTGACTCACTCAAAGGTAGGAATTATAGGATTATAACTGCACATTCCCATGACGTATCAATACTTCCGTTTGCATTTAACATTGTGCTTCTATTTGCCTGCCAGCCATGGATTCCTGATGTCATCAAGATCTGTTTATTTATATTTTGGAGACTTGACCAATGAAGTCTACCTTCTCCTACTCAGCAGTAAACTAAAATTATTTAGAGATAATACATTAGTACTTTGCAGAATAGCAACATAACATATTCTGGGACAGCATGCAGCAGAGAACAAGAGAACACATAATTGTTTTAGGCAAAAAAAATGTTTTCCTTTACATTTTTTAAACTAAATAACCATTTAAGCACCAGAAGTGGTTCTCATTTAAAAGAAATCATTTTGTTTCAGCTGGAAGAATAAACATAAATTGATTTTAGAGTAAGACAGCACTTGTGTAGATTAAAATGTTATTTAAATACACCTTAAACTTTATAACCGTTTTGACTACAGTAACATTAAAAGCATACACAAAACACATACATACTCAACAATGTTTAATTCAGAGAAGCAATGATTTTCAATAGCAGAAAATATCTACTTGGAAGACTCAACAGAATAAGCTGTGGAAAGACAGTCTTAAATTTTCTCACTTCTATTGACATCCTGCCTGTTCAGGAAGCTTGTTTCATCCACATCACTTTCTATGAAATGACATATATTGAATTCCAATCTCAGCCTTTCACTTTATAACTTTAAATTCAATCCTGTTACTTTCAGCATGGCATCTTTCTTGCTATTTTCTCTGATGCTATTCACTTGGGCACTTGGGCTCAGTGAATTCTTTTATCACTCTTAAAACTTTTGTTCATTTTACCTTTCTGCCTTCATTCTTCATGAATATGTGCATTCAGCTTTTTTTTTCCTTTCTGTGGCTTTGTAGCTTCTTTCAGAGAGCAGACATCATTTCTTTTTCCCATAGTTGAGTGCTAAGATGTGCACAAAACCCCACATGGGATCTTACGATCTGTTTTATATCAGATTCCATTTGATTTAGTTTATTATTCATGCACCTTTCTTCTCGAATGGGTAGTAGCTTTCTTGGAATACATTATTTTGCACTAAGCTTAAGCTCCGATGTTGAAGAGGACTTCAAACTCCATAAACTTTTTATCATCCTTCTTATACCATCTTGGGTTTCTGACTTCTTTAGTACCCCAGGCATCACCATTCTTTTAAATGAGTGGACTCCATTTCCTATTATGATCTCTGTCCAGCCCCTAACAATCTTACCTACACTCTTTCCCTAGAATCCAGTATCTTCATGTCTTCTAACATTAACACTAACTTGTTATAGGGTACTTTGACAAATGCCTCATTAAAAACTAAAAATACTACAATGACTGTTCATTTTTGAACTAATACACCTACTACCGGTTTAAAGAATTGGGCTAGCTTATGTACAGGCCACCAAGAATGTTTTGTTGTCCTTGTTTAAGTACTAAGAATATTTCATTCAGAATATAAGAAAGTTGCATTATTCTCCTTTGAAGGCTGAGGCCAAAGTGCCCAAGAAATTGCTGATAAATAAACAGGGATATTCAATGAAGCTGGGTGTGTCTTTTTTTTTATTTGTTTTTTTTCTAGAGTTTTATTAGGAAGTTGCTCAAAGGTTAAATTAAGCTAAATTTGTTTTGCATGCACTTTCAGCTTTGATCCAGGTTGCGCTGAGTGCTATGCCTCATCTCACAGTCATCCAGATATTCTAAAGTTCTAAACTTTTTCCATATGGAATGGTTCTATGATTTCTATATGACCAAGTCAAAAATGAAAGGTACCTAACTACCAGTCCTTGTTTCATTCACAATGTTGTAAAAGGGATCCCCTTTAGCATTTTCCGTTCTTCAGATATCACAGTAATATCCCTGTTCCTCTCTGTCTTTATTTGCATATATGCAGTGGTGCAATGGTACAGCAGTTAATGCTGTTGCCTCACAGGAAGAGATTCTCCAGTTCAATTCTCAGCTGCGGTGTCTTCTGTGCAGAGTCTGCATGTCTTCTCTGCGTTCATGTGGGTTTGCTCTGGGTGTTCCCGTTTCCTCCCACTTTCCAAAGACGTGTGTCTGCAGCATTTCTCCCTAGGCCTCTGCTGAAAATGGGCTATGTCCCAGCCTACACACACACACACACACACACACACACACACACACACACACACACACACACACACACACACACACACACACACACACATTGAGGTACAATTACATTTCTAAGATGCAACTGTCGTCTATGGAAAAATGGGAAAAGATTATTTTTGGGAAGGGATAAAGAAAATAGCAAGTAGATTAAGAAGATAACTGATGAGGGGAGCGGGGATAAGGATCTATTCACAATAAAAAAGACAAGGTGAAGTAGCCAGATGGGACACATCCCAGTATCTTTATAAAAATTGCCCGTAGTGTTAAAAAACATTCATCAAGTCTTCATCAAATTCATGTCCAGCTAGGAGATGCCCGAGGAGTGGGTATGTCCAACTGCAGTGCCACTATGTAATAGGGGGTACAAAAAGCAGTTCTTAGGGCTACTAAGTAATACCTCTGACCTCAGCAATAAGGATGATCATGGCAAAATATAAAGGGAAGATGGACTAGATTCAGATTTTTGGAAGGTGACAAACTGTCAGGCTATCCATCTCCAAGACATGAAACATCATGAATTCAGAGCCAGAACCCTGTCAGACTGAGCCTAATCCATTGTGTTTTAACTACATCATGGCAGAAACAGGCAGGCATCAGCATAACATTGATCTTTCACTGCACAAAAGTTGATAAATAGGAAGATGAGCTAGAATTCAAGTGTAAAAAAAAATAGTTCAATGTGTGGTAAGACTGCTGGAGGGTAGGATAGATACAGTATGTATGATCATGTCACTTTTTAATGAACCATGTATCTGCATGACAGCTATACCTAACAAGCTTCGATCTGCAAGATTATTTTCAATAGCAGCAAGTCTGCAACAACCTGTTCAGGATGTTTCACCCTTGCTCCCATTACCTGATATAATTAACAGACTGTACAACCTCAGGGGATGTTATTAATGTTGTAGATTTACCCTGCTAAATTGGCCATGGTTCATGGATAAGAAGCACAATCAATTAAATGTAACCCACTGCACTAAGTGAAATGAAGGGAGGTCAGTAGTGCAGAGTTGTGATGTTCTCAGAAACAATATCCTTTAAAGAATTTCTTGCCAGTTTCACATGAGGCAGTAAAGCCACAACTAACCTCTCATATGATAGCACAAAAATAAGGACACCTTTTTCAGTTGAGTTAAAAAAAGATGCAAGGACCAACTGGCGACAGTAGGGAAATTCAAAATGTTGCAACAGGATGGTATACAAGGAATGAGACCAACTTAAAGCCACAAAACAAGAAAAAAGGCTTTAGGATAGATACAAATCATAAAGGCAGCAGTTAAATTCTAAGGTATAATGGCCTTTTTCTCAAGGAACATAGACTCCAGGATAAAAATAAGTAATTTTGACACTCTTGCATCATTAACAACTCATCTCAACACTGAAAACTATGCCGAGAAAAGTAAGCAAAGATGATGGAGTTGGCACTCAAGAAGGTTCTAGGACTGTAAGGAGATGTATGGCATGCCTTAACAGGAGAGACCAGTGAGACAATTGCCTGTCTTCTTAGAAGAGAGCAAGGATAGTGGGGCTATAGTTTAGGTTGTTAAAAGCTTTAACGGAAAGTATAAATTGAACTTGAAGTGGAAGAATTGGCGTTGAGAGGTGACAACATCAAAACTGAAGAGTCAAGGTGTATCCATACTTTTCTCAACTTATTAAAGTCCTGGCAAGGCAAAATTTCACGGGGCATATATATAAAATCCAGGCTATATAATATGTTCCTCTTCCTCTCACTGTTGTTGAACTGCTGGCGGCTGAACTGAAATAAAAGAAGATTAATGAAAGTGCTGTCAAAAATGGAAAATGTGCCTTTTTTGGGGACCAGAATCATCACAGTAGATACTATAGTTTCAGACCAAACAGAATATTTGTGAATGCATGTATTTGTTGTCTCATCTACTGCAGCATTTAGCCACTTGACATATGTCGCATGCATCCAGCTTTTGAGATGATCAGGTTCATTTCTCTTAGCACCCTGATCATTTCTCATGCCACAGTCTATTCTAATTCTTATTACTGATTCAAGTAACTGACCAGATTTATAGAAACAGGCTTAATTCTTTAACCCATTAACATTCTTTATAGTTCCTGTAGGAAGTGTCCATGTAAAAAAACAAATGACAAAATGACCAAGTTCATTTTAGGCTCAAGTTAATTACCAAACTGCTCTCTACTTGCTTCTGTTTAGCTTTCTGTCATTCAAGAAATCTCAAAGTGTTGAACACATTCAATAGTTATATGGAAAAATATAAAATGTAACACTTCTTTCAAGTTTCTTACTTATTTTGATTGAAGTGAGGAATAAATCAGAGTTTTGAATCCAAAGTTAACAGGTTTTTGATAAGCTGCCCCACAGTGAAATAATTCCTGGTGACTTTAGTTGGAGATTTTCTAACAAAACATATACTTGCATATTTCTAAGCACATAAACTCTCAAAAACAAATATATTTTTCACTTCTGCAAATACAGTTCATTATTTCCGGTATTTGGTAAAATGTAGATGCTTGCGAGAATTGTCTGGAAACAATTTAGGCACTGTGAGTTTGTTGATGTGTTAGGCTTTCCATTAGTGAATAATAGGGTTAACTAGCTGGGTGATTAAAAAGCAGTCTGACTGTATCATGAGTTTCTGTTTATAGCACATGGTAAAATGAGTTTTATCCATGGCAGAGCTTTTGTTATGCAAACCAGTTTTGTGGTGACTGCAAGTGGACGTCTCTCATCTGGCATTAGATTCATCGTCTACTTTACAACACCATTCATTTGTGTTAGAATTAAATATTACTTTTTCAGGAGAAACAAATAAGTATGAACAGCAGTACAGACAGAAATTCTGATTTTGTTTCCAAAGAATCGTAGTTTCGCCATCCACTTACATACATTCTTTTTAGCCAATGTACACATCTTTCCAACTGCTGCCCTCTACATATGGAGGAAATTATGCATCATTACACTAATTGCTGTCTACAACTATAAAGAAAGGCTTGCTTGTCAGGGTCAGCAATCCCATTTCTACGATAGTTATATATAAATCTATGCTGTATGCACTGCTTGAGACAGTTGGAGAAATCTTTTGGTTTGTGTAAACCACACTGTTTCTTACAGATAAAATAGTCTGTGAGTGCATATTTTTTATCATATCCTTTTTACCTTCTTGCTTGTTGATCATCTGTCCCCCCCCAATGGATCTTCCGTGGCCGAGGCAGAAGGCAATCAGAAGTATCTATCATTCAGGCAGGCATGAAGGTGTTTCATGTCCTACTGTTGTTTTAACCATCCACCCTGCTCACCAGGCCAAAGCACAACATCATCATAACAGCCCAAATGCTGGGTTTCACCCCCCCACACACACACACAGCCTCCTCAGTTATACCTAATAATATTCTGAGGATGGAGTTCTAATTACGTTCAGGTCACATAAAAGACAGCAATGCCTGCAAGCAAACATCAACACTACTTGATGCAGACTCTAGTGGCATTTTTGTATGGTTCCTAACCCCCCCCCTTAGGCTGATGTGTGCCCACATCATTATCATCATCATCGTCGTCATGGTAACCTGCAACTGAACACATAAGCCCAGGAGTGACTACCCATCCACTTTGGCTAGATCAAGCACAAATCACAGATCCTTTGTTACCTGTTGGGTACTGCATTCATCGCTGGATTGTTTTCACTACAATGATCAGACCACCTGCACCCCCCCCCCCCGGATGGATAATCCTATATTTGTTGTTCATTACTACTCTTCCATGTGTGCTTCTTTAGGACCTGTGCCAGTACTGCAGCCCTGGTTACCTGGGTCACATTTACTCCTCAGGACAACAGAAAACACTTACGCCTGGCTATATGCATTTTCTTATTTTTTTATTTAGCTATATTTGACATTTGTTTACTGGATTTGTACAACTGGGTTTATTAAAAATGCCCTTGTCAGTAGAGACATAAGAAAACCTCAAAAATATTGCAAACATTTTTAAACAGACACTCAGTAAAATACATGACAGATATTAAGTAATATATATATATATATATATATATATATATATATATATATATATATATATATATATATATATAAAATTACACATTAATTTGCTAATGACATTACATTGATATGGAATTATGGAATACAGGCAAGCTATTACAGTGTGAGTTAGTAAATGTTGAACACTGAAGATTTGAAGAGGTGTTTAGTGGGTTTGTCAGAGAGATCATAGATGTGGTGACGACTCTTCTTCTCCTTTTGGCTACTCCCGTTAGGGGTCGCCACAGCAGATCACTGGTCTGTAGAACGAGTGGCAGGTCAATGTTTTCATTAGAAATATAGAGATGAGGGTTAGCAGCATCACAAAACTATGTGCATGGCTGAGAGATGTTAGTAAAACTATTCAGGTATTGGTAAAGACTGGCTGTGGAGCACAGGATTCTGAATAAAGAGGAAATGGTTTGATGATATGGCGAGCTGAAGATAAAAGTGGCATGTACCATGGTGATATACAGGATCATGTGCACTGATTTACTACATGAAGTTTTAATTGTGGTATAAATTTGTTTGCATTCAGAATGGAGTTCACTGGTACTGGAATAAGGTCCCATAGTTTAGCTATACTATTTGGATACAGAGAGTCACCTGCAGTATTAGATGATCTGGTTATAACAATTAGTGATTTTTCTCTAGAGAGTAAAATTGTATTGGGGGAGCAGTGTTGTGTTAAGGTTTTTAAGGGCTGGGCTATTTTCTGACTTATAGTGGAGTGAGTGTATTGTAGTTATATGAGAAAAAGCTAGTTGATATGGTAGTTGTAATTATATCAATCCTCTGAGGACTAAGCAATGATGGTTTTGATCGTTATACTATACTGCAGATTTCGCTATTGTATTAATAGCATTACTCACTTATGGACAGTTGTGACACTTGAAGGTTAGAAAAGACTGGGACAGTATAGAGGAAAGATGACAGTAAGAAAGTAGATGCTGTACATCTTCTGGCTGCGTCAGTGAGGTGGGGTTTTACTCTGTATAATGTTTTAATCATGTGTGATACATAGAGGTCACATTTTAACAGGTCATCTATGGCTGAAACTAGAAATTTTGTGTGGTTCACTTGTTCTATCTTGGTGTTGGCATAGACAATAGTGAATACTGTTGTGTGGTTCACTTGTTCTGTCATGGTGTTGGCATAGACAATAGTGAATACTGTTGTGTGGTTCACTTGTTCTATCATGGTGTTGGCATAGACAATAGTGAATACTGTTGTGTGGTTCACTTGTTCTATCATGGTGTTGACATAGACAATAGCGAATACTGTTGTTTGGTTCACTTGTTCTATCATGGTATTGGCATAGACAATAGTGAATACTGTTATGTGGTTCACTTGGTCTATCATGGTGTTGGCACAGACAATAGTGAATACTGTTGTGTGGTTCACTTGTTCTATCATGGTATTGGCATAGACAATAGTGAATACTGTTGTGTGGTTCACTTGTTCTATCATGGTGTTGGCATAGACAATAGTGAATACTGTTGTGTGGTTCACTTGTTCTATCATGGTATTGGCATAGACAATAGTGAATACTGTTGTTTGGTTCACTTGTTCTATCATGGTGTTGGCACAGACAATAGTGAATTCTGTTGTTTGGTTCACTTGTTCTATCATGGTATTGGCATAGACAATAGTGAATACTGTTGTTTTGGTAGATATATGTTTTAGGGTAAAGAGCAGTAATCTTGTTTTATGGAGTTTAGCAGTAATTGTGAATTATTTAGCCATATATCAATCAATAAAAAGGATTGTTGTTTGAGGTCTTCAAGTTCAGAAAGAGATTTAGCAGAGTAGAATAGGTCAGAATCAAAAGCATATTGAACTGGGGTAGCATATGTTGTACCAGAGCAGAGGTTATTGATGAGTCTGTAGAAAAGACTGGGGTCTAGTATAGATCCTTGTGGGACACCAATAATTACAATCAAAAAGGTGGAGAAATTATTTTCATATTTCATTCCTTATTTTTTTTCTAACTGTACTCAAGAAGCATAGCTTTTATATAAGTGATTCCTATACCATAATGAATGTATGCCTGAATTGTAATGCTTTCTTGCTTTAGGATTCCTTGGTCATAATTAATAGAACTTGATAGCATGATTTCCAATATGATGAAAATAAGCCATGAACGTCCGAGAGAAAAGTAAGGTATAAAGAAGCTTCTAACACATCATGTATCTTGTATCTCTATCATGAAATATCATTATATTTAAAAACATACTGTGTGGATTTTAATGCTGTGACTATTTGCCAAGGCAAATCATGTAGGTTACAAGTCTTTCCACACCAGATGAACTGATGTACGAGCATATATACATTAGATCAAAGTGTTGGTCACACTTCAGTATGCATTATAGTTAAAAGAGGCACTTCATTTATTCTGTGCATGGAGGGCTCTGATCAACAAATGATAGGGCTGTTGTGGCAGCAGATCTCAATTAACCTGGAGTTTTGTTTTGAGGAACAAATTTAAGTGTGTAATATTTTGCGATATTCACTTCACTGACTCTGGGATTCAGAAAGACTTAGGTTCATAGGTTCATAGGTAGGTACTAGGCTATCTGCCCAAAGGCATTTATAAGCCTAGCCAGAATGTGTTGGCTTTCGCCGCCCCCTTAGATTAGTTCCCTGTGCCTCTGTCTAGCAGAGCCATTGAAGTGATCCCTGGGGTAAACTTTCTGTTTCTCATCCACTCGTCAAGGTTTCTCTTAAAGAGGGTTAGCGAGGAGCTCTGCCTAATGTAGACTGGAATCTTGTTCCAGAGCATGGGAAGTCTCTGGGACAGGAATTATCCCTCCAGCATGTCCTATTCATTGTTGTGGTGAGGTTTAGATCCTGGAACATGTGGCTCGAGGGGATATGGTTTTCTTTAGGTGGAGCATGTCCATCAATTCTGGGTTGGACATGGCCTTGTATGTCAGGCAGAGATCACCTCTGAGTAGGCGGTATCCAACTGAGTACAGCTGGAGTTTCTTCAGTCAAGCTGCATAGGGCATCTGCTTGAGGCCACTGATCTTCTTGGTGAGGTACTTCTGTGGTCCTTCCAGTTGTTGCAGGTGTCTAGTAAGGTACATCCCAAATGGGGCATTATACTCTATGATGGATCTGATGAGTGATGCATAGAGAGGCCCAATGACCTCTTTCGATCTGGATGCAAATCCTTTTGTGATTAGGTGGGCCACATAGAAGGATTTTCTAACCACTTTGGCGATGTGATTATCAAAGGAGAGGTTACTATCTACTTGGGTCCCCAGATCCCTTATTACCTCTTCCATATTTAGGGGGCTATCACCTATGTGGTAGTTTGTGGGTACTTTGTTTTTTCCAAAGGGGATGACTATGTACTTTTTGACATTTAGCTTGAGGCCATGGTTTTGACACCAGGTATCTGTCTCAGTGAGACCATTTTGGAGGATGTCTGTGTCAGCCGGAGAGTCAATTATATTCCCTAGTTTGCAGTCCTCTGCGAACTTTGTCAGCCATAGTCCTCCTGTGCTTGCCTGTTCCTCTGAAAAGTATATGCCGAACAGGAGGGGTCCTAGGACTGAGCCCCGGGGAACGCCACTTGTACTCGGTTTAGAGTCAGACCTAGCTCCCACAACTCTTACCATGTGAGTTCTGTCCGTGAGCCAGTTGGTAACCCATCTCATGATGTATGGGTTTATGTTCAGGCTGGTGAGCTTGTCTATAATACCTGAGTGGGGAATGGTGTCGAAGGCTTTTGCGAGGTCTAGGTAAGCTATGTGGACCATCTTTCCCTCATCTATAGCCTTGGTAACTGTCTCAAAGAAGTCCACCAGGTTTAGGAGGCATGATCTGCCCTTAACAAAGCCAAACTGGGTAGGGTCCAGTGTTTGGAGGATTCTGATGTCTCTGTTAATGAGATCCATGATGATGCGCTCCACAGCTTTGCAGACCAAGCTAGTCAGGCTTATAAGGCGATAGTTCCGGGGGTCCACTGTGGCTCCACCTTTGTGGAGTGGAATAACCGTTGCTGTGCGCCACTCTGTGGGCATGTAGCCTGTGGAGAGGCTGAGTTTAAACAGTGTGCTTAGGTGAGGGGTTAGTTCATCTTTGAGCTCATGTAGGATGCAGCCTGGGACACTGTCCGATCCCATTGATGCCTTGTTTTTGGCTTTGGAGAGGGCTGTTTTAACCTGAGTGTCTGCGATTTCAGGGGCACTACATTCTTCTGGTATAGTTATGGGCCCTTTTGGGGGTGAGAGGGGGGTGAAGTTTGCACTGAACCTGTCTGCCAGGATGTTGGCTATATCAGTCAGTTCAGTGAATTTTGTGCCATTTTGCACTAACTCCGAGCAGATTTGAGAATTGCCACTTAGATTCTTGACATAGCTAAAGAATGCCTTGTGGTTATCTTTAGAGTCCATGGCAATTTTTCTTTCGAAGCTAGCCTTGGAAGATTTTATGAGGGAACATAGTTTCTTGCTGATACTGATCAGGGATGTTTTCCCTTCTTGGGATTTTACTCTTTTCTGTACTAGTTTCCTCCTTCTATTGTATAGTTTGTTTATGGCAGGGGTCCAATAGACTGGTTTCCTTTTCTTGGAGGAATGAGTCTTGGTTTTGTTTGGGATAGCACGATCCATGCATTCTTGTAGGTGCCCATCGAGTGCATTAGTAAAGGATTTTGCAGCTTGGACAGCATTATTCTTTAGCATTGGGGGCTTTGAAACTTCCCACCTCGGTCTTAAGTAACGGGAAGTTTGCTTTTGAAAAGTTTTTCATGGTGGTTTCTTTGACCAAGGGTGGTGACAGAATGTGGATATCCAGAGTGATTAGTTTATGGTCAGATCTAACCAGCAAGGGGTTGACCTCCAGCATGGAACACCAGTTGCCCATGTTGGTGATGATCAGGTCCAATATATTGTCACCTCTGGTGGGGGTGTTGACCAGTTGATCCAGGGCATTTGAGTTTATAAATTCTAGGAAATGTTGGGCAACGGAGTTTATACTTGAGTAGGTCTCCCAGTTAATGTTTGGATAATTGAAATCACCCAATATCAGGGTGTTTGGTAGGACCTTTATGTCTCCCAGTGTTTCCAGGAATGCAGAGTGGGGGGTCCTGGGACATGGTGGGTGATCTGTAGCAAGCTATAATTTGAATAGCAGTTTTGCCCATTGTTAGTTGCACGTGGATGATCTCTGAAGCATCGTGCTGTGCCTCTAACCTGGAGGTGTGGGTATCCTTGATGAATATGGATACTGCCCTGCCTTTTGTATTTCGGTCCAGGTTTTGTGGCTGAAATGTATGGTATGAGTTGTAGCCTGCTAGTGCTGGGGTGCTCTCTGGAGCCTTAAACCAGGTTTCTGTTACTGCACATATATCGATTTTCTCCATACTGAGGAGTGCCTCGAGTGTGTGAATTTTGAGGTTTAGACTTCTGGCATTGAGTAGCATTACCCTCAGTTTTTTATTACTTGTGCTATTTATGGTGGTGGGTTTGTCTTTTGAGCCTTACCTTAAAAAGGCACTATGGGGTGGCAAGAGCCTTGGCCAGTATTTGACAGCCTAAGGGTGACAGGTGCAAGCCATCTCTAGCAAAGCAGCGTGGCTTGCCGCGCATGTCATGCCAGGATGACAGACACTGGATCCCCTTTGAATGACACCAGAAGCTTAGCCAATTGTTGAAATTGATAATCTTTTCTCTATACCATGATATCATTCTTGGTGAGGGCAGGATGCTACTCAGGATCAGGGTCATACTGGCCTGGGCTACATGATCAGAGAGCTCCTCCATGTCGCTTTTCATGTAGCCCAGGGAGGTACGGCTCAGGTCATTCACACCAACATGGACAATTACAGAGTCATATCTGTACTTGTTCTGGGATGACCTGAGTGCTTGTGTTATGTGGCGGATCCTGGCACCCGACAGGCAGCTAACAGTAACCTTCTCCTTGTTCAGCCTAGTGAGTGGGACTTCAGTGTGCCTGACTATAGAGTCACATATTACTAGTGTGTTGGGTATGTTATTTTTCCTTAAGGGCTGTGATTGTGCGGCACACTGATTTTGTGAAGTATGTGTTTCATGGTTTGTGTTGGGGGTGGAGGTTGATTGGATGTCTGCTTTGGAGGTCTCTGTTGCTTTTGCAAATTTTTATTTAGAGCCTCCGAGTATGTTTTTGCATATTTATGTGTTTTTGCCGGTGCTGGTTTCATAGGTCTATGTGAGACTGGTGGTGTGATGCAAGTAATTCCCTTCTCCTCTTGACTGCCTGGTCCAGTCTTGGGTTGAGAGAGCTTAGCCTCCAGTTTGGCTGTATAATTGCATCTCTCGCATGTAATAGTTTTTGGTGGAAGGAGGAGAGGGTTGTCTGTGTACATGAGGCAATTGTAACATTGCCTCAAAATGCCCAGATTCACCAGTTGGACCAGAGAGTACACCTGAAGCTGCCCTTTGGACATGCCTGGATAGGTACAGTGAACTGTTTTACTGATTGGCTGGTAAGGTCGAATAGAGACCCTTTGTCCTTCTCTACAGTATAGGGGGGTCTAGTGCTAAGGTTTATTAGTACTTGCTATGAGTTTTGAGCAACTGCTGGTATGAGAAGTAAATGGTTTGAGTGCTTAAGTTGAAAGTTTGTCTAGTTCCAAGGGAAAAATTGAAGAGTAGACTTTGTGGAGCCGGGAATAGTTATACCCTAGCTAACCGGTACTGCCCAGCACAGAAAACCACGCAAATGTAGGTTTTATAGCAGGGAAATGAAAGAGAGAGAAATTAGCCCAAAATGGCCAATAAACTACTAATTTCTGCGCTGAAACCACTCCTCCAGGGACAGATAGGTTGCTCAAAGCTCCCTCTCTCACAGTGAACAGAGAAACTTCCTTCTATCCAAGTATGGTATGGGCAAACACAGAAACTTGTAACACAGCCCTGAATTCAGCACTAACCTGAAAACTGGACTATACTAGCTTAGAAAGGCAGGAAAACAAGTATATTTTTTTTTTTTGTTTTTTTTTCAGAAAATAAAGCAGATACAATAAAAAAACACTTTAAATGCACAGAAATGGCTATCACACTTGTGTGTAGCCTATAACAGTTAAACAGGTAATTTAAACACAAAAATGACATACATCTGATGAAGAGGATTTTTATTGCCATGAAATCATTTAGGTTTCTTTTGGCCTAATAAATACTTGGATTTTTTACACTAATTTTATCCTGTTGCCTTCCTGATTTTTACCTTGGTTTGGGTGTGTTCGTATCTACAAAAATGACTTTGTTAAAGTGCAGGCAGTAAAATAAGTACAATATGTAGCTGAAACAAGCTTTTTAAATCACAGAAACTCTAGAAAATCGGTGTTTTAGGCGGAATTAGCTAAAGGCAGCAAGAAAATGTTTTTACCTTCTGCCTCTAAAAAACTTAGAAATGTAAGCCTTAAAATGGCTATATCCTTGTAAGCCTTTGTGATTCTTAGACCACCTATTGGGGTGTGTCTAATGCTAATTAGCCATGTGGTCTCCCTTGGAAATGCCTTTGGCTACTGATTTATATTGTTGTGCAATTCAGGGAATCACATGGCTGTATATTTCAACTGTTGGAGGAAAAGTTAACATATTCAAAAGATGCAAGTCTTCCAGTCACTCTGACAGAAGAAATAACGGTGAAGGCAAGTTCATTGAAGACATGATGTGTGTGAGTGCTAGTGTGTGTATGTGTGTGTGTGTGTGTGTGTGTGTGTGTGCGTGTGTGTGTGTGTGCGTGTGTGTGTGTGTGTGTGTGTGTGTGTATGTATGTATGTGGATGCTTGTGGGTGAATGGATGAGTGTTTCCATTAGTATGATCAAATTGGGGGTTGTTTATAGCTGGCTGTGTGTGTGTGTGTGTGTGTGTGTGTGTGTGTGTGTGTGTGTGTGTGTGTGTGTGTGTGTGTGTGTTGAAGTATGTATGTATGTGGATGCTTGTGGGTGAATGGATGAGTGTTTCCATTAGTATGATCAAATTGGGGGCTGTTTATAGCTGGCTGTGTGTGTGTGTGTGTGTGTGTGTGTGTGTGTGTGTGTGTGTGTGTGTGTGTGTGTGTGTGTGTGTGTGTGTGTGTGTGTCTGTGTGTTGAAGTATGTATATATGTGGATGCTTGTGGGTGAATGGATGAGTGTTTCCATTAGTATGATCAAATTGTGGGCTGTTTATAGCTGGCTCTGTGTGTGTGTGTGTGTGTGTGTGTGTGTGTGTGTGTGTGTGTGCAGTAATAGTTATGGTATGAAATGATAACAGTGTAAGAGCAATGAGCTACGAAGAACCATTTTAGAATAATTGGCTGGACTGGACACGAACTGCACTTCTTCTACGTGTAACCTGTGCCTGTGAGTCTGTGCATGTATTTGTGCCTTGCAAGTGAATGTAGAAGGGTGCCTTTGTCAACACAATGCATTGACTGTTAGGGAAAATACTATAACTGTCAGGTCTGGCAACATTAATGTTATGCAAGGGAGATTCAGAGATATGCTAATGAGATGATAACAAGGTCTCTCTCATAGTGGCTGTAACTATCTCTGAATCAAATGAAGTAAATTGCCCTACCAGCAGTGGACAGTTCACACAGGGTGAGTGCTATAGAACTGCTGAAGCAGCTTTCCCAAATGCTGCTGCACTGGTCACTGTGGTCGAAAGCACAGTCTATCTCCGTCAAAGTATCACTTGGTATCTTCAGTCATGAGGGATGTGTCCAGGTTCTTATATAAAACCATGCCTAACCTCTGAATACCTATTCTTAACTAACAATGTTTTATTCTGATGGTATTGACTTATATGTCTGTGAAGAAATGTTAAAAATGTTCCTATATACTATTTGCATGCCTTAAGAATACAGTAATGTATCTTTACATATGTCTGTGAAGAAATGTGAAATATGTTCTTATATAATATTGTATGCACTAAGAAGACAGTGTTGTATTTTTATAAAATGTACTTGTTAGCATTGTTTTAACTGGAGCTTTTCTCCCCAGGCCTCCGCTGAAAATGGACCTGTGTCCAGTCAGACTTTCCCGGTCATCAAATGTAAAATAAAATAAATAAAATATATGTATATTTAACAAAATCCTAGTTCTAATTATACGTACAAGTATGAAATGATAACAGTGTAAAGGCAATTTACATTTTATAATAATAGCTGGACTGGACATGAACTACACTCTCTATACAAATAACCCGTGAAACTCTTCAGAAGGCACCTGTGCAAAACTGGTCCCTTAACTGACCATGAAAGCAAGTACGGCAGCCAGAAGATCTTGTCCACATGTTAAAGAGAAAAGCAGTAATAAATGTGCCATTTCATACAATCAGCTGATAATCATATGCTGTTATGCTATAACCCATTCCACACATTTTGGCCCCAGAACATGGATCGAAGATCCAAAGGTGGTGGTGTCTCCATATTCATAAAGGATATGCACACCTCCAGACTAGTAGCCTAGCATAACGCATCTGAGATACTTCAGGTACAACTAACATTGGATATGATGGCGATTCAGGTTGTAGCCTGCCATAGGTCCCTAACCATGTCCCAAGACTTGCACTCCACATTCCTAAGCACCGTGGAAGGTATCAAGATCCAACTCAACACTCTCATACTAGGTGACTTCAACTACCCTTCCATCAACTGGGAAAACTACTCATGCACTAGCCCAACTTTTCCTGGAATTCATCAATTCCAAAGCCCTGGGCAAGCTCATTCTTACCCCCAGTAGAGGAAGCAACATCCTTGACCTGGTTATTACTAACATGGGCAACCATTGCTCTACACCAATAGTCAATTCCTCCCTAGTTAGATCTGATCACAAACTAATCACAATGGAAATCCACATCTCTCCCACACCCCCTGCAAAGGTAACCACCATGAAAAACTTCTCCAAAGCTGACTTTGGGATCCTTAAAACAGAGGTGGCTAACTTCACGGCACCCATGCCAATGGAAGATAGATGCATGACTGCCAAATCATACATCAATGCACTGTACAAACATATACATAAATGCATGGAACTAGTCATACCCAACAGAAGCAACACGCTCTCCTCCAAAAAAGGAAGCCAATCTGGTGGTCCCCTGCCATTAATAAACTCTACAACAGAAAGAAGAAACTGTTGCAGAAAAAGGTGAAGTCCCAAGACTGGAAAAATTCCCTTATTAGCTTTAACAAAAAGTTGAGATTCCCTCATCAAAACCTCCAAAGCCAGCTATGAAGGCAGAATCGTGCAGACACTAAAAACAACCACAAAGTTTTCTTTAGTTATATCAAGAATCTCCATGGTAATACCCAGATTTGCTTTGAGTTACTGTACAATGCTACCTTCTATACTGAGCCAACAGATATTGCCAACATACTGGTCTACAGATTCAGTGCCAACTTTACCCCTCTCTCCTCCCCTAAAGGACCAATCTCAATGTCGGAAGAATGCCAAGCACCCAGCATTACTGCAGCACAGGTAAAAGCTGCATTGTCCATGGCCAAGAATACAGTTTCCATGGGACCCAGCAATATCCCTGGCTGTGTTCTACATGAATTACAATGTGAACTGGCACCACATCTGTGTGCCCTGTTCACTCACAGCCTCACCTCAGGCTTTGTCCCTACTGAATGGTGCACTGCTATAGTCATCCCTCCCCATAAAGGAGGAGCCACCACAGACCCTGGAAATTATCGCCCCATTAACCTGACAACTCTGATATGTAAGGCTATGGAGTGCATCATCATTGACCTAATTAACAAGGATGTAGGGAATCTCCAAACTCTAGATCCCACACAATTTGGTTTTGTGAAAGGTAGATTATGCCTGCTCAACCTGGTTGACTTCTTTGAGTCAGTCACCAGAGCTGTGGATGAAGTTAAGGGAGTTCACACAGCCTACCTCGATCTGGCCAAGGCCTTTGATACCATTTCTCCCTCAGGAAGTATTGATAAACTCACCAAACTAGGCATCAACCCTTATATCCTTAGGTGTTGTGCAAACTGGCTCACAGATAGAACTCACAGTATGAAAGTAGCAGACTCCAAGTCAAACTGCCGACCAATCACAAGTGGAGTCCCACAGGGATCGGTCCTGGGTCCCCTGCTGTTTGGCATCTACTTCTCAGAAGTCCAGGCCAACACGTAGGGACTCTGGCTGACCAAGTTAGTAGATGACTGCAAGGTGGGAGCCATTATTAACTCCCAAAATGATGCAGACATCCTACAGAAAGGCCTCACTGAGACCAATGACTGGTGTTGAAACCATGGCCTTAAGCTTAATGACAAAATATGTGTCGTCATCCCCTTTGGGAAAAACTCAGTTTTCACTAATTACCACAATAATGGCAACACACTGAACACTGAAGGCATTATAAGAAATCTGGGGTCACAGGATGAAAGCAACCTCTCCTTTGACCACCACACTGCCACTGTGGTCAGAAAGTCCTTCTATGTGGCGCATCTTATTACCAAGGATTTTGCATTCAGGAAGAAAGAGGTCATCATTTCTCTCTACTCTTTCCTTATTAGACCGATCATAGAGTGTAATGCCCCATTTGGCATGTATATCACTAGACACCTGCAAAAGCTGGAGAGGCCAAAAAATTACCTCACGAAGAGGATCCAAGCCTTAAACACATATCCTACATGAACAGACTCAAAAAACTCCAGCTATTCTCTGTCTCATATTGTCTACTAAGAGGCAAGCCCCGCTTGACTTACAAATCCAAGTCTGACCCAGCTCTGTTAGAAATGCTACATCTAAAGAAATCCCAATCCCTCCACACCACACGCTCCAGAGACCTCAGCTTCATTACCACAATCAACAGAACATGCTGGAGGGACAGGTTCATAACCCAGATACTGTCCATACTCTGGAATAGACTTCCCATACATGTCAAGCAGAGCACCTCACTGGTCCTATTCAAGAGAAATCTTGATGAGTGGATGGGAACTAGACAGTTCACCCCAGGGATCACTCCAGTGGCTCTTCTTGATAGCGGCACTGGCAACTAACGTCAGGTGGCACAATGCCAGGGCACTTCTATGGGCTAGGCTTGTAAAGGCTCCAGGACCATTAGCCTAGTACATACCTATGAACCTATGTACAAAATGATACAAACCACCCCCTTGCTGATCAGTTCTTTTGTGAGTGAATATGTGTGTGTGTGTGTGTGTGTGTGTGTGTGTGTGTGTGTGTGTGTGTGTGTGTGTGTGTGTGTGTGTGTGTGTGTGTGTGTGTGTGTGTGTGTGTGTGTGTGTGTGTGTGTGTGTGTGTGTGTGTATGTACATGCACTTGGGTATGTTTGAATGGAATTCAACATCTGATGAGTTTTTATACTACTGTAGTAAACCTCGTGCATTAATAGAAAGCAGGTTATTTTTCCATGCAAGATTTATAATGAAATCAATTTTTGTACACATGTATATTAATTGATAAATCCAGAAATATCCACAGGCACATGTTTGACCCCCTCCCCAAAAGAAACAAGAAAAAATAAATGGAACAAAGGTACACATCACCACTAAGTTGGGAGAAGGAATTCAACCACTATCCTATACATTTTAAGAAATCTT
Organism: Protopterus annectens; assembly: GCF_019279795.1. Classification (NCBI taxonomy): domain Eukaryota; kingdom Metazoa; phylum Chordata; order Ceratodontiformes; family Protopteridae; genus Protopterus; species Protopterus annectens. Next base: position 1,565,464,474 of record NC_056726.1, read on the forward strand.
GTCTTTCTATGCAGCAGAGTAGTATCATGTGCAACAATTAAAAAAAAAAACAGTAAAAAGTATAGTCAGATGATACCAATGTATGTAAGCATCATGTTGTGAAAAAGTGCATGCATATTTCTGACTCCATTAAACTAAAAAGTGATAGAAAGTGACTTTATTAGACTAATGTGTTATGCAAGCACTGAAAGTACATTCCGTGAGTATGAGCAGTGTATTTGGAAGCAATCCACAGCCAGTCAAGACAGGGAGAAGACACTATTTAAATAAATATATAAAACAATTCCAAAATACAATGCCATTATTTAAATATGCAAGTAATTTTTTTTAAGTTATGGAATAGTAATGTTTTTGCCCCCTTGCCTAGCTTTCTTATTTGATCACTTGGGCTTCATCTTCATGATCAAATCATGCCTGCTGTGAGTAAACCAAAAATTGCATCCACCCAGTTATGGATTATTTTCAAAATATTTCTCACCTCTCACTACAGCTTACAGCGGATATTCTCTGTTTACATTTTTACAGAGTGTAATGAATGGCTGCACAGTTTAAGCTGTGGCTTCTAAGTGCTTGTGTTGTATACAGAATGTGCACACAATTTATGATACATAGTATTGTTGATGAGGAAGTCAGTACATTCAGGACCCCTGACAACCTCAGTCTAATGCAAAAATCCTATCAGCCAGCTTTAGAGGAACATTTGATAGAGCAGTTTTACACATATGACATGCTAGAAAGAAGAGGGAAAAAGCAAAAAGTGAAGCAAAACATCTGATGGTTATCTACGAAAGATGTAACCTGACTACTTTCATATGCAGAATGTCTGTCAGTAAGTTAAATAGCATGCGAAAATGTCAGGTTGTGCAGTAAAGGTTACTGAGGTTTTCATCAGATAAGAAAGGAAAACAAAACAATATGCAACCTGAGCAACAGCAAATGCTTGCAAAGGGTATCAGTTTCACAGCAGAATTGTGTAACACTCCTTTAAACACATCGTCAGTTTGTGGAGATGGAACAGTTCTCATTGTGTATAATAAGTGTGTGTAATAAGTTACTTTTATTAAGCCTAGGAGCACATTTCAAACTCCAAACCTGCTACATTAACTAATTAAACGTTGCTTGTAACTTTCTAATTACACATGAATGACTTTGTGGTTACAATTATAACCATCGTGTCGAACTTCTTAATACGATTGAATATCAGGATGATAAGGCTGCACGTTAAGAACAGCACATGCCACACAATTTAAGCTAATTTCTTTCTCAAAAATTAAGGTACACTTTGTGCATATGAAATGCTTGAGAACCACTTTTTTAGGCAGTGGGATTGTCTATTATGTAATTCTTACATGACTTAGCACTTTCTGTAAAATTATTCTTCATTTATATTCTGACGAATCAGTGGAATGCTAACAGCTATAAGCAGAATAAAGCAAGGAGAAGTATCTTAGGCAAAAACTCTGCCAAAAAAAAAAAAAAAAAAGATTGGAACACATTATACTATACCCACAGTAGACCAAGAATGTTTAAAGCTTCTTTTCCAAACATAGAAATAAAAAGTGGACCACATTCTCAAAACCAGTACATTCTTGTTGCTGACACTGCATAGTCATAATCACTTTCCGGATATCAATGAAAAACTGCTGAAAACAAAAATGAATGCAAAGCAGAAGCTGGATATATACAGACCCCAATTTTATTAATAGTGCTTTTGTTTAAACATTGCCAAACTTAAATATTGACAAACTTCTTCATGAGATGTGAAGAAGTTTGGCAATGTTTAAACAAAAGCACTAATAATAAAAGTGGGGTCTCTATACATCCAGTTTCCGCTTAAATACGCGGTGGTGCAGCGGTAGCGTTGTTGCCTCACAGCAAGAGGTTCTCCCGTTTGATTCTCGGCTTGGGTTGGGAGGGCCTTCTGTGTGGAGTCTGCATGTCCTCCCTGCAGTCGAGTGGGCGTTTGAAAGACATGCGTTGAATGGGTGTGCCTTCATTGAAGGTTGGGCATCGGGCTGGCAACTCGACACCATAAAAGCCAACTGCCAATCATTAATGGACCGGAGTTCCCCTGTGGTGACCTGTAACTGGGAAAAGCTGAAAGACAAACAACAACTATGTTTTGTTTTCATCCCTTTCTGGATATAATATGACCTTGTACTGGACATAGTACACAGCAGCCCTTATGGGTAGCCATTTAAAATGGCAACAGTTGCAAAAACGAGTCCCAAAACACAGAGACAGAATAGCCAAAAGAACAGCCTTATATATACTAAGTCCGAGTTGGGCATTTCCTGGAATATTACCTTTTCTATGAGGAATGTTGGTCTTGGTGTTATATATAAAAGTGGACTTGCCCCCTACATAAGGGGGGGGCAGGGGGGGCTTGCCCCTGCAAAAAAGGAAGATTAAAGGAGAAGAGCAATGTTTGAGAAGTCCTTCTCTCCTGGATTTTCGGCTTTGTTTTTTTTTTCCATCCTGTCACCAGTTGACATTTTCAGTGCTGTCATTTCAATAGGGAGCCTTTTGAACAACCTTTTAAAATGTCAGGACCTGGCAAGATCCAAAACATGGGGAACAAATAACCAAAAAGGCAGATTTGCATTTAATAAGTCCAAGATGGCCATTTCCTGGAATATTCCCTTTTCTCCAAGGTATAGCGGTCTCAGAGTTGGTATATATAAGCTTGGGGTGTGTTTTGGGACTTGCACTGTATATTGAGGGTGCAGGGGGAATTGTCCCCCCTGCAAAAAAGGGAGTTACCCCACCTAATTCAATACTATCAGCTCACAATTGCCCATAAAGCCCTTCACCACCCTGAAAATATACCAATGCTCTCCACCCGTATAAAACCCTACAACAACCTAAAAACCCTATGCTCTTCCAATAAAATACTGATTCAAACTTCTCTATCAAAGAACACGGCAGGTGATTCTATATTTTCCAACTCAGTTGGTAAAATTTGGAATCAACTTCCTCCAGACCTTATAGCCCAAACTTCCATCACACTATTTAAAACTAAACTGAAACACTTTCTAACCAATCACTGGCTTTGCTCTTGCAATAACCCTAGCTGATCTTTTACCTCCTACCTTTTCCTGCATCCTTTACACTTTCTCCCAACTCTTTTTCTTTAATTTATTTTTCATTTCTACTTGAGAAATGGACTCTCTCAACTATAAACTATACTTTTCTAGTAACTCTATTGTTAGCTTTTAAACAATTTAATTACTTCTGTCTCAGATTTTGCATACCTTGTCTCTCTATCACCGTTTTTGAACTTCCTGAAATTGTGGTTTAAATGCCTTGTGTAGTTGTTGTTTAAATTCTTTGTGTATTTTGTATGTACCTTTTTGTTACCATGTAGTAGATAGCGGAGCTTTTCTCCTCGGGCCTCCACTGAAAATGGACATGTATCCAGTTGGACTAGCCTGGTTAACAAATGTAAAATAAAATAAAATAAAATAAAATAAATAAAAGAGTGATGCATGAAATTCACTCTTAGCCTGTATTTTTGTTGTTTTCTCAGCTTGTCAGCACTCAGACTTTCGAATGTCGACATTTCAATAGGGAGACATACTTTTGTGAGAACAAATATGATAAAATCTATTCTGCTACAATAAACTAAATAGCTGTCCAACGAAATTATTTCTTACGTGGTAGCAAAACCCCCAAACCATCACATGCAAGAGAATGCCCTCTCACAATCCTTAACTAACTTAACTACTTCTGGAGTCACCAAGCCCCCATGGGGTAAATTTTAAATCTTTAATTGCAAGCACGTTTAGCCTACCAGTCTTGAATGAATGGACTTATTTCTATTTGGTGTCACTGAAATACAGGTCTTGAAGCCAGTGTGAGTGAAGATGTTTACTGCTGAAACAGCCAGTGTAAACAAAATAAGGCTATAGGGTTACATTTTAGGATGACAGACCATGTCAATTAAAATGCATTTTCCAGGACATCTGTCTTTTATCCTTATGCAAATAAAAACCTATGTTTGATGAATATGGGTTTTCAGCACGTTTAGTTTTTGATTATCATACAGATAATGATTGGGATTCAGGAATATAATCATGTATTAAAGTAGAGTTGCTGCTGTAAGCCTCGCAAAGGTTGGGGAGGGATTACACTGGAAAGAATGCCCAAATCTGTCCCAGGGCAGCACTGATAAAGGTGCTCATTTCTGCCTTCCAAACTACACATGCTATGTATGCCAAGAGATGGGATTCTAAAACAGAATAGTTGAAAACCTCATTAAAACAATAATTTTGCAATTCAAGTGACTGATACAATGTACCATTGGTCAGGCAACCTGTAGGACAGGATACATGTACCTTCTTAACACCTTGCTGACATGCAAAAGTGGGAAGATGGGAAGTTATGTGGGTTGTATGTCATTACTCTTCCACTCAATGCCCTGAATACTGCTGAGGCAGATGGCTGCACTAATCATGGACTGTGGGCTAGAGCTGATGGTCAGATGCTCCATCTTCAAGCATTCTAGTTAAAGGTGGGCCTTGGAGGTAAAATTCACTTGCTGGTCGAGGGTGTGATAAGGAAAGATAAAGACTGTTATCTCTAATATCTATATCTAATAATACATATATGTATACATATATGTATATATATGGGTCTACCTGAGATGGTCAACAAGCCATTGGATCGACTTTCATTTGGTCGACAATTCATTTGGTCGACAGGCAGATTTGCCCCCCCTCCCCAATGTTGTGCGACCCTGGAGTTGATATATATAATATATATACTTAGGGGGGGTGTGGGGGCAAAGCCCCCCACATAAAACTGCTTGTCGACCAAATAAATTTTGACCAAATGAAAGTCGATCAAATGGCTTGTCGACCATGTGATAGGGATCCATATAGATATATATAGATATATATATATATATATATATATATATATATATATATATATATATATATATATATATATATATGTGTGTGTGTGTGTATATATACACATGCACACACACACATATATATATATAAGAATCAACAAATTTATTGTTTGGCAGTCAGATATATGCACTTGGATAAAATGCATAAAAACAAAAAGATAAAACCAAGTGGATCACCAGGCTCACTATCATAGAATTCTTCTTTAATTTTCACACTGAGCTAATCGAAGGAAGGACACTGAGCAAACTCGGATCTATAATATATAACATTAAGTATCCTGTTTTTTTGCTTATTATTTCAAGTTATCTATAGCACTTTGTGTACTGTATATTTTTCTAGCTAGTTTCACTGTGTGTGACGTATTAACTGGAAATTGTCCACTTTTATTAAGCATCTGTTGGGTTGTTTGTTTCTGATAACTTGTTGAAGTTAAACTCTTTCAATAGGGGCTCCTTTATCTGTTTAAAACTTTCATTTAAAGGCTCACTGCTGCTTTTCTGCTGTGAGAAACATTTTTGGTATGCTGTTCTTATAGTTGGTGGCTTTGCAGTTGCCAGTCCCTACTGTAAATTTGATCTGGGACACCCCTCCCAGTCTAGTGTCATTACCTCATTCTACCTAATACAGGGAGAACATTTGAGAAGGCCAATCCACTTAGTTTCTGCTCCTCCTTTCTCTCTTTCCACTTAAAAAAAAATTCTTAGCTTGTTTCCTGCCTTTCCAGTGGGTAGTCTAGTCTGGATACAGATTTGCTCTGTCCAGGACTCTTTGTGGACTTCTGAGCTCCCAAGCCTTTCTGTGTTGGAGGGAAGCCTTCTAGCTTAATTTTGTTTCTTAGAACTACCCAGTTTTTTTAGTTTCAGCACACAAGTCTGTTTCTTTGAGCTCAGCACTTGTTCAGAATTCATTGTAAGCCCTAAATAAGCTACAAATTACTACAGCACTCAACTTTCCTCATTTGTCTAGACGAAAACAGCTTCTAGTACTTAACAAATAAGCACCTATCCAGGCATGTCTAAGGGTCAGCTCCCGGTGTTTTCTCCTGTTTACCTGATGAATCTCTGCATGTTGGGGCAATGCAGCAATTGCCTCATGTACACAGATAACCCTCTCCTCCTACCACCCAACACTACAACCTGTGAAAGATGCACTTATATAGCCAAACTGGAAGCAAAGCTCTCTTCACCCAAGACTGGACTAGACAGTCAAGAGGAGAAGGTAAACACTTGCACCACACCACTCTCATCACATAGTCCCTCAAAACCTACACCACCAAAACACACACATAGAAACACAAAACACACACCTACATTCACGGAGGCTCTCAGTAAATCCTGCCCAAGCAACAGGTACCTCCAAAGCAGAAACACAAGCAACCTCCACCCCCCAACACAACCCAAATGACACATAGCCCACAAACTCAGTGTGCCACTCAACCACAGCCCATAAGGCATAACAACGTACCCAACATTCTAGTCATAGGTGACTCTATAGTTAGGCACACTGATGTTCCACTCACAAGGCTAAACAAGGAGAAAGTTACTGTCAGCTGCCTGTTGGATGCCAGGATCTGCCACATAATGCATGCACTCAGGTCATTCCACAAGTACAAATATGACTCTGTCATTGTCCATGTTGGTGTGAATGAAATGAGGCGTACCTCCCTGGACTACATGAAAAGGGACAGGGAGGAGCTGTCCGATCTTGTAGCCCAGGCAGGTATGACCCTAGCCCTGAGTAGCATCCTGCCATCACTCAGAATGATAACACAGTACAAGGACAAAATGATTGACTTCAACAATTGGCTAAGCTTCAGGTGTCATTCTAAGGGGATCCAGTATCTGTCTGCCTGGGATGACATGATCGACAAACCATGATGCTTTGCCAGAGATGGCCTGCACCTGTCACCCCTGGGATTCCAGATACAGGCTAAGGCTCTAGCCACCCTTATAGTGCCTTTTTTTGGCAAAGTTCAAATGACAAATTCACCACCATAACAGGTACAAGCAAGCAGAATCTGAGGGTATTGCTACTCAGTGCTAGAAGCCTAAACCTCAAAATGCGTTCACTCAAGGCACTCTTTAAAATGGAGAACACTGACATCTGTGCAGTGACAGAGACCTGGTTCAAGGCTTCAGAGAGTACCCCATGCATTACCAAGCTATAATTCATACCACACCTTTCGGCCACCTAACTTGGACTGAAACAATAAAGGCAGAGGTGTGTCCATATTCATTAAGGATATCCACACCTACAGGCTAGTTGCTCAGCGTAATGCATCCGAGATTATCCAAGTGCAACTAACTCTGGGCAAGACCGCAATCCAAACTGTAACTTGCTATAGATCCCCCTCCATGCCCCAGGATTCCCACTCCGCATTTCTTGATACACTGGAAAATATTAGGGTGCAACCTAACACCCTAATAATGGGCGATTTCAACTACCCCACCATTAACTGGGAAAACTACTCATGTACCAACTCTTGTGCTCAACGTTTTCTGGAATTCATAAATTCCAATGTCTTAGATCAACTTATCCACACCCCCACCAGGGGCAGCAATATCCTAGACCTGGTTGTTACCAACATGGGCAACCGGTGCTCCACACCATTGGTCAATTCCTTGTTGGCCAGATCTGAACACAAGCTAATCACACTAGACATCCACATACCTCCCCCACCCCTCATTAGGGAAACCACCGTAAAAGAATTCTCCAAAGCCAACTTCACGTTTCTTAAGACAGAAGTGGCAAACTTCACGACACCCATGCTAACGGACAATAGAGGTATGACTGCTGAATCCTACACAAATGCACTTTATAAGCACTTACATGAGTGCATGGAACATGCAATCCTTAACATAACCAAGATGCTATCCTCCAAAAAAAGGAAGCCAGTCTGGTGGTCCCCTGCCATAAACAAAGTCTACAACAAAAGAAAGAAACTGTTGCAAAAAAGAGTAAAATCCCATGATTGGAGGAACTCCCAGGTCAGCCTCAGTAAGAAGCTGAGAACCCTCATAAAATTTTCCAAAGCTAGTTACGAAAACAAAATCACCACTGACTATAAAGACAACCACAAAGCATTCTATAGCTATGTCAAGAATCTCAATGGCAGCACTCAGATCTGCTCTGAGTTACAGCACAATGGCACTAAATATACAGAACCAACTGATATTGCCAACATCCTGGCAGATAGGTTCAGTGCTAATTTACCCCCCTCTCATCCACTAAAGGGCCCATCTCTATACCAGAAGAATGCAAAGTTCCTGTAATCACGGCTGCACAGGTAAAAAACACGCCCCCCCAAAGCCAAGAACACAGCATCCATGGAACCTGACAAAATCCCCGGCTGCATTCTACATGAACTAGAGAACAAACTGGCACCCCACCTTAGTACCATGTTCAATCATAGCCTCACCTTAGGCTATGTGCCGACTGAATGATGCACAGCCACAGTTATCCCACTCCACAAAGAGGGAAGCACCACAGACCCTGGAAACTACTGCCCCATTAGCCTGACGAGCTTGGTCTGCAAGGCTATGGAATGTATCATCATGGAACCTATAAACAATGACATTGGTAATCTCCAAACTCAGGACCCCACCCAGTTCAGGTTTGTAAAAGGCAGATCATGTCTCCTAAACCTGATAGACTTCTTTGAAGAGGTTACCAAAGCTGTAGATGAGGGTAAGGTGGTTCACACAGCCTATCTAGATCTTGCCAAGGCTTTCAACACCATCCCCCACTCTGGAATTATAGATAAACTCACTAAGCTAGGTATAAATCCCCATGTCACAAGATGGGTTGCCAACTGGTTCACTGACAGAACCCACACTGTGAAAGTAGCAGACTCCAAATCCAACTTCAGACCAGTGACAAGTGGAGTACCTCAGGGTTCAGTCCTGGGTCCTCCCCTGTTTGGTATCTACTTCTCTGAAGTACAGGCTAACACAGAAGGTCTTTGGCTAATGAAGTTTGCAGATGATTGTAAACTTGGAGCCATAATCAAAACTCCAAAAGATGTGGACATCCTACAAAAGGGCCTCACTGAGACAGGTGCCTGGTGTCAAAACCATGGCCTCAAGCTCAATGCCAAAAAGTGCATTGTCATCCCTTTTGTTAAAAAAATCTGTACCTGTGAACTACCACATAGGCAGTAGTCTACTTAACACTGAAAGTGTGATAAGATACCTTGGGACACAGGTGGACAGTAGTCTCTCCTTTGATAATCACATCGCCACTGTAGTCAGGAAATCCTTCTACGTGGCACACCTTATCACAAAAGGTTTCTCATCCAGGAAAAAAGAGGTCATTGTTCCCCTCTATTCATCACTCATTAGACCCATTATAGAGTAGAACGCCCCTTTTGGTATGTATCTCACAAGACATCTACAACAACTGGAAATGCTGCAGAAATACCTCACAAAGAGGATTACTCGCCTCAAACAGATGCCCTACGCAGACTGTCTCAAAAAACTGCAGCTTTACTTCGTTGCATATCGCCTACTCAGAGGCGATCTCTGCCTAACACACAAAGCTATGTCAAACCCAGAGCTTTTGGACATGTTCCACTTAAAGAAATCCCAATCCCTCCAAGCTACATGCTCTAGGGACCTAACCCCTTTCACCACAATAAACAGAACATGCTGGAGGGATAGATTCCTGTCCCAGAGACTCCCCATACTCTGGAACAAACTACCTATCTATATCAAACAAAGCTCCTCATTAGCACTCTTCTAGAAAAATCTTGATGATTGGATGGGAGATAGGAAATTCACCCTGGGGATCACTTCTGTGGCTCTGCTTGACAGTGGCACAGGAAAATAATTTTCTTGGGTGGCGAAAGCCAGGGTACCTTTTGGCTAGGCTTATATATGCCCTAGGGCCAATAGCCTAGTACCTACCTATGAACCTATGAATAAAAAGTGAAAAATAAAAACTTAATATGGCTGATAAGCATTTTCAAGTTAAACCCTTCTTCAGATTTGCCATTAGAACGTAGAAAATGAAGCATTTATAGCTGAAACTAACAAATTAAAGTTACTTCTTTCAGACACTGCCTTTTAGTTATCCATTCAGTGTCTTCCACAAGAATTACAGCTCTTCAGTGTGGATAGGTTGACACTCAAATCTAATATCCAATAGGATTCTGATTCTATTATCCAGCTGATTGCATAATGTTATAGCAGACTTAACAAATCAAATAACTCCTTTCAGACACTGCCTTTAAGTTTACCAATCAATTCTGTTTGTGAAGGCTGCCAGCCTAGCTAGATAGAATTTTGTAAATAATTGTATATCTTGTAAATATGAATATGATCCACAGGCTTGTTTGACAAATGTAAAGAAAACTGTGTATGTTCTGAGCTTCTGGAATGTAATCATGGTGCACCCTGCTGGAAGAAAGCTGATAAGTGAATCATTTTGTGACTGTTTGATCTCAGGCTCGGATACAGGATGTCTGGACCAGCAAATTCCTTCTATTGTCTTAATTTAAGAGATAATTACTAAGGTTTTACATGTAAAGTGTCTTTTATTGCTGTGGTGTCCTGGCAGCTACAGAATCAAAGAAATATTAAAATGTTAAGTTCTGTGAGCCTGGTAAACTAAACCAGAGAAGTGTCAAGAATGATTTAACTTGAATGACTCAGCAGTACTGTGTTATCAATTTAAGACTTTCTCAGAGAGAGAGAATAAAGCATTTTGGATTTTGTCTGACACTGACATCAGCTCACCAGCACTTGCTTTGCTCTGTAAATAGGATCTTAGAACCTAGTATTTCTCTTAGAGTTAGATAGTAATTTAGCCAGATTAGTCTAGGTGGTGCAGCGGTAGCATTGTTGCCTCACAGCAAGAGGTTCTCCCATTCAATTCTTGGCTGGAGTGCCTTCTGTGTGGAGTCTGCATGTCCTCCCCGCAGTTGGGTGGGTGTTCGAAAGACATGCATAAATGGGCATGCCATTGTTGATGGCTGAACGTGCTGGCACCTCGGGGTTCATGAAAATCTATTGCCAATCATTAGCAGACCGGAGTTCCACTGTGGCGACCCCTAACTGGGAAAAGCTGAAAGACAAACAACAAATCTAGCTATTTAGACTATCTATCTAGCTATAGACTATCCTACAATATTATTTTAAAGTTTCCTGTGATTTCTGAACTCTGTAATGTCATTGTGTTAAAGTAATAAGTATTGTCTTGTGTTTTATTTTTTATTTATTAAATATTTTTAAACCTTTCAACTGTGGCTATTTTGTGCAAAGACAATTTAATCTCTTAGAGTACATTGCATGTATTTGGTGATATTGTCCAAGCCACACCAATGGTCTTGCTGTTTGGCACACTTACTATTTGGATAACAGTAATATTATACAGTGAAATCGGTCACCCTTTGGGAAGGTCCTTATAGTAACTGATAATAGTTGTGGTGGCAGTGATTTTTACCTTATAGTCTGGGTAGAAAGGGGGCACAGCTGAAGAACCTATGCCAGCCTTCTCCAGGACTGTGTCAGCTACTTGGGCAGGAACATGAATCACTGGTTGTACAGAAAGGGTGCTGGAGGTTTTAGCTTGAACACTAGGCTGAGATCTAGACCCTATAACTGTGCCAGTGGGGTGTCTTATTGGGGATCTGGAGAGAAAGGGGGAAACCAGCCCCAGACTGGCTGTGATCTCTGTGTGCTCTTAAGGGAAATTATACTTTACCGTGTGTGTACTTGTTATCCTTCCTAATGTGCACACCCCTCACTGGTGCTAGTAGTGAGGATTGAGGCTCCTTAATTACTGGTCTAGTGCATGGGCATCACACTGTTATCCAACTATTCACACAGTTTTGTAGCAGTATTTACTTTCATTAAACATAAAGTCATGAGTGGAAATAGTAAAAGTAAAAAAGATATAAATAATAAAATAAAAAATAAAAAAATAAAAATAAATAGCCCAAACTTTTTAAAATGTTTGCAGTATATATTCAGTTCTTCTTCCAAAGTATCTTTAATCCTGAATGGTTTATGAAGATCTAAGGAGTGTGTATATTCATAAAGTCAATCAAGTATCTCCATTGAGCCATTGCCTATATTACATCCAATCATAGCTTTCTATGCAGTTTACTCCCTTAAAGGGCAGGTTTGAGAGGTAAGTTGGCATTTCTACAAGGTGTCCAGTATGACTGTAGTTCCACTAACCATCTCATTTCATGCTACTCAGTTTGTCTTGCAAAATCACCACCTCAAACATTTTTGTTTGCTACTTGCAAGACCATAAACAAAAATGAATGTTCCGAATTTTCAGAAATCTGTTTACATAATGGATTCTTCATATCTCCTAGACAAATGTCACTAATATGCTTGGAGATATATTCCATTAACTGTCTGTCAGTTGTACCTAAGTAAAAACATTGACGAGAGATACGTTGCTATATATATATATATATATATATATATATATATATATATATATATATATATATATATATGTACCACGTCTTGCAATCTGCATACTGTGCATACTCATGGCATCTGTAGGAAATATAAACTAATTTTTCATTGAAATATATTTACAGTTCGAACAAGATATGCATGGAAAAGTACCAGTCCTATCCAAATAAATCTTGTCCGTGACATTGTTTTATTTATTTATTTTCATTTTATTTTCTTTTTTATTTATTTATCTATTTTTTATTTATATCTTTTTTACTTTTACAATTTCCACTCATGACCTTATGTCTAATGAATGTAAATTCTGCTACACACGATGTGAAAAGTTGGATAACAGAATTACACTTTTGTTAGATATTTGACATTAGAGTTGACCTATCCACTTTGAAGAGGTGCAAATTAATTTGGAAGATGCTGATTGGTCAAGTAAAAGGCAGTGTCTGAAAGAAGCTATTTGATTTGGTAAGTCTGCTATAACATTATGCAATCAGCTGGATAACAGAATCACAATCTTATTGGATATTTGATTTGAGTATGAACCTATCCACACTGAAGATAGGAAGACACTGACTGTATAACTAGAAGGCAGTGTCTGAAAGAAGCAACTTTGATTTGTTAGTTTCAATTATAAATGCTTCATTTTACATTCTAATGGCAGATCTGAAGAAGGGCTTGACCAGAAAGTACTTATCCTGCCATTTTAAGCTTTTATTTTTCACTTTTTATTAAAGACGAGTTTTATGATCATCATCCCATCACTGTCTGTCAGTTAAGCAGCTCAACTGGATGGACTGCCTCATATGCTACTACTCAATCAACTATCTACTGCACACAAACTCTACTACTTTCCTGACCTAACCCCCGCACTTTAGCAACTCACACAACCACACATAACCACTAGTCCCCTTAGATCCACCAAAGGGGTTGGGAGGATGGCCTAATGGTTAAGGTGTTTGCCTTACAAACACAAGGTACAGGGTTTGAATCTCGCAGGGGATAATTGGCTAGGCTTAAAATGGCTCACAAGGGCAGTTAGCCTAGTACTAATCTATGAACCTAAGAACCAGAACCTCATAACTGACATCAAGCATAGAAATGATGCTGTCAAATCCCTTTTTTGCCAGCACCATTGCAAAAAGTAGAACACTCTACCAAGCCAGATAACATTTACCACCTCCACTTCTCATTTTAAAAAACTCCTGAAAACCCATTATCAAAATAATTTGCTATGCTCATGCCACTCACTAGGCTAATCCTTAACAAGATAGTATCTCAAAACCTCAGCTATTCACAGACAGTTTATCTCCTGAAAACTAAAAACTGTTTCTTTTTAATATTCTATACATCAATGATTGATTATTGTATGATTTGTTAATCTGTGCCACATTGTCTATGTAAATTTTTTCTCTGTATGCAACGGATGTTCTCATGTTCTGCAATGTAAGATTTTTGTAACATACTTGTATTCTAAGTGTTTTCTTGGAGCTTATCACCTCGGGCCTCTGCTGAAACTGGACCTGTGTCCAGTCGAACTTTCCTGGTTAACAAATGTAAAATAAAATAAATAAGTAAATAAAGTTATGGACACACATGGGATATATACAAATGACCCCTTAATATCAAATATCAGGGAGGACAGCTAAAATACTCAAGTCTAATAGGAGACAAGGAGAACCAAGGCAAAGTGCATCAGAGGAAACCAAGTACTGTGAGGAGAAGACATTGGGTAAGCTCCCAGTCACTAACAGGAATAGTGGAAAAAGGACTGGAATATGATCACGCATGAGTAGCTTGGAGAATTCTTTGTACCATCTAGATTGTCACTTTAGAGAAAGTCTATCCATTGCCATAAATGCATTTCGGTGGGACAACACTGATGGTCAGTTAAACATGAATGGGGATTGAAGGTTGCTGCAGGATGTGTATTGGTTATTGTTCAGGGCATAGGATGTGTGTATTGCCAGGCTGCCATGACGTGTTTGCTGTTGACAGAGGATGGGGAAAAGTTAAGCATGCTACCTCTTTCTGATGTTGTTCATTTGACCATCTGAAAGTAGACCAAATAACTTTGAATGCTTGCCTCCATCTGCTGTAGACACACACACATGCACACACACACACACGCACATCTATATCTCTGTAACTCTCTCTCTCTCTCTCTATATATATATATATATATATATATATATATATATATATATATATAAAGGTCAAACAGACAAACCATTCAGTAAAACTATAAAGAAAAACCCAGACAAGCTAGAGGTTTCACTTTGTGATACCTTAAACCTCCTGTCATGGATGCCCATGGGATATATTTATTTATTTTTTAATTTATTTTACATTTGTTGATTGGGATAGGGCGGCCGCGGTGGTGCAGCGGTTAGCATTGCCACCTCACAGCAAGAGGTTCTCTGGTTCGATCCTCAGCTGGAGTGCCTTCTGTGGGGAGTCTGCATGT